>NW_021621098.1:5853825-5930385 GCF_004785775.1 Grammomys surdaster
AGAGAGAGAGAGAGAGAGAGAGAGAGAGAGAGAGAGAGAGAGAGAGATGGAGGCAGGTGTTCGTGTGTCTCCGCCAGTCAAAGATAGGTGGTATATCTAGGTTGAGTATTGGGTTACACTTCTGACTGTATGGGCATCTTGTTATTGAGCATTACCAAACTTATAAAGCCTTTGATTAACATTTTTTTAAAAAGTTACTAATACAAAAAAAAGGATGAGGAGGGAGGGTGATAGAGTACATGTGACAGGAAATCAGAAGAGGAAACTAGCTGGAGGAAGAAAGGGAAGGACAGAGGGAAACAAATCAGAACTCTAATGACACATGTATGAGGATTATGTAATAAAACCCAGTACTTTGTATGTTAACTTAAAATACTAATAAAGAAAAAAAAGCAAGAAGGAGGAGGGGGGACAGGATAGGGAGTTTCTGGGGGAGGGATGAAGAAAGAGGATGACATCTGAAATGTAAATAAATAAAATATCCAATAAAAAAATTAAAAAAAATAAAACAAAAATTGAGGGAGAAAAACAACTGTAAGTAGAAGGTGAGATTTAATAATAATAAATAATAATATATTTTTAAAAAGAATTATTGTAAACATGTTTAAAACACTGACAATGTGGAAGCAATGTGACCGAGCCCAAACTATACAGCAAATTATACAATATTTGTAGGCATTAATATTTTGAGGACTTTTAATGTTATAAGAAATGCTTATGATATGTACTGTTAAATAAATTGATTTTAAAACTTGCATAAAAAGGCTAAATTTTAATTATAAATAAAATCAAACCCATAGTATTTTACAAGGTTTTCTTACAGAAGGGCAGTGCAGATTTTTCTTTGCCTTTTTATTTGTTTTAGTCTATTGAAATTTCTAAAATGAATATACATTTATGATCATAAAAATTAGAGAACAGTGAATGCCTTCGCAGCATATAAGGAAATGTAAACAAGCTCAGACATATGACTGAGCTAGTGTTTGGGAAGACTTGGTCCTAAGGACGCAGGTCTGCCCATCTGGACAGAGAGGCTGAGATCCACACTGCTGGTTTATCAATCACACTGTGGTATGGTTTTCATTCACTATCTATCAAAGGCTGTACTCTCCGTATTTCAAGGTATGTCCCAGTATGCTAAAATGTGAAACGTTGCTGTTTTCATCTGTAGGTGGATAACTCAGTTCTGCTGGGTTGTATTATTTCTCCTGTGCTTCTCCATGTAGCTTCAGCTGGAATGCCTAGCCTCAAGAGCCAATGAGAAAGAACACAACAAGGTGGCACTGGTTTTTTAGAATCTAAGTGACTGAGGGACAGTCACAGCTAGTAGCACTCAGAACTATCAAAGAATGTCTTAACTAATCTGTTGATGAAGCAGGTGGAGAAGGTGCCTGAGATTTTAAGAACTTTATATTTCTTGAAGTTTTTGGCATGACTGAAAAGAGTTTATATTTCAATTTTTCCTCCTTCCTTGGAGGAAATTGGAGGAAACTTCCTTGGAGTTTTTCCTTGGAGGAAAAACTTACAGTTAGATCATCACACCTTATTCTAACTCACCTGCCATCTCTATTGCCTCACCAAGGGACACAAGCAGGAACTGAATGTCACTGCTCCAGAAGGCTGGCCCCTGTGTTGGGCCCCTCCTTGCTGTGGCATGTGAGAATTTTCAGCCTCTAGTGGGTATGCTGCAAATTGTTTGCATTTTGTTTTTATAATGATTTATTTGTTTACTTGTTTCTTCCTGTCCACTCCAAGCTTGGAGACTTTGGGATTCAGGGGTTTTGTAATGTATGCCACAGAATGGGTCTCTATGAACATTGTAATCTCTATTCTAATTAGCTTGTGGTCGCATGTCCAGGTTCCAATTATACTGACTGTTTCAACTGCCTCCTTCAGATTGCTACAGATGGGAAAGGGGGAGGTGACCTCGGTAACATGAGTGTGTAAAGAAACTTCTAGAAGACTCACCTCTGGCACTGTTTCCCCTCAACGTGCTCTCTGCACTGGCATACTCCCAAGGGTCCACTACACATGGTAGTGAGTGCTCCACCAATGTCACACTGACACCCTGAAAGTCAAGAAACAGTTGGGGTTACTACCAAACTGTCAGGGGACAAGTGTTTCCCTCCCCAGAGAAGACAGCTCTGATATTCTTAGTACTATGTGGACTGCTTCTTTCCTCTCTAGAGGGAACGTCCCAAACAAAAATGGTCTGCCCCTCAAAGTTCCACCTCTAATTTCAAGATATGTGACTACAGGCCAGTAGGTGGGTACACTGTTCTCCAGTCAAAGGTGACATAGCCCCAGAGCTAAACACCGTTAAATAGCCTGGACAGAGCAATCTGTCCACCAAGTGCTTCCCACACAGACGTGGAGAGAATGACAGCAGACACCTGTAATCTCAGTGTTGAGGATGCAGAGGCAGGAGGGTCCCTGGGACCTACTGATAAGGGATAGCCAAATTTAGCAAGGCCCAGGTTCAGGAAAATCCCTGTCTCAAAAAATAAAGTGGAAATCAACTGAAGGGGGTACCTGACATGGACCTCTGGCATCCATACACAGAGGCACACATATATATGAACATGAACATGAATATAAATACACACACACACACACACACACACACACACAGAACAGCATTGTTATAAATAACATTTATGAGGTGGCCCATGTAAAAGTCAAGAGTAGCCTTGTAGGCTACCCACTTCTGGAATTTCATTACTTAATACAAGCCTATATCTAAGTATCTGGCTTTTTAGTTAATATGAAATATAGCTTGAAGGTGACTAAGCTTCCATGTTAGTCAATATTAGCACATACCCTTCATCCCAATATGTAGTTTGTAAATGAACCAACAGTGTTCTGGTAGAAGAGAAGTGGAAACAGCACCACCTATATTCACTGCAAGTGTCAACACAATATTTGGCCAAGTTCTCAGGACAGAATTTCTGAGCTCCATCCTTGAAAGTTGGCTGTAGGCAGTCAAGGCGGGGATTCTGGCAGCCTCTGTCCCTTAGCACTTTGGCTTGCCCAAGCCCTGCCAAATGCATTTACCTTGACAGCCAAAGTAATTGCTCTTCTCCAAAGAGAAATACCCATCTTCACAGGTGTCACAGGCATCACCAGTTACATGGGCTTTGCACCTGCAGTCACCATCCTCCTGTAGAACAATGAGCCAGACAGCAGCATTTGATACACAGGATTCACTAACCTTCAGAATTGGAAGGAGGCTCATCATACAACAGGAAGCAGGGTAGCAAGAACTGAAAAAGTATACCCATGGTCAGGATGACTAGCTAGGGACTGGTATTAGCTAGGAACTGCTCCAGAAATCCCACAATCAACCACTGCAGCATCCCACAGTCATTACGTGGAAAGATGTCCCATGTTACCTGCCCACACTCTCCAATTCCACTTGCTGTCCCTGCTTCATGGCACTGGCACTCTGTGAGGATAAAAGAGGGTATCTATGATCCAGGGGTTGCACAAGAACAGTTCCCTGGCTCTAGGGACATTACATGCCTATGACAAAACTCATGTGGTTGGACTTTCCTATGGACCTAAGCAACATTCACTCTGCACTGCTGGGGCCTAAATCAGGATTGCTTTCTTGGGTTAGTAGACAGATCAATCAATAAAATCCAACTAGAGTAATGGCTAGCTTATGGCTACTCTAGCACAGAGTTTATAAATGTTTCTGATGCCAAGGTCATTACTGGTGTGCCTGGATAAAAATATACTCTTGCCCTAAAGGTGGCCATTTCACTTAGACCTTTTATTATGTGCTTTTACTTGGTATCTTGGCTTTGATAATTGTATAAAATGAAGATGCAGTAGGTACATGTCATTGTTATATTATGTGCATTAAAATTAAAATAAAATTTAGCCAGAAATAGTTCAAAGGCATTTATCAAGTAGCTGCCTTCTCAAATAACACAATTCAAATGGAAACAGTATAGATAAATCTTTGCCTGAAAATGGAAGTTCTGCCGTGTTTGGAGGTGGGGGACACCAACGTGCTCTGCACCATGTTGAACAAATCAAATTAGTTTGACACAGAGCTGACTGAATCAACTAAGTAGGGCTCACAGAGACTGAAGCAGCAAGCACAGGGCCTGCATGGGTCGGCACCAGGTCCTCTGCGTATATGTTATTGGGATTAGCTCAGTGTTTTTGTGGGTTTCCTAATAACAGGAGCAGGTATGTCTCTGACTCTTTACCCGCCTTGAGACTCTTTTCCTCCTCTTGAGTTGCCTTATACAGCCTTGATATGAGGGCTTTTTTTTTTTTTGCCTTGTTTTATTGTATCTTGTTTGTCCTGTTTGGCTGTTATCTCTTAGAGATCTGTTCTTTTCTAAAGATGGAACAGAGGTCAAGGGGGGGTGAATCAGAGTGGGAAAGGTGGTGGGGAGCTGGAAGGAGTAAAGGGGGAATTGGTTGGGATAAACTATCTAGGAGAAGAATCTATTTTCAATAAAAAGAAAAAGAAGTGCTGTCTTATCAATGTTGGCACTGAGAAGACAAAAATAAAGAAACAAGGGTTCTGAAAGACGTGGTAGTATATGAGACAGCTTACCTGAGCATCCATGGGGGTTTTCTTTGGCCAGATTCCAATATAATGGTTTACAGACACTACATGTAGGACTTGCAACATGAAGCTTGCACTGGCAGTAACCCTTGAAATGAAAATCAACTGTTTGGCATTTTGAAATCAAGACCTGTTTCAAACATGTGTTTTCAGCAAAACATTGTTAGCAAAATAAAATTTGATCATGAAAGATAAGCCAAAGGATTCACTCAAGCCAGAGTCATTTTAAAGAGTCTTTTGAACTTTAAAAAAAGGGATTATTCTGCAGCAGCTGGGAACCCCATGGAGCTCAGCAGATGAGGGACCCATCCCCTCTGCTTGAACTCCATTCCCTTCTGGTCTGCCCCTTCTGCTGGGGCAGATCATTAGCTTGTCTGCCCCTCTGAAGACCCCACAGTCTGAAGGCCTCCCACGGGATCTGCTACAGTCAGGGCCACAGGTCTCCCAGGAGACCTGCAACAACCCAGGGATACAGGAAGTAGGTTCCAGTCAGAGACACTCAGACCAGTTAACACCAGCGATAACCAGAGGGCAAGAGACAAGCACAAGACCACAAACAACAGAAGTCAATATACTCCAGCACCATCAGAACCTAGTTCTTCCACCACAGCAAGCCCTGGATACCCCAACATACCTGAAAACCAAGATGCTGACCTAAAATCCTATCTCATGAAGACAATAGATCCCTTTAAGGAGTATATCAATAACTCATTGAAAGAAATAGAGGTAAACAGGTAGAAGGCCCTAAAGAGGAAACAAATCCCTTAAAGAAATACAAGAAAATATAATCAAACAGGTAAAGGAATTGAACAAAGCAGTCCAAGACCTAAAAATAGAAATAGAAACAATGAAGAAAACACAAATGGAAGCAACCCTGGAAGTGGAAAACCAGGGAAGAGGTCAAGAGCTAGAGATGCAAGCATTAACAAAAGAATACAAGAGATAGAAGGGAAAATCTCAGGCATAGAAGATACCTTAGAAGATATTGACACAACAGTCAAAGAAAATATAAAACATAAAAAACTCCTAATCCAAAGCATTCAGGAAATCCAGGACACAATGAAAAAACCAAACCTAAGAATAATAGGAATAAAAGAGAGTGAAGATTCCTAGCTCAAAGGACCAGAAAATGTCTTCAACAATTCACAGAAGAAAATTTCCCCACCTAAAGAAAGAGATGTACAAGAAGCCTACAGAACACCAACTAGATTGGACCAGAAAAGAAAATCTTCTCATCATAAAATAATCAAAACACTAAATGCACAAAACAAGAAAGAATATTAAAAGTTGTAAAGGAAAAAAGCTAAGTACCATATAAATGCAGACCTAGCAGAATTACACTGGACTTCTCAACAGAAACACTAAAAGCCAGAAGAGCCTGAACAGAGTTCACACAGACCCTAAGAGAACACAAATGCCAGCCCAGGCTACTGAAAAACTCTCAGTCATAATAGATGGAGAAACCAAAATATTCTATGACAAAACCAAATTTAAACAATATCTATCTACCAATTGAGCCCTAAAGAGGATTCTAGAAGGAAAACTGCAATACAAGGAGGGTACCTACACCAAAGAAAAACAAGAAATTAATCATCTCACAACAAAGGCAAAAGGAGAGAATCACATGCACATAATACCACCTATAACAACAAACATTATAGAACTAACAATCATTTGTCTTTAATATCTCTCAATATCAATGGACTCAATTACCCAATAAAAAGATGTAAGTTAACAGACTGGATATACAAGCAGGATCCAGGATTATGCTACGTATAAGAAACACACCTCAATGATAAAGACAGACACTACCTCAGAGTAAAGGACTGGAAAAAAGTCTTCCAAGCAAATGGTCCCAAGAAACAAGCAGGAGTTGGCCTTCTAACATCTGAAAGTTCAACCAAAAGTTATCAAGTGAGATGGGAAAGGACACTTCATGTTCATCAAAGGAAAAATCCGCCAAGAAAAAGTCTCAATTCTGAACATCTATTCCCCAAATGCAAGGGCACCCATATTCATAAAAGAAATATTACTAAAGGTCAAAACATACACTGAACCTCACACAATAATAGTGGGAGACCCCAACACCCAACTTTTGCCAATGGACAGGTCATTGAGGCAGAAACTAAACAGAGACACAGGGAAACTGATAGAAGTTGTGAACAAAATGGATTTAACAGATTTAACAGAACATTTCGCCCTAAGACAAAAGAATATACTTTCTTCTCAGCACCTCATGGTACCTTCTCCAAAACTGACCATATAACCAGTCATAAAACAGGCCTCAACAGATACAAGAAGATTGAACTAATCCCATGCATCCTATCTTTAAGGAGCATAATAAGAGTCGCCATTATGGATAATTAATTTTAAAGAAAAAAAATGTGTGGCCTGGAAGCCAGGCCTGGGGGTTGGGGGGGGGCGAATGCCATGTCAAGACAAATTGTAATTGGCTGAGAGGTAACCATTGGTAACCGAGCCCAAGCTGTCAATTCTGATTGGTTAAAATTAGCTTTAAAAACCCCTGGTCTGGCCCACGCAAATTTGCTCTTTCCTGGCAGCCCCACAGAGATGCCCTTGTGTTGAGATGTGTTAAGACGAGCCAGCACTCAAGCTGTCCACCACCAGCCGAGAAAGCCCACATTTCGTGGACTGGATTCCCGCAGGTCCACACGACTGTTGGCAGAAAGCTCCTGCCGGTCTGCACGGCTGTTGCAGACCAAATTTCACTGGATTCAAGTTTGTCTCCTGGACCAATTCTCCATCGAGCCCAAACTGCAAGCAGACACACATCATGAACCTTACCTGAGGTTCCAACATCGGACCAGGCCAGAGGTTGGTATACAGTGTGTGTGTACGAACAAATGCAATCCCATTTCGCTATTTGCCTGTTGTCATTCATAAGTAAATAAGCTAATCAGACCTTTCCTCGGGGTTCGAGACTCTTTCATCGCCCCATACTCATGTTCGAGATTTTGCAACAGTTTAAAGCGTTTCTCAGTGCTATCAGACCTCCACGGACTAAGGTTAGACTTCAATAACAACAAAGGCAACAGAAAACCTGCATAGCCGCGGAAGCTAAACAACTCTATATTGAATGATAACTTGGTCAGGGAAGAAATAGAGAAAGAAATTAAAGACTATAAAATTCAATGAAAATGAAAACACAGTATAACCAAACTTATGGGACATAATGAAAGCAGTGCTAAGAGGAAAATTCATAGCACTAAGTGCCCTGGTAAAGGAATTGGAGAGATCCTACACTAGCAACTTAATAGTACACCTGAAAGCCCTAGAGCAAAAAGAAGCAGACACACCCAAGAGGAGTAAATGGCAGGAAATAATCAAACTCGGGGTTGAAATCAAATCAACTGAATAGAAACAAAGAGAATGATAAAAGAATCAACAAAACCTAAAGCTGGTTCTTTGAGAAAATCAACAAGATAGATAAACCCTTAGCCAAACTAACTGAAAGGCACAGAGATAGTATCCAAATTAACCAAATTAGAAATGAAAAGGGAGACATAACAGAAACCGGGGAAATTAAAAAAAAATCATCAGCCTATACTCAACAAAACTGGAAAATCTAGATGAAATGGATGATTTCCTAGACAGATACCACATACCAAAGTTAAATCAAGAGCAGGTAAACTATCTAAACAGGCCCATATCCCCTAAGGAAATAGAAGCAGCCATTAAAAACCTCACAACCAAAAGAAGCCCAGGGCCAGGTGGATTTAGTGCAGAATTCTACCAGACTTTCAAAAGAAGCCCTGATACCAATATTCCTCAAATTATTCCATAAAATAGAAACAGAAGAAACACTACCTAATTTATTCTATTGAAGCTACAATTACTTTAATACCTAAGCCACACAAAGACCCAACAAGAAAAGAGAATTTCAGATCAATTTCACTTATGAATATCGATGTAAAAATACTCAATAAAATTCTAGCAAACTAAATCCAAGAACACATCAAAACCATCATTCACCACAATCAAAAAGGCTTCATCCCAGGGATGCAAAGTTGCTTCAATATATGAAAATCCATTAATGTAATCCACTATGTAAATAAATTCAACAATAATATCACATGATCATCTCGTTAGATGCTGAAAGGTCATTTGACAGAACACAACACCCCTTCATGTTAAAAGTATTGGAGAGATCAGGAATTCAAGGCCCATACCTAAACATAATAAAAGCAACATACAGCAAACCAACAGCCACTATCCAATTAAATGGAGAGAAGCTTGAAGCAATCCCACTAAAATCAGGGACAAGACAAGGCTGCCCACTCTCCCCATATCTATTCAATATAGTGCTCGAAATTCTAGCCAGAGCAATAAGACAACAAAAGGAGGTCAAAGGGATACAAATTGGCAAAGAAGTCAAGATATCACTATTTGCAGATGATATGATAGTATACTTAAGTGACCCCCAAAAATTCTACCAGAGAACTCCTACAGCTGATAAACAACTTCAGCAAAGTGGCTGGATATAAAATTAACTCAACTTCATACAAACTTCATACAAATAACTTCATACAAATGATAAACGGGCTGAGAAAGAAAATAGGGAAACAAAATCCTTTAAAAATATTCACAAATAATATAAAATATCTTGGGGTAAATCAGACCAAACAAGCGAAAGATCTGTATGACAAGAACTTCAAGTATCTCAAGAAAGAAATCAAAGAAGACCTCAGAAAATGGAGAGATCTCCCATGCTCATGGATTGGTAAGGTTAACATAGTAAAAATGGCCATCCTACCAAAAGCAATCTACAGATTCAACATGATCTCCATCAAAATTCCAACACAATTCTTCAAAGACAAGGAAAGAGAAATTCTCAATTTCATATGGAAAAACAAAACCCAAGGACAGAGAAAACAATTCTTAACAATGAAACATTTCTGGGGAATCATCATCCCTTACCTTAAGCTGTAATACAGAGTAATAGTGATAAAAAAAAAAACCTGCATGGTATTGGTACAAAGACAGACAAGTTGATCAGAGGAATAGAATTGAAGACCCAGAAATAAAACCACACACTTATGGACACTTGATCTTTGACAAAGAAGCCAAAAATATACAATGGGCAAAAAAAAAAAAAATAGCATCTTTAATAAACGGTGCTGGTCTAACTGGCAGTCCATGTGTAGAAAAATGAAAATAGATCCATATTTATCACCTTTCACAAAGCTCAAGTCCAAGTGGATCAAATACCTCAAAATAAAACCACATACATTGAATCTAATACAAGAGAAAGTGGGAAAGTGCCTCAAACTCATTGGCGGGGGGGGGGGGGCAGCGGACAGAAGGATTTCCTAAACAGAATTCTAATGGCTTAGGCTCTAAGATCAAGAATTGATAAATGGGACCTCATGAAACTGAAAAACTTCTGTAAGGCAAAGGCCATAGTCAGTAGGACAAATCAGCAACCTCCAGATTGGGAAAAAGCTTCACTAACCCCACATCTGATAGAGGGCTAATATCATATATATATATTCAAGAAGCTAACCTCCAAAAAACCCAAACAACCTAATCAAAAAATGGGATATAGAGCTAAACAGAGAATTCACAACAAAGGAATCTCGAATGGCTGAGAAGCACTTAATAGTCAAAGTCCTTAGTAATGAGGGAAATGCAAATCAAAACAACCCTGGGATTCCACCTTACACCAATCAGAATGGCTAAGATCAAAAACTCAGGTGACAGCACATGTTGGCAAGGATGTGGAAAAAGAGGAAGGAACACTCCTCCATTCCTGGTGGGATTGCAAACTGGTACAACCACTCTGGAAATCGATCTAGAGTTTCCTTAGAAAATTGGATCTACCTGAAGACCCAGCTATACCACTCTTGGGCATATACTCAAATGATGCCCCACCATGCCACAAGGGCACATATTTTCCACTATGTTTGCAACAGCCTTATCTGTGATATCCAGAAGCTGGAAACAACCCAGATGTCCCACAATGGAAGAATGTAAACAGAAAATATGGTTCATTTATACAATAGAGTACTACTCAGTTATTAAGGACATCCTGGGTTTTGCAGGCAAATGGATGGAACTAAAATATATCATCCTGAGTGAGATAACTCAAACTCAAAAAGGCATGCATGGTGTGTACTCATTACTAAGTGGATATTAGCCAAAAAAGTACAGAATACCTAGGACACAATCCACAGAACTCAAGAAGGTTAACAAACAAAAGGGCTCAAGGGAGGATGCCTCAATCCCACTTGGGAAGGAGAAGAAAGCAATCATGAGAGGCAGAGGGAGGGAGGGAGGGATCTGGGTTGGAAGTGGGAGGGGGGAAGGGGAACATGATCAGTTATTGGTGTGGTTAAAAGGAGAGAAGCCTGAGAGCTAGCAGAAAGAATGGAAATATGCAACCTCGGGAGGTCAGAGGTGAGGTCACCCTCTAGAATGTAGATCTGTGAGGTGAGAGACTCTCAGGACTCAGAGGGAAGGACCTTAGATAAAATGTCCAAGAGTGGGGAGAGGGAACTTGTAGAGTCCACCTCCAATAGAAAGACAGGGCATCAAGTAAAAGGATGAGGTTGCCATCCCACAGTCAAAAACTCTGACCTAGAATTGTTCCTGTCTAAAAGAACTGCAGGGACAAAAATGGAGAAGAGACTGAGGGAAAGGAGGTCCAATGACTGGCCCAAATTGAGATCCATCTCAAGGGGAGCCTCCAAGGCTCAACACTATTACTAATGCTGTGGTGTGCCCATAGCCTAGCATGGCTGCCATCCAACAAGCCCAACAAACAGCTGACTAAGACAGACCCAGATACTTATATCCAACCAATGGACTGAAGTTGGGACCCCTGTGGTTGAATTAGAGAAAAGTTGGAAGAAGCTGAGGAGGGTGGCCCCCTAGGAAGACCAGCAGTCTCAACTAATGTGACTCTCCCCCTACACACACACACACACACACAGAGATCTCTCAGACACTGAGCTACCAACAAGGCAGCGTACAGCAGCTGATACGCGTCCCCCACAGACACATACAGAGCAGAGGACTGCCTGGTCTGGACTCAGTGAGAGGAGATATACCCAACCCTCAAGAGACTTGAGGCCCAGGGAGTTGGGAGACTTGGCAGGGGTGGGGAGACAGGTGCGGAGGAGGAATAGGATGAGAATCTGTGGGAGGGTAGACTGGGATGTGGGTGGAAAACTGGACTGTAAATAAATAAAACTAATAAAAGGGGGTATTTTTATTTGATGCATTTGAATGTTTTACCTGCATGCATGTATGCACGCTACATGTGTGTCTGGTGCCTGAGACCAGAAGTCGGTACCTGATCCCCTAGTACTAGAGTTAAAGATGGCTGTAAGTCACCATGTGTGTGTTGGGAACTGAACTTGAGTCCTTTGTAAGTAACCTCCAGGAAGAACTAACACCAGGACTCTAGGATATAAGATTTAAATAAACCTTATTCTTTTGTTTAATAAAAAATACATATACAGCTTGAATTTAAAATCATGGTGAGGTTGCCCAATTTACGCAATTTGGACCTGTGTGTTACATTAATTTCAGGAAGTTTCCACTGGGTAGCCATGATCTTTCACAGAGACCCCCTACTTACCAAGCTGGAGTCAATGGTCCCAGCTGGATCACAAACACTGCTGGACCCTGTATATGATTCAAAAACATTACAAACATCTGGCTGAAGATTTAGATGCTTCAAAATTTTTTAATTTCACTTTTTTTAAACAAGTGCACCTACATCTGTGCTTTTGATAGATGAGTGACAAAGACCATGTGTAACTTACACTAAGACATGCCAAGAGATCTTTATGATATTTGATCTGCTCTGACTTGTGTCACTCATGACTCTGTCCTGTCTAGGAACACAACTTCCTTTCTGTGTTTTATGTTTGCTATACTTTATTTTTAGTATACATTTTAACTTGTCTTTGAGAATTGCATGTAATATATTTTGATTATATTCTCTCCCCTTCCTCAGATCCTCCCAGATCCTTCCCTACTTCTCTGAAAACCTTCCTTTCTAGTGGGTGATGGTTACAGTGAAACTTTGACCATCCTTAGAATTGACCAGAAGAGGGCAATATTGCACCTCTTTTTAAAAATATAACTAAACCATTTAAAAGAAGTTTCAAAAGAAAATAACTGATTATAATTCTCCCTGTCCCCAAGTGTACTGAAGTTCTTGGTGACATCAACTGGTATGCCTTCCTGCCTTCACCTGCAGAGGCTATAGCTGAGCACTTTCGATGTCTTGATATTACACTGACAGCAGCCTGGTTGAGCCTGTTTCTATGGCTAGTTTCCGCCATTGGAACATATCCACAACAGGATCATATATTCTTACAAATTGCCCTTAGCTTTTCGCGGGTGTTTCCTCTTTGTCTCCATTTCTCATGATACGCTGCTCTCCCTCCTCACTCTCTGCTCATCTTTCTCTGGCAGCCCACACCTCATTTTCTCTCCTTTTGTCTTCCATAGGGACCATGCCCCGTCCTGAGCTCCTCCCACATGGCCTGTGTCTCTCTCCAGCTCGGGTACAGTTGTGGCTACTCTGCCTCTGCCACAGCACTCACGGGCCTGGTGACCATACGGTGACTATACTTTATTTTTAGTATATATTTTAACTTGTCTTTGAGAATTGCATGTAATATATTTTGATTATATATTCTCTCCCCTTCCTCAGATCCTCCCAGATCCTTCCCTACTTCCCTAAAAAACTTCCACAGCCTTCTCAGGGCAAGTCCTGTTACTGCTGTCTGTACTTTCTGCCCTGGTCTGGACAATTCTGATTAGGAAAGCTCTGGAAAATGTAGTCCTCTCTTCTACCTAGTCCCACCCAACTCTGAAGGCTTCACCCTCAGTGTCCCCAGGAACCAGAAGGGTTCCTACAAAAAACACATTTTTCTGATGGAAAGTCTGGGTCAGTCTACAAACTGCCCCCCCCTCTTGGTAGCACAAAAGAACTCTGAAATCACCAGGCTGCAGCTATTGGCAGGCCTGGGGCTGCCCACATCAAAGGGCTTGGCGAAATGCAGGTCACTCATTCCTATGTTGGGAGCAGAGGCAGAACACATCCCTGGTCCCTCTCACCCTACAGTAAAGAGCCTATGTGGCCCACATCAGCACTAGGGAGAGAGGCATGATACCAGGGTACACAGGGGTTGCGTGGGGTGTCAAACAATGCAAGGGCAAATTCGTGGCATCAGGCTGATCATGCCGATGCAGAGGATATGTGGCCTGAGAAGCCCAGATCGTTTATGAGTGGATATTTAAGTTGTTCTCATCCGGCACTGTCTCTGGAGTTGAGTGTGTGATGCACATGCTTCCAGTAATGCTGGCATAGGGAAGACTGAACCAAATCCTTAGAGTGGCTTGAGTCAACATAGAGAAGGCTCATCAGGCTTCTCCAAGAGGTTGGCTGCACCCACTTAGATGAGGACCATGCCTCCAGCATGCTGCTGGCTCCTTACCTTGGCAGTAGGGAAAGTCATAGGCTCCTGAGAGACACCTGTCACACCACTTCCCCGTTATTCCAGGCAGGCATTCACACTGGCCAGTCCCCGGGTCACAGGGCACTGGATAGGATCCAATAGTCGAACACTGGCAAACTGTGAGAAAGAGCTGATCAGACTCAGGCATGCATTATAGAGTACATAGGGCATGGTCCTGGACAGGAGCCCTCAGGGCCAGAAAGACACAAAGTCAAGTTCCAGATTCACGTCCTTGATTGACCTAAGCCTCGGTTTCCCCTCTCTTACAGGGGGTTGATCCTGGTGTCTACTTGATAAGGATTAAAACTTGACAGGTAATCAGTGCCCCTCACAGTCAGGACTTACAAGGACAGTAGTTCTGTGCTCAGCAAAACTGACTGGTGGAAAGGGGGCTCTGAGGGTTCTGCTTAGGTTCAACATTGGCACTCAGAGGAGGAGGAAGAAAGAAAGAGATGGCAATACATGTAAGTCACTTGAGGGAGGTGCCAATGCCACATCTCACTGGGATCAAACTATTCCAGTCTGGATCAGCTTATAAATGTCCTCAGTTTCCTGTTCTCTTTACATTCATTTTCTCATGGGCTAGTGTAGCTACCAAGCCATCATGGAAAGAGTCACACAGGCTGGGTGGAGAACAGGGGGTAGAAATCTGTTGTAGAAACCTTTGTCCTATCTCACCATCTCTGTCTAAGTAAGTAATTAAGCAGGCTGGGCAGAGAGGAGGGATTCTGGCTCCTCCCCTCCTAGCTCCCTTCCCACTGGGTCAGGTTCCTGTATCTCTGTAAGTATACTCTTATAGGTCCACAGCTGCTTGGTGTCACGCCTATTTGTACTGTGAAGACCCTACTGCTGGGAGAGGTAGCCAGGGTGAATGGCCTGGCTAACTTCTTACTACCAAGAGTCTCCCATCTTTTCAAGATCTGGAAGGAACTGGAGAGACATTCTAAATGAATCTCACAGTTACATGGCAAAGTTCAGAAGTTAAAAGGTATTCTTAAAGTTACTAAATTAGTCTATGAAGCAAAGAATTCCTCCTCACCTGCCACCATATGGTCACACTCATTTGGAGCCAAACATCAACTGTGACATCCACTCATGTATGAGTGACTTACTTAGGCTTGTCAGACCTCAGTTTGTCCTTCTGTAAACTGGAGTTGATAACAAATCTATCTCCTGAGGCCATTAGAGAATTATCAGTTATGAAGCATAGGAAGCTCCTGGCAGAGGAGTCGCTCTGTTTGCTCCTTCTGCCGTCTCTATTCCAATTTCCTTCTCTCAAATGTGTCCCTTTGACTATTCCACACTGGATGAATGGGCATGATGAATTAGCACTCTGACTGCCAAGTTTATGTTCAATATGCTCAGTAAAAAATTAATTATATACATAGTAAAAAATTAATTGTGCATGCGAGCATGTGTGTGCATAAGACAATCTCATTTGCAAGTTCCCCAAATTCCCACACTAGCTGAGACCCAGAGAAGGAAGCAGCCATAGGTAAATCCCCTATCTGACGTTTGTTGTGTACATAGGCAGCCTTGGCATCTGAGGGACACTCGAGGCTAAGCTTTAGGGCAAAGAGTCTCCAAGGGGCAAGATGGAGACCCTGTTTTCTCTTTTCATTCTCAAGCAAGATGTGGCCAGAGTTACACAGGGACTCACTCTGAAGGGGCTTTTTAGTACGAATGAGATTGCCTAACATACGTCTGTCCTGCTCTCACCATAGCCAAACTCTCTCCAAGGGAGTGGAACAAGGCTGCTTTCCCCATGAACAAATGACCTGGGAATCCAACAGGACACAGTGGCATCTTCTTACCACCCCAGCTCCTACCCACAGCTATCATTCCAGCAGCCAGAGATCGGCATTCCGCTGTATTTAGTGGTAGCGTGGCTAGCTGTGTGTTGTGAGAAAATATAAAAACACACATCCCTCATCCCAAAGAGCTAAAGTTCTAGAAGGGTAGCTGAAGAGTCAGTTAGGCAGTGTCCAGAGTCCTTCCTCCCACAAAGCTATGTGTGAAAAACCTGGCTGATGCCCATGCTACCTGCTGGTGGGAGCCACCCGAACAAGGTCATGGATACTGTATGTCCCCAGCAAGGTTCCTTCCTGGTCCTGAGGCCCTGCCAAGCCTCTGTTTGTAGAGATTAAGTTTCTGCCTCCAGTAGATTTCTAGAAAAGTGTTGTCAGCCTCTGTGACTGTTGTTTTTGTGAGTCAGCTGGCTAGGCTGTGGTAACTACATGTTTGATCAAACACCAGTATCAACATTACTACAAACATGTTATTATATGAGATTAACATTTTGATCAATAGACTTGCTGGACAGAGTATACAGCACCCTGGGCGGCAGAGGCAGAATTCCTGAAAGTTTCAGCTCAGCCTGGACTATACAGTCACTTCTGGGCTAGTCTGATCCTATCATAACACCCTCCAACACACAAAAATGTAGACTTTAGATAAATCAGGTCCTGGGCTTACAGTCAAAAGCAAAACTGTGTGAACTAACCCCTCCCTGTGCATGTGTGCGTGTGTGCGTGCGTGCATGTGTGTGTGTGTGTGTCCCTTCTAAATCTGTTTCTCTGGAGTCAAATATAGATTTTGGTTCCTTTTACATTTATCAACTATACTATCAATTTGGTTTATCAGTTATCAATGCAGATCTAGCCTGCTTTCTGCAGAAGCAGACTCTAATGACTGTTCTCTGAATTAGTTTTGGGGAGCAGACTCTGATGACTGTGTTCTTTGAGTTGGTTTAGGGGAGCAGGTTCTGATAACTGTTGAGTTGGTTTGGGGGCTTCTGGAATTGGCTTTCTAGACTACCTTAAGAGAATTATTGACTCCATCCATCCTTCAGTGAAGGAGGTCAGTAACAACACATCTTAAAGCAACAGCACAGAAGCAAGCACTTTGTTCCTGTGTGCTCCTAATCAAACATGTAGGAAGTCCGTAGTCTGAGGATCGGATAACTGAGATGGCTTTGGTTTGGTTTGGTTTGGTTTGGTTTGGTTTGGTTTGGTTTGGTTTGGTTTGGTTTTTGTCATCCAGTGAGTATAATGGCTGGTTGTTTCTCATTGTGAAGGCAATATCGAAGAGTTCTAGAATTTGATGCCCAGCTCACACAGCATAAATGACCCCATAGTTCTTGTGTCTTTCCCAAAGAAGGCCCGATCTCCTACAGCCCCCAGGCAGATTGCTGAGAGCCCAGCTTTCAACTTGGACTGGCAGAATTACAACACAAGTTGAATTCTTAGCCTTGCAAAGTAACTATAGGGGGAAAAAAATCAAGGCAGGGATAGCGTAATCATGGTTGTCAGCCTGGTGGTATGACGAACCATGCAGGACACACCCCTCTGGGATGCATGCCCTGCATGTGCCCAGTGTGTAATGCTATTTCTCCCACAACCAGGGTCTAGGAAGCAGACTGAGAGACAGAATGTGGTATAGCGACATGCATGTGAGTACCAAGGCAACAGGAGACCAGTTATGCCTGTTTTATGAGCCACACTGGCTATGCCATCATTCCAGGTGTTTGGCTAGGTACCAGGTGAGGTAGTGATAGGAAGATTTGTTTTAGATGAAATTATTGGAGTCTTAGGTAAAGCAGATAACCCTTCAGAGCACTTCCTTAAATGAAAGACACTGCTCCTCCAGACAGGGGAGTCAGCTCCACTCCAGGCTGCCAGCCTAGCCTGTGGATTTTAGACCTGACAGTGCTCACAAGGCTACAGCCAATTCTTTGCAGTAAATCTTTCAGCATACACCCACACCTGGGGTTTTGAAGCCTAGCCAATTCAAGCTTTTTCCTCTCCTGCTTTAGGGGAGTGAGCACAGACAACCAAGCAGGAAACCAAGTCAGGCAGCTGCCTGGAGCACAGAGTGCCCTGCTGCTTTACACAGATGGCACAGACACAGGCCCTTAGGGCCACAGAGGCTGGGCTTGACCTCGCACACACTGCTCTTTTAAATGACTCACTCCTCTGCCATGGTGCTTTCATTTTACTCCAGCTGCCCGCAGAACCACCAAATTCCAAACTCCAGCCCTGGCAGCCCTTCTACACTCTTGGAAAGTCGGTGAAGCTTTCAAACTAGTATAGTTCTTTTCTTTGTCTCGGTCTGTGTCCTTTGAGTTTCTGAAGTATTTGCTTTCCCCCATCTTCTCCCCATTGTTTAGGCCTAAAATACTTCTCTTCCTAAGGTGTATAAAGCTAACACAGACTAAGTGCCCTTACTTGTGGTTTGGATCACAAATGTCTCATATACTTGCTTATACGTAATGAGACATCTTAGGAGAGGAACTTGAGTTCAAACACAAATCTATATATGACACACGCGCACCTGCCTGAAGGGATTTTATACCTTTTTTTTTTTTTTACTTTTTGAGACAGAGTCTTACTACATAGACCTGTCTGGCCTGAAATTCTTTATGTAGACCAGGTTAGTTTTGAGCTCTTGGAGATCCACTTGCTCTGTCTCCCAAGTGCCTGGATTAAAAGCATGTGGCCCCATGCCCAAGCCTTAAACAAAAATTTTAATATACATCTATTTTGACTGTGATTTGTCACAAGAAATCTGATCTACAAATGTCTTCATTTCTGGCCATCAAGCTTCTGATTTAGGGTCAGAGAGATGGCTCAGGGATAGTTTGCCACTCAAGACTAGAGAGCAGAGTTCAATTCTTCATGTAAAGGCAGAAAGATAGTTGTTTGCAAAGTTGTCTCCTGAAGTTAACACGCATGCCCTTGCATGCATGAACTCCTTTGGCATGCTACTCCCCAGCCCCACCCCCGCTCATGCACACACACACACACACACACACATCACACACAATAATGATAATAATTTTCAAAGTATATTTTAGAGTATTTTGGACTTTCAAATGAGATCTGCCAGACCTGTAAGAACAGAAGTTCAAGTGCTCAGGAAGCTTGGTCACCATGCTGTCCACTGTCACATAGCCCCAAGCACAGTCCTGTTCCACAGAGAATGCCAAACAGATGTCTATGAAATAAATGTGAATGGCCCTAGAAGTCCTAGCTTGAGTCCTGACCTGGACATGCTCCTGATAGGCATTATCTTAAACCTAACAACATGGCCACCAGACAAGTATCAATGAGGCAGCCATCATCTCCACCTTCACAACACAACACAGTCAAGAAACAAAGTAAAGTATACAGAGCTCCTTATTATAGAAGTGATGCTTTTATTGCCCAGGATTTGGGAGATCTTCCTTTCTTGTAGGAAAATAGATTGGTACCTTACCAGGCAAATCCACAATGCCAACAATAGGTCCCATGACACATATCACAATCCACTTCTCTGGAACTGGACCTTAGGATATTTTAAGCCTTCCCAAGCAACCACCTTAGATGTTTCTTGGAAAAAAATGGCCTATAAAATGAAAGGCCAGTTTGAAGTAAAGCTGCACAAAGCTTGGCTCCAGAGGGTTCTCTGCCCCTAGCCACATGCTTTTGTTTTCCCCCGGAGTAGCTGCCAGCTTTTCCAGGGGCAGCCCTTGAGCATCCCAGACCAGGGTCTTCTGGAGCATCAGTCACAGGTAGGTGTGGCTGACTTTTAAGGGCAGCTTCAGTGTCATGTACCTTCAGCTCATGGTCAAGAGAAAACCACTGTTTTCCACATCCCCAGTATCCTCTGCGGTGCCAGCAAACCACATCAGATCAGGAAAAGGAAAGATCAGATAAGAGGAGGAAAGGAAGGAGAAAAAGAGAAAAATGAAGGGGACGGAGAAGAGAGACAAAAATGAGAGGAGGAAAAGTGAAGAATAAGTGGTCCTTCTGTCATCACCCAGGTAACCGACCAACCCAGAAAGTCATGTTATGTGCTGTACCTGAAGACAGTGCACAACTGAACACAAGTACACGTGTACTTGTATGTCAGTCTCTTATTGGTGATTTGATTCTATGAAATGAAATTGCAGAATGATTGAGTGAATCAAAGTAAAAGAAAACAATACAGCCTTGTACTTTCAAAGTCTGGAGTCAATTAATTTAATGAAAAGCATAACTCCAAGTCTGCAGTCTCAAGAACAACTTAAACGTGTTTTTGTTTTTTGTTTTTAATTCACTTTTTTTTTTTTACATTTTTAAAGCAATAAAGGGCAAAGCCATAAGGACCAACTTTAGCAAAGATATCTGGTTTTTTTGTTTGTTTGTTTTTTGTTTTTTGGGGGGTTTTTTGTTTTGTTTTGTTTTGTTTGTTTGGTTGGTTGGTTGGTTTTTCGAGACAGGGTTTCTCTGTGCAGCCCTGGCTGTCCTGGAACTCACTCTGTAGACTAGGTTGGCCTTGAACTCAGAAATCCGCCTCCCTCTGCCTCCCAAGTGTTGGGATTACAGGCATGCGCCACCACTGCCCAGCTAAGATATCTGATATACCACTTAGGGCAATGTTAATTTGATTCTGAAACACAATGGATTTAGTAATCCTCTCTCTAAAAGAAAAAGGACCTATAAGATGGCTCCGTGGGTAAAAGCACTTGGTATTCAAACCTCATGGCCTGAGTTTAATCCCAGGAACCACATAAAAAGCCAGTGCAATGGCTTAGTCAATAATGGAACCTGTCACCAAGCCTAGTGGCCTGAATTTGATCCCTGGGACCCACACGGTGAAAGGAGAGAACCAACTCCCGTGGCACAAATGTGTGTGTGTGTGTGTGTGTGTACAAGTTAACAACAGATACAAAATTTATCTTTAAAAAGAAAAAAATCAAGCACAAGAGAACAGAGAACAGAAACTGAATGTCTGCAGACTCAAATTCTTCCAGAATGTTCCAAACTTGAGGTAACAACTGCAGGGTAGACCTGGATCCCACCTCTGGAATAAACAGCCTGTTCCTATCAAAGTCTAACTGTTATTTAATGAGCATCATGGGATTCTGGGAAGGTGGACCACGTGAGTACCCACTTCTCCAACCAAGAGAAAATACAAGAACAGGGCTGCAGCTCGAGTGCCAAGGTCTAAGCCAACCCCCTCTGTCCTCACATTCTGAGCAGAACAGAGGAAGAAGCAGAGGAGAGGGGTGGGTGAGAGCACCAGTTACCTTCCATCTCTGTAAGCCCCTCTCTCTCTCCACTTAGAACTACATCAGGGCCAGTGGGGCTGACGGCAAACATGCACAACAGGGACCCGTCCAGTAGTGTTCCACAGCCCTGTCACTCAAGGCCTCGAGTAAGCTTCATCATTTTGATACTTCCAGTGAGCTCCGAAGACTTTGGAAGACCTTAGAACAGTGGTTCTCAACTTTCTTCCTAAAGCTGTGACCCTTTAATACAATTCCTCGATGTTGTGGTGACCCTCAACCATAAAATTATTTTTGTTGCTACTCTTTGAATCAAAATATGAACATCTGTGTTTTCTGATGGTCATGGGCAATCCCTGTGAAATGGTCATTTGACCCCAAAGGAGTCACGACCCACAGCTTGAGAACTACTGTCTTGGAAGCAGGTATCTGAACATACTGTGATAAAAAAATACACAAGACTATAAATTCTTATATATGTATAAATTCTGACGCCAATAGTTTAAAACAGGGGATAAGCAATATTGTTATATCCTCTGCTGCTGAATGAACAGCTGTCAGTCAGAAGAAAATGCCACAGTTAAAGTCGAGTACCCCTGTCCTTGGGTACAGAAGAACGGATCAATCTCAGACCACTGAAGACCTAACACAGTTGTCACTCCTCGGTTTTGGCACCCCAGTTTTGCCTCAGGGGATCTGTCTTTCTGGTTCCATCCACGAGGCTCAGATGTATTTACGCTGTTCCTGCCTCCGCAGATGTGGGAACTCAGGTTTGACCCACCAGAGCCTCAGAGTCCCACACCCATGGGACTGACTCCTTTAGTGTAAATCATTGTGGGTGTGCCTTTTGATTTTCCAGAAGAAATAAGAGTTGCATAAAGAGGGGAGGAGATAGTTTCAGCCACCAAATATTTTGTTTTTGCTGAAAGGATGGAAACTTAATGGGAATACCATGCAGTCCAGTGGATTTATAGAAAAGTAACTGGAAAACTCTTTGTCTACCTCATACTCCAGGAGTCCACACCTAACATGCAGTTGAAGGAGGAGAGTGGGGAACAGCCAGCTACAGAGCACGTCTCCATCACAGACCCATTCTAACACTTGGGAGAGGACCACAGGATGAAACAGCCTCACCTGTCTCACTGTTCACACCAGACATTGCTAGCCCCGTAGTCAGTTATTGCAAATGATGTGGCCCAAGCCCCTTTGATTGACCAACTCCAGTCATTTCCTTACTTTGCCAGCCTGGTATTTAAGTAAGCAAAATGTGCTAGTCAGCTTTTTGTTGCTGAGACAAAATGTTCAAGTCAACTTAGAAGGAGGAAAGAAAGGTTTGTCTAGAGTGACTCCGATCCAGGAGTGCTGACCCTTTTGTTTTGGCCTTGTGGTACAGTTGAACATCTCACATTCTCACACCACACGTACGTCCCTGTATGTTTGGACTCTGTTAGACACCTAAAACTGAAACCTTGCCTCCAACTTGTGTTCTAAGGCTTCACCACTGGGGAGATCATTCTCTGAAACTCGTGTCATGTACAGGGGCAAAGTTACGGAACCAAACCACACAAGCAGTTTGACACAAAATGTACTCAGTCAGAATTCAGATGGGCACACCATGCTCCCATAGGAAAAGTTCATGTTCTCACTTCTGAGTGTCAAGGTAGAGAGAGAAAGTGTTACCTTCTGTGGCTAAGAGAGATGAAGGCTGAGAAACAACAGCAAATGAGAGCAGTCCATGAGCAGGAAAAAGAGGGGTCTGGAGCATGGTGGGCAGACATATAAGGAAACAGGGCCAAGAAGTGGGACGAGGACCACTGAGTCTTTAAGTGACGCAGAGGAGGTGGGAGGAGAAGCAGCATAGAAAATACCATGTTTGAGCAAGCTGTTCCTCAGCACCAGAGGCCCTCACACTCATCGGGACTGTTCGAGTCTGTGAGGGATTGGCTCGACTGCCTTAACTGCTGTGTGAAGGCCTACCCTAAATGTGGGCTCTACCTTTCCATAGCAGCCTACATAGAAGGGCATGAGAAAAGGGAAGCTTCATGGTTTTGCTGGCTTGGTCTTCATTCTCCGCAAAGTTCATCTACCCAGTCAGGGGCTACTGACAGTGGTTCTTCACTGATACTAGAATCTGCTTCTTCCTGCTCCAGTGTGGACGAGTGGCCAGTGGCTCTCCAGAAATCCTCCAGGATTTCAGCGAGGATAGGAACTCCTGAGACATCCAGCCTGGTGGCACCCTGCCAGACCTGTCTCCTTCTCCTGTCCACCTGGCAGGTTCCTAAATTGTGACACCATTGACTCTTCAAAGCCAGGACTTGAACCCAAGATGATAACTACACAGCCCAGGCAATTGACTACCATAGAGGAGGAAGGACAGAGTGAGAAAGAACATTCCCAGTGGACAGTAAATGTCACATCTGTATATAAGGCAGGGGAGCTGGTTAAACCACAGGCTGTGCGGCTCTGACAGAAGGGCTATCTGTGCTTCCTCAGGAGTCCAACCTGGGAACCAGTGGTCAGTGTTTCTGCAGTTTACCCTCTTACCTTGGCATATTGGGAATGAATAGGAACCTGAGCGGCAGGAGTCACACTGGGGACCCTCAACCCCAGGGCGGCACAGGCACCTGCCGTGATCGTCACATATCTCTGGGAGAACACCTTCCAAGTTACAGTCACACCCTGTAAAGAAAGAGACTGTCAGAGAGACCACTGTGCCCAAATAGACTTCATGCTTCTCCCAGGTTACTGCCTATGTAACAGAGACTGTAATATTTATGGCTGGTCAGCTTTCTAGCCCTTAAGACATCACTGTAAAGGGAAATAAAATGAAGATTTGGAAAGGTCATAGGTACTGTCATAAACATCCCAGGGTGGAACTGGCTTTGTAAAATAATTACAACATCCACACCTATGAAAAGGCTTCTTTTTCTTCCAAGCTAAATGCTAGTACAATAGAACTTTCATTTAACAGATTCCTATGTAATAGAATTTTTAATTGAATGTATTTACATATCTCTCTCTCCCTCCCTCCCTCTCTCTCTCTCTCTCTCTCTCTCTCTCTCTCTCTCTCTTTCTCTGTGTGTGTGTGTGTGTGTGTGTGTGTGTGTGTGTGTGCGCTCGCGTGTGTGAGCGAATTTATCAGATGCCTCCACCTTTCATTTGAGACAGAGTCTCTCATTAGTCTAGAACTTCACCAAGTAGGCTGAACTTACAGGCAGGAGGCTCCACAGATCAGGCTGTCCCTGCCTCCCATCTCACTGTGGCTCAGACTGTAGGCATCTAGCCAGTTACTTTTATGTCAACCTGACACAGGCTAGAGTCATTTGGGAAGAGTGCTCCTCAGTTGAGAAAGTGCATGTCAGACTGGCTGTGAGCAGGCCTGTGGTGCATTTTCTTCATTAACGATTGATGTGGGAGGGCCCAGTCTATGTGGGTGGGGCCACCTGAGGCAGGTGGTCCCGGGTTCTATAAGAAAGCAGCCCTAGCAAGCCAGTAAGCAGCACCCCTCTGTGGCCTCTGCATCAGCCTGAGTGAGTGGGAATGAATAGGAACCTGAGCGGCAGGAGTCACACCGGGGACCCTCAACCCCAGGGCAGCTCAGACACCTGCCAAGATCGTCACATATCTCTGGGAGAACACCTTCCAAGTTACTGTACCTGGATGTGTAAAATGAAAGAAACTCTTTCCCCCAGGTGGCTTATGGTCACGGTGTTTACTCACAGTGATAGAGACCCTAGCTAAGACAGGCCTGTGCCATGGTACCTAGTGTTTTGTGTGGGTTATAGGGCACTGAACAGGTCCTTGTGCTTTGAGGAAGGCATTCACTGACAGCCATCTCTTCAGCTCCTTCTTCTATCTTTTTAAGATGAGGAAGCAACATAAATCCAGTCCCAGAGTGTGCCAAACTTGGTTTTCTGGGTTTCTGTGGGATTGTTTTACACAATGTCCCAGAAAGGAAGCATTCAGGCAACGAGGCTGCTGCCAATACCCACATAATACATGCCCACCTCGGGACCTTTGCTCAGACCGTAATATCCTCTGTCTGGAATGTCCTTCTGTGTGTCTTGTCACAACAGCTTTCTATCTTTCAACTGTCTGTGCAATGCCTCCTCCTCAGATCTCTAGGTCTTCCTGCTTGTGTGAGCAGCCCCTCCCCTTTGCTTTCTTAGTCTCTGTTTTAGCTGAGGTTGCTTTCACTTTGCTTTACAACTCTCTCATGGGGAGATGACAGGAGACTGAGGCAGCGCATTGACCTGTGACCTCTGAGCCAAGGTTGCCACAGGCCTTTAACTTTCTGCTCTCACCCTATGGACATCCTGAGAGCACCACAGAGAAACCCTGGCTGCCTCCAGGATGAGGGTCATGTGGGAAAACGCTAGCTGCCCACACAGCCCTCTCCCCACTCCAACAAGCGCAGCAGAGCTACCAGCAGGTTGTGGACTTGAAGGAAAGACCTTTGGTTGTTAAACTACTATGTTTGGTGTGATCTTTCATTACAGAAGAGTGAAAACCCTGTTAGCTTGGACCCTTTACCACCACCATGGGACCCAGGTGCCATGAGGTACTTCTCAGTAAATGACATTTCTCAAAAACAAGCTCCTTGTTTGACTCCATTGCAAATGCATGAGTAACGAAGTTAAGCACGAGCCATGTAAGATAGGTATTCACTTTATAGTCAAAGAAAAGGGCACATGGGGGTGCATAGGTACAATGGGATTCCTGTCTGTCCAGGTCCTCCTGCAGTCCAACTTCTGGGCAGGACTGGCTCAGCCTGGTCTTAGAGCCCTATGACATCATTGCCAACCAGCCTGTGGTCATCAGTAATGATTCAGGAGTGTTCAAGGCTGGTATTATAGAAGACCAGATTGCTAAGATTTCTCACACTATGTTGGCCTGCCTATGCACATCTGAGTTATGGCTGGAGCCCAGCAGGGCCCCCCTTTGTGGACCAACTATGTGAGTATCCAGAAAGGAGTATGAAGAAGAGGCTTCTCATTTGACTCATCACAAGGCCTTGTAATGGCCAAGGTGGGAGAGAGGAAGAAAAGGGGAGCCAGAGCCCTTGATCTCTTTTGGTCTGGATTTATTTTTTAGGCTTAGGGTCTTCTGCATACCCTGACCCCAAAGCAGGTGGTACAGCCCCACTGTGTTCAACATACACACAGAAACACAGAGAGAGTAACATTTAGCTGCGTGATGGCAGTCCTAAGCTGGAGCACAGGCATTGAGGAACATTGAGGAACATTGAGGTGTTGGTGACCCTCTCAGCAGGGCCACCTGGGCCTGTGGCTCCTTGGTGCAGTCTTGAAGCTCCAAGACCAGATACTCATATGCCACATTTGCTCTGACTAGTAGGTCTAGAGTCCCTGGATCCCTGGAGTAGGTTGGAGGAAGGGGAAGCCAGCAGCTCCATGGGGACAGTGAGGCACATTGGTATGTTTCATGCCACCTGGCCTATGTCTGAACTTTTGCACACCCAGTCTTGCTGGGCAAAGGACTGACAAGGAAACATTCTGTCATACCCAGTGAGGGGATGTGGCCAGTGGTCAGAGGTCAGATCCACAGGCAGCCACAGCTCAAGGTTTAACCCACTCCCTTTCAGAGCAGTACACAAGGATTTGCTGCCCCCTCCTCTTTCCCTCAATGCCCTGGACAGGAACGGGTTAATAGTCTTTCTATGCTGAGGGTAAGCCACTCAGTCAGGACTCAGACCTAACAGGCAGACACATCTTCACCTACTTCTCCAGGTCTGAACAGTAATTTAACATTGTTGTCTGAAAAATAATTTTTTTTTTAAGATTTATTTATTGTTATGTATATGAGTACACTGTAGCTGTCTTCAGACACAGTAGAAGAGGTTATCAGTTCCCATTTACAGATGGCTGTGAGCCACCATGTGGTTGCTGGGAATTGAACTCAGGACCTCTGGAAGAGAAGTCAGTGCTTTTAACCACTGAGCCACCTTTCCAGCCCCCCAAAAATAATTATTTTTATAAATCATCATAATACTAATTATGGACAGGAAAAGGAAAGGGCACTCAGAAATGCTAACTTGCTGTATAGGTCACAGGGCCAGGAAGACAATATGTGTGCCCAAGTCTGCCTGATTTAAAAACAAACAAACAGAACATTTATTTTATTATACTAAAGATGCAAACTAAAACCAATTTTGAAAGCAAGTTTCAGGGTCTATTCTACACTAAGGTACATATTCAAATCAATTCCATACAACAAACATTTGCAATCCTATTCGTTATATTAACTTTAAATCTAAACTGGCCGACTCAGAGATTCAGCTGAGTCCTTCTACTCATAAAAGGACTCGTGTATATTGGAAAACTTCTCTGCAAGGGTTAAAACTAGATAATGATCTTAAATTTTCTAGATCCTTCCTCTTCTCCTTTTCCCAAAACCCTTAACCTTTCAGATAAAAAGTGAATGACAACTTTGTAGAATCATTTTTCTAATATAATAATTAGGAATCAAGAGGAAATCAAAACAACATTACAGTACTTTCATGACCTCTGACTGTTCATGCTTAAATCTGACAGTTGTTTAATTTGACAAGAAGAACTTTGGGAGCGGGGGTATAGAACATGGAGTTAACTCTGTAATACAGGCTTCATACCTTCAGACTCTGCCAACTAAGGACTGGAATCATTCAGAAAGCAATTGTGTCTGTAGTGAGTATGTCCAGATTTTATTTTACATTATTCCCTAAAACAGTGGTTCTCAACTTTCCCAATGCTGTGGCCATATAATAAATATAATATAATTTATATTATATAAAATAACCTAGTGTTCTGGTGACCCCAACCTTAAAATTATTTATTTTCATTGGTACTTCAAACTATAATTCTTTTACTGTTATGAATTGTAATATAAATATCTGTGCTTTCCAATGGTCTTAGGTGACCCCTGTGAAAGGTTGCTCAACCCCCATATTGGTCTTGGACCCACAGGTGAAGAACAGTCACCCTAAACAATAAAGTATTAACAACTTAATAGCATTTGTTTTAGATATTTTTAGTAATGTGGTAACATGGAAGGATATGTATAGGTTACATGAATAATGTGTTATTTTACATAAAGCATAAGCATCTGCAGATTTGGGTATCTGAGGAGGTAGATTTTGGAATTCGTTTCCTGCAGACACAGAATGACAAATAATGCCTTTGGTACACTGCTTATTTTGAGCCAAATGCACTAGACAACAGTTCCAGGAAGGACTGTCCTCCTCCATTTACCTAAAGCAGGCCAGATAACTTCCCATGAGAAAAGTACCCCTTCTGAGTCAAGAAAAGAACATTCTCAAGGCCAGAGACTGGAAGTTGACTGAAACCAGTCCGCACAAACAAATCTGCAGAAGTAGCTCCTGTCTTCCTTCATTTCCTGTGTATGTGCTAACCACTGTCTCACAGTTCCCCACCCCAGAACAGGCTCCCTGATCTTGTCAGACCACCACAATCTATTGCTCTTTCTGTAGCATCTCTACAAGTTTGGGGACCTGACACTTTCATTGGATCTTCATTCTTTCTGGAGATGGCTGTGCACACATGGAGATATAATGTCCTGTCAATCTGTATGTGCTGGTTTAGTTCTGAGGTTTAGCCACAGAATCTAGGAGGACAGAACCAAGTTTTTCTTCCTCTGCAGAAGTGGCAAAAGGCACATTCATGATAAGAGAAGCTTGGAGCTGAGACTGGACCAAGCACCATTCTGTCAGCTTCTTACTGGAACCACATAGGAGCCCAAGGACACAGCTCTGCAGGCTGAGAAGGTCACATGAAGGGGAGCATTTCACTGAGAATTACAGTCTTGGGGTTAAACTAGGCACTGGAGACTTTAAGGAGCTTGGAGTTTCCCTGGCATCCAAATTTGGGGAATCCCAATTTATAACTGAAACAGAAAAAAAGAAAAAACTCTTCTTTTATTCACTAGGTCACTGTCCTTACCTCTCAGAAACGTTCCTTGAATCCTCATCTCCTACGAGAGTTTAGAGTTCAGAGCCTCACCCTTCTTTGTCTTATTTTAGGGACCTGGGAAGCCGTTGGTGTTCTGTCTTACTGTTGCATTTATTTATTATTTATGTGTAGAGGTCAGAGGTAGAGTCAGTTCTCTTCTTCTACCATGTGGGATGCAGATGTCAAACTCACATCATCAGGCTTGGCAGCAAGTATCTTCACACACTGAGCCACCTCAAAGCCTCCTCACCCTGTCTCACCCTTCCAAATTCATCCCATGCTGGTGCCACTAACGATCTTGTCAAACTTTCCACTTTTCAAATTACTTCCCAGTGTTAAATCCCTTGGTGGTGACACAGAGCCTCAGGACACAACCCAAAGTCCTTCATACTTGTGACAGAGAAGAGCTTTTCAAATATTCTAGGCCACAGCAAGCCACACAACCGTTCACACAAATTAAAAAAAAAAAAAAAGATGCACCGTTCTCAGGATGTTTTCTACTCAGCTGCTGTGAGAATCTCATCATAAATCTGAAGATCAGCCGTGTTTGCCAGTGGTGATAGCACCTTCCACGAGGCCTGGCTGTGTACTGCAGACTTGCATAGTTGAACCCAACCACTCAGATCTTTCTTTCATCCCCTCAGTGTCCCCCTGCTCCCCGAACTTCCACCCTCTCCACAGTCCAGCCCCGTGGCCTTCCTGCCATCCCCCCAGGCCCCTCTCTATGCCTTTTCTTCATTGCTTCTCTGCTTAGTTAATTGTTCTTTATGCTCTAAGATTCATCTCAAATGTCTTCCTCCCTGTTCTGGGGAAGCTAGACTTCCTACCCACCTACATTCACCTTCCTTGCCGACTTCCCTGTCTCCCTTCCTTCATCCCAGCCACCTCGCTGCAGGGTAGACCTTGCTCTCTTAACTCTGGGTTCTTCCTGCTCACAGATCTTAGCTTCCTGCCCACTTTCCATGTTCTCCTGTGGACTGGAAGCTCCCGGAAGTGGGGGCTGTGGAGTGAGCAGCACTTCATCAAAGCTGAATGAATATGACCGTGCTCCAGAGCCAAGCCTGTAATTCCCCCAGCCACATCATCCCTTCAGTTCTATTTTATCAGCAGAGCCCCGGATGGAGCTACCATTATCCATTGTCTATCTCCACGTCTCAAGCCCTCAGTGACAGCCCCAGCCTGCCTGCCAGGTAAAATGTCCAGTCTGGAAAGGGATACCCCCAGAAAGCATGTGCCAGAGAGCATTGCCCAGTCCTTTTGGGGGTGTTCCCTGTTTAACACATCTGCTAGCCCCAGCCACTGGCCTGACTTAGGACTTTGACAATAGTAAGCAGCTCTTCCTTACAAAGCAAATGGGAAATCGGAAACCTTTTCATAATCTCTTTAGGAATTCTGCCCCAGTAATAAAACTGGTCTGGGCCTGTCTGCACTCCAATGAGCTGCTCTATAGAGTCAGCCCAAATTGCCTTGATTTCCCTGCTAAAGTTGCCATGTGGGCTTTGAATGCTTTTGGCTTTCCTCACTGTACCTTGATCTTGGAGGACTAGAGGCATCTGCATGCAGTCCTTGAGCATACCCTCCAAGGGAGTGATAGACCTCCCTTGACCGCTTCTTTTTTTTTTTTTTTTGACCGCTTCTAAAGGATCCCTTAGACAAGTGTCTGTGACACATCTGCTTCCTAGTGTTAATGTTTAAGTAAGTATAACATGTTCCCCCACCTGGAAAACTCTAATAATATCCAGTTGTGAGATAAAGAGAAGCCAAAGGAAAGTCAAATCAGCATAGAGCGCCCTGACTGGAATCTCCTCTGCAGCGTCTGTAAGTGCAGTCATTCCTTAGTCCCAACAGGGGACCCCTCACCCCTTGTGGATTTAAAGTCACTAGATACTCAAGCTCTTCAGCTCAAATGACGCAGTATATGTAGCCTTTGAATACTGCCTATGCGTGTACTTCCTCCATACACTTTAAATCACAGTAAGGTTACCTATATTACCTAATACAATATACTTCTATAAGGCATTAAAACCAATGACAACAATTCTGTATACAACATAAATGCATTCTTATAACACTGGCGTGACAAGCTGTGTGTACTGTGTGTATACATGTTGTGTGGGGGCAGTACATCTGTGCTACCCTATGTGTGGACATCAAAGGAAAACCTCAAGTGTTAGCCTTTCCCTCCCACCTTCTTTGAGCCAGAGCTCTCACCTCTGCTTATACCAAGCTGGTCCATGAGCTTCACGGGATTCTACTGTCCCCAGCTCCTGTCTCATCGGAGGAACACTGGGACTACAGATGTATGTACTGCTCTACACAGAGTCTGGGACCCAAACATGAATGTTCCTGTTTGCATGGCAAGCACTTTACCATTAAGATGCATTTTCTTAAAATATTATTTTGATCTTCAGTGAGTCTGTAAGTGATAAATCAACTCTTTGTGTCCATGGGTATTTTTCTCAATCTTAGCTGATGATACAGGTCTTTAGTTGAATACTTTTGCTTGGGATAGAATTGCATATTCAGAGATTCTATTGTGATCCTAGGGCTCTGTAGTCTTTTATGTAAGAACTAAATATGCTCCTCTTCTAGAAAAAAAAAAAAACAAATTTTTTAGAACACAGCCAAGCACTTTCATTTGCATATTACTTGTGGATTCCTTAAGAACAGCAGTTGAGGACATGTGACAAATTCCATCAAGCCCCAATCCGCAAAGGTATTTCCTATCTGACCCCTCATGGCAAAGCTTAGTGACCATTAGGAATTTCTCCCAACTGAAGCAGTAAACAGTTCTCAACAAGAAGCGTCCACAAAGTCAGTACAACCTCCAAAATGCAAACCTGGGCTTCCTGCCAGAAAATATACACTGAGCTCATGAGTGATAGGCAGGAATGTGTGTGTGTGTGTGTGTGTGTGTGTGTGTGTGTATGCATGTACATGGGGGTCACATGGATGTGTATGCATATATATGTGTGTATGAGGGGGTATATGCATGTGTGTGTATTATGTATGTGTATTTATGTGTATGTGGGGGGTTAGGGGTGTGTATACATGTATGTGTATGTGTTCGTATATATGTAGGGGTATATACATGTGTGGGGGGAATATATACATGGATGTATATGGGGATGTATAGGTGAATATCCATGTGTATCTGTGTGTGTGTGTGTGTGTGTGTGTGTGTGTGTGTGTATGTGGGGGGGTAGGTGGGTGTGTATGCCTATCTTTAAAGCAAAGGATCGTAAAGCACATGCCTGGTTAAGAACTACTATAAATGAGGATATAAAATCTTCTATAGGCCTTCAGAATTCTGAAAGGAGTCCAGCTTTATCCAGTGCTCTGCATCTGCTGGTAGCTTATAAATTTTTACTTCTAATACTCTCTGCCAATAATTAAGTCCCAAACCTGGTGTTTTTAGAATGGATTAACAGGGCAGGGGAGATGAGTCAGTAAAGTGTGTGCTGCATAGGCATGAGAGCTGGGTTTGAACCCTTGCAGCCATGTAAAATTCCAGGCACAGGAGCCAATGCTTCTACTCGCAATGGCTGGAGATGGAGATGAGAGGCCCTGGGGGCTGGCTGGCCACTCCAGCTGAACTGCTGGCCTCCAGGTTCAGGAAGAGATCTTGTCTCAAAGTAAGATAAAGAGCAACTGAGAAAGACACCATTTGTGAATCTCTAACTTCTGAGTATGCATGCGTGCACACAGGAGAGCACACACACACACATGCATGTACACAGATTCATATAGACATAAACATAAAAAATAATTAGAATGAATTAATAAGCCAGCAACCTGCAGTGGATCACTGTACTGAATTCTCAAACTTGACTATGCTAACACTTATTTTCCACCAGGTCATGTTTCAAGGTTTCCCTGTATTTTGAGGCAGATATTTGAACTTCTCTCCAAGTTCATTTACCCATCTTTCTGAGGTCACCACAAGCCTCCTCTATGAGAAGAAGAAATTGAATAACAAAGAGATTACTGTAACCGGCTATCCATAGAACATAACATTCTTGTTGTATGTTCTTTCTCTAAGCTCCACTGTAGTTAATATAAAAAATGTTTAAGGAAATGCCTGCTGATTCCTGCTATGGGCATCATGCCACAGACCCTCTACACTAAGGGGATTACACACCTAGATAATTGTAACCGCCATCCTCCAGCCCACATGCCCAAAGCATGAAATGATGCCTTCCTCGCTGGCACACAGCTCCCTGGCTTGGTCAGAGGAGTCAGGAGTGGGTAGAACAGAAGGCAGCACTAAGGCAGGAGGCCAGTTATAGCTGATTGAGTGAGCCCCTGGTGCCACCAGGCAGTCCTGTGACATTTCCTAAGTTCACACTCCTGGATGACCTTCCTGCCTTCCTCCTCCATACCAAGCCCTTTTCACCTTCCCCATTCTCTGCTCCAGTACATTTGCTTCTTATTTTGTGCAAATGAGAAACAACCAGAATACAGAATGCTTCCACAAGCGTCTGTGGCTGCCCCTGCCTGGGCCACTCTCTCTCATACAGACTACATGGTTGGTAGCCTTTCCATTTCAATAAAGGGCAGCTTCTCCCTTCCGTGTGTACAGCCCAGCATCCTGGAGTCAACCCAGAGTCTTCTCTTCGTCACATAGTCTGTCCCCAGTGTAGACACCTCCCTTCAAGGCCGGCCTGCTCTCTCTGGGGAAGACATCCAGCATCTGCCCCTCTGCTGTCAGACACCACCATTTTCTCCTGGATGACTGTGGTAGCTTCCCACAGGGTCTCCGCACTGCCCTTCTCCCCTGCAATTCATCTCAAGACAGCACCGTAAGGACCCTTACATGCAAGGTCTCCATGCAGAACTCTATCTCATTCCAAATACTAATTTTTCACAGTAGCTGACAAAGGCTGCCATAAGGCCCTGACACTTCCCTTCCTGGCCACTCTTCCTTTCCCACCACGCTGTCACACCTATGGGCTTTTTGCTTACTGGACATCCTATCCTAAGGACTCTGCTCTTCCTCTTTGCATGACTATTTCAATGTATAAACCTCAGTTTCCCCAACCTTACCCCCGACATACTCTCCCCTAAAGCTCTCCACCTGCAGCCCAGAGCCTGAGTTACTATATGACGGCAGACTTCCTGCCCAGATGCAGAACAGTGGCTTTAATGCTCACACACCTCAGACTGCACACCCTTCCCACTCCTCATCTAGTGTCATGAGCACCAGGCATCTGGCCTCCCTGTACCCATGGGCAGGAAAGATACTATCCAGAAGTGGTGGCACATTTAAGGGGCAGGATTTGGTTAAAAGAATTGAGGTCACTGGGATGTGCCCTCAAAGAAGAAATTGGACCCCACCTCTTTCTTCCTGTTTGTTTCCTGGCTGCCCTGAGTGAACAGGCCTTTCCCACCATGCACTGTGCCTCAACATGCCCAAAGCAACAAGGGCCAACAGAGCACAGAGCATGCACTGTCTTCCTTATAACCTGATTTTATCTAACATCTTGGTCCAGCAGCAGAAAGCAAACTAGCACAATGGAAACATAATTCTGCTTGTTTTGAGTGTGTTTTATGTATGTGCTTGCATGTGTGCTATGTGTGTGTGTGTGTGTGTGTGTGTGTGTGGTATGTGTGTGCTTACATGTGTGCTTGTGTGTGTTTATGTGTGTGTGTATTATTGAATTCTGAGTCCCCACCTCTATCCCAACAAAACCCACAGGAATAGAAGCTCTAAGAATTCTGAGAATTTTTCTTTGTATACTAATAAGCTTTTAGAAACCAGATTACTGATAATAACAGGCAGACTTGTGGAACAAATGATTATTCTGTAGGTGCTGTGCCAAATCCTGTTCCTACTCACTTCTCCACCCCAAGGATGCTTCCCAAACACACTGGCCGCTCTGCATCCAGGGTACCTGTTTCTGGCTGTAGTGTTCCCCACCTTCTGCAGGCCACACTGTGGAAGCAGCTTCCCCAATTACAGATAACTAAGGTCACTGCCTCCCTGGTGTCATCTAAGCGAGTCTTGCTTCATCTCCTGATATCGTCCAGGGGTGTACAGCCCAGGTACCATAATAGGCCTGGCTAATGCACCCGCGCTGTAGCTCCCTCTAAGCCCTCTCTCTTGTGCCCTGCTCCTTCCTGGGATTACTTCCCAGATAAAGAACTTGCACTCAGTTCCTGTGGGTGAGGCAGGGGGCCCAGCACAACAGAGAGGCTACTTTGAAAGGTTTTTGAGCAAACTAGTAATCTATAATCCAAACTCTAACCAGTGTCCTTGAATTGGGCAGTGCCCTTTCAAAAGATAGACTACAATGGAGAATGACCAGGAGACATCTCCAAAAGCCCCACAGAACTCCAGAACTTCAACTGGACTTGGCAGTGTGTTCAGAAACCAGAAAGGGAGCAGAACATAATATTTTCATTGACATTAAACCAAAATGACGCTACTTGCCTTTTATATTGCCAGCTACTGGATCTTCTGGGCTCAGAGTGTAATCAGGAGAGGCTGGAATTCCTACAAGGCAATTTATTTTAAAACACAAAGAAAGATTAAGGAGACAGTAGCATGGACTACTGAATCACACTGAGCACAAACAAGGGCCTCCCTAGTGAACTCCGACATGTAGAGACTGATTCAGGGAACGGTCCTCGAGCTCTCTATGGCCAACAGAAGCCAGGCTGCTTTGTAGATTAGCAAACAGAGATGGTTGAAGTTTTTTGCTTACAATCGCTAAGTCACTCATAACAGTTATGTCCAAAGAGTAGCTGTGCCTAAACACAAATAGAATTTAGATTTTTTTAACTTAAGTTTTACTGCTTGTTTTTTTTTTTTTAATTAAAATTGAGAGGTTTTTTTTTTTAATCTTTTCTTCTAAGTTTTTCTCCTGGAGTTTTGCTTATTCCATTAAAAAAGTTGAAGTGTCTTCTTATTGTTTTTTCCACTAAAATAGCACAGGCAATTTCTGGTTCTGCTCCAATCCCACAGTCACAGTCTAAATGGATAAGATCCTAAAACAGTGTCATTGGCCTAAGACATTGTTTCCTGTAAATGTGTTTGATTATCCAAAGCAGAACCATCTCCACAGTGGAGGGGCTGCTGTTTAAATCACTGCCCTAAGACATCAGGTATAAACTACAACATGGAGCCTGGAACAGGCCCCACTTCTTCCAAGACAGAGTGTATCACACTTCTGAAATAGACTACATATACATACCTATCACATATACATACACGTACCTCATGATATGTTAAAATGTTCACTCAGATCATTACAGTGAGGGTGGGGGTGAAGGGGAGCAAAGGCCCTGACAGCTTGCCTTCTGGTGTATCAGAAAAGAAAGTACTCCTTGTCCCCAACCCCTTGAAGGACGACATGCGGGGTCTATTAAGCCCCACTCAAGGATTACTATGAAGATGAATTTCCTAGCACTGGAAACCTTTGATCTATTAAAATGGCAATGTCTATGGTATAACACCAAGCTAAACACAATTCTAAAATATGTCTTCCAGCTTACAGAAATGCTTTCATATATAACCTACCCAGTCATGTCTCTAGCCCCCTCATCCCCTCCATGCCCCCCATTGTCCACATACAAAGGCTGCCTATGGGGCAGAAAGGAGGGCTTTCTTCCACACTGGATACTTACTCAAGCACGATGGGAAATTGTAGTACCCATCTGCACACATCTGACAATAGTCTCCGGAGAAATTTGGCTTACAGCGACAGCGGCCTGAACCCGGCTCACAGTCATCTGCACGTTCAGGGTCACAGCTGCAAGCTAAGAGGAAAAAAACCACCCAAGAACCAGTCCTCCACTGTACTTCATAGTAGATTTGCCCCTACACTTCTTAGCAACGCCCATTGGCTCAGGCTATCTCTCATGCAGTGTAACATTGGCTGAGGCTATCTCTCATGCATAGCACTCAATTATAGTTAAACACTATGAATATCATTAAATCTCTGTGGACTTATTAATATACTGTTTTGATTCTAACTATGACAAAGTTGGAATTATTGGAGATCACAGAAACATGTCAAACCAGTAGAAAACCGAAGAAGCAACATTTATTGCAGATTAATAGTGACCGACCCAATGAATTAAGTGCTTGCCTAGATATGTTTGATAGTGTTTCACCTACATTTATGAAATAATATTTATTATCATCATCATTTGCATATAAGAGTTCCAGGGCTCAGAGAACATGTGAAGTTGCCTGAGTTGAGACAATTGGGAAGAAGCAGACCCAACAGCAGGAAGGCAAGGGAACAAAGGCTGTCAGCTGGTCACGAGCCTATGACACCCTCAGGTGGTAAACACAACCTGTCAAGCTCACGAAATCGATGTGGGACTTACGGATGCATCCATGCTGTGCGTCCACCGGAACTCCATAGGGCCGGAAGTAACCCTTTGCACATTTTTCACAATTCACGCCCGCAGTATTGTGCTATTGAAAAAAAAAAACTTAGAAAGAAGAGTCCCAGAGAAGTCCAAAGCTCTTTATTCTGTGATAATCCACCATAGCTTTAGGCCAGTCCCTATAGCTTTGCTCAGAGGAACCAATTACTGGATAACCACCACTCCCAGTATAGCTCAAGAATGAGATGGTACATGCGAATTTATATTTTTTCCAATTCTGGAAGGAAGGCATATAGAGATCTCTGTCTCTAGTAATTCTGGTTTTACCTGTATTTTTTGTCATGAAACCAACCCCAGGATATTTCTACCATGTGAGTGGACAGTGTGGGCACGAGGTGCAGGTGCAGGTACATTCCCAGAATTCAGTTCAGAGTCAGGTGGCTTTTTTGAGTCCATGGTTAATTATCCCTTATAATTGCCACAAAATCAGTTACCTAGCACACATCATCAGTTTCCAAGAAACACAAGCCATGGGTCAAGCTCAGTTATGTTTCCCTCTAACATGGGAAAGTCCACGGGAGTGCTACAAACGAAAGGGCAAGCTTAAGCATGTCAACAAGAATGAATCCGATGTGGTCACCACGGAACCTGCACAGAAACACAGGGAGAACAAAGGCCTAGTCTGTGTCTTCTCCCTGCACGGTTTTATTAACCTCAGACCTCGGTGTTTACGACTCCTATCCTGTGGGCTGTATCCACTTTAGCACTGAGGTCAAAACCATGCTGGCCACAGCTTAACATTCATGTCAAGAACCTTGTGAGCAAATAAGAAGCAGCTGGAGCCCACCCTGTCTTCCATCAGAATGCTGATTACCTTCCAGTCCACTGCTTGCTACCATGACTTATGCAAGGACCTCCAGCTAACCTTGGCTTGCAGTCCAATAGAGTAGGTCATGAGAAGTGTTCTCTGAGGTGGGTAGTCTTGGCGTTCTATCCCAGTTCATGCTTAGCAGTGAAACACCAAGAGAAAGCAATACACTATGGATAGAATAATGATGGTTTTGTAGGATCTCCACAGTCTTAGGGCAGCTCAAACTATTGCATTTGTGGACAACAGGGTCCTGGTTGGACCAACTGCAGGCAGGTCAAACACAAGAGTCAAGGTGGCTTCTCAGGTTTACAGTGGAGGTCTGTAGGAAGCAGCACTGCTGGGAGGATTGGGGGTTGAAGCTGTGCTTGCACAAGGCTTACCACCAGAGGAGACCCTCAGACTCCAGGTGAGTGAGTGCAATGGCATCCTCTACAGCAGAAAGCCCATCTCCTGCAGCCAATGCTTTGGCTCAACCCAGAGAAAAGGGGTGTGTGCACTGCATGGTACACACACAAGGCTTAGAGGACAGCCTTCCGGAGTGGGGTCTTCCCTTCTACTGTGGATTCCAGGGATTGAACTCAGGTCCTCAAGCTTGAATCACAAGTGCCTTTATTCGTTACACCATCTTGCCAGGCAGCACCTGCCCTTCTCGCGTGGGTTTTACAGCTCACAGCCAGGTCCTCTTGCCCACACACCAAACACTACAACTGTGCCATCTCCTCAGGCCCAGGGAGGCAGTCCATAGAGTGCCCACCTAGAAGCCAGGCTCTGATCTGATTGTCTGAGGTCTGTACTCCTCCACAGAGAGAGCTCTTCTAGTGTGTTTTGACCTTTAGGCAAACACTGTCTCTTGCACTCAATTCCCTGATGTACCCTATTATCCTCCATGTCCGTGAGCCTCAAGCACATGGAGAAGGTCCATTGTTGTAAGCAAATGAGTTTTCCTTACAAGAGCACATGACTTAGACTTTGGTGCCTTTCTGGAATGATCTGCCCCTCTCCTAGCTCACTTCCCCTCCAGCTACCCTGGAATCTTGTTTCGTACCACAGCCTTTGTCTGTCTGTTATTCCAATGCCCTCGATGGATGCCCAGCTCATTCCCTTACCTCCTTAAGGCCTCTACTCAAATGCATATCTCAGGAAACTGACCACTTTACTTTAACTATCTCACAACCTAACCCAATAATTAAAATAGGAAACCCAAGAAATAAAACACCAATGGCGACCATATCTGCCTCTGGTAACTCCTTCTTCTTCAGGATAAGAATCTGAATTCAGGCTTAAATACAATGGTCAGTGTGATAGAGTTAAGGGGTTATGGCTTTGAGAAGTGATTGGTATAAAGGTTCATCTTTTATGAGTGGATTAAAGCCGATAGAAGGGAGACTTTGCAGAATCTGGTCACTTTAGCCTTCTGCCTTCCATGTAAAGACAGAGCCTCACCAGACAACTCAACTTGCTAGCATCTAGGTCTTAGACTTCATGATCTCAGAACTATGCAAAAGTAAGTTTCTTCCTTCTGAGCTACTCAGTTTTGGGTATTTTGTTACAGTGGTACAAACTGACTGATATTATGTGATGGTCTCTAGGGACAGCCTCCTGGGTGCTCTGAGATGATGGCAGATAATTCATCACATTCCACTTGTGAGTATTCAAAAGAATATTCCACTTGTGAGTATTCAACAGAAATGGGGGAAGTAGCCCAATCACTGCATTTTGAGAAGACAGGATTTGCTGTAAGATGTGTGTTCTTTAGCAACAAACCCAAAAATGACTACTAACTGACTGGCCTTGTAGTCCCTCTTTTCTTCCTTTATTGGTGAAGACTCCAACATTCTTGTGTACATGGCATAAGAGACACAGCTAATTTTTCCTCAAGAGAAGAACCAACTGTCCCAGCACAAGTTTTAAAATGTCTGTCTTTTCTCTCATAAGTGGCATGACATATAAAATCAAATTGTAACATTCCCATGAGCTGGCTTAGGTTGTGTTAGTTTCTGTCAGACTAATCGCTGTGCCAGTTCATACCCAACTACAGATTTACAGCAGTTTGTGTACCTCAGAAGATGGGTCTCCCACATGTAGTCATTCCTAATTATCTAGCTCACCAATAAGCTTAGAATTCGACTCCATCTGCATAAAAGTTCTAAAATTGCACTGAAGTCACAGGCTGGTTTCCGGAAATTAAAATGTGTATCATATCAACTCTGAAGACAGGTCGTTGTATAAATTTCAATAAAGTGTTAGGATTTGACTGCAGCCCCACAATTGATGCCTTCCACTGCCTCTTGGGGTTGGCGGCATGTCACTCCCACACTGCGGGGCACGGGCCCTGCCCGGTATGTGTGTTTTCTTTTTTCTTTCATTCACATGTCCTTTGGAATTGCTGGTCTTTTCAAACAACAGTCCTTCCTCATTTCATAGTGGATTCTGGAACGAAGGTGCATTTTGCTTTTTAAATACCTTTTCAATGTGTTGTAGGATTTGGGGTGGAACAGAACCATGTGTTCTGATTCTGGATCCAAGTTCTTTGTTTTAAAAGGTGTACATGTGCAAGAGAGACAGTTCCAGAATAGACCAACACCATCTACCTTGCCATGTATGTGAAGCCTTTCCTTCCTTTTTTCCACTCAGTATTGTTATGGAAATTTCTAGTTTCCCAGTGAACAGCCATACAAGCCCCACCTATAGATTATTGCCTCAGGCACCAATCACCTTCCACTGAATACTGACACATATATTTAATTAACTGGAATTTAACATATGCTTATGATTTTTGTTCTTTAGTTACACAGTATATTTGATATGTACAAAGCTCTTAATAATACATTCACCAAGTTCAGACAAACACACACAAATATGAAACTCAATTTCTAGGGGGATACTCAGGGGGCCCCACCCTCTTAGAGGAGAAGGGGAGGGGTATGGGGGAGGGAGTCTATGAGGGGGGAGACCCTGGAGGGTGGACAGCAACTGAGAAATAAATGGAAACTCAGGTTCTTATCTCAGTATAGAACAACACATGACCGCAGATTACTCCCATGTCCCTTCAGTCGGCCCTCCCACCACCACCTCCTAAGAGCCAATCACACTGCTTATTTTTCTTTATTAACTCATTCCAGAATTCCATGGCAATGGCTGCCATGCATCACCAGCCTTTTGTAGACTCTGATTTCTATTGTCAGATTCTCAGTGCTGTAACAGCCTCAACCCAAGACCCTCTTTGCTCCTTAGTATTCTGTTACTCAAACAAGCGAGGTCTTATCCCTTGATCCTACTACTGAAGACCAAAGCTACTTCCACTTTGGGCTTTTTCCACATTGTGTGCTCTAAATGATTTGAAAACAAGCATTTCTATTTCTTCTAGATAAATTGTAAGTAGGGCTTACCACAGTGTGGGAAGGGGCCCGTTTCATTGTATTTTACAAACTGTTGGGTCTTTGCGGTAACCATGGTATACCATGTTGTATACCATGGGCAGTGGATGGTACACATAGTTGTTCCACGTCCCAAGCTTTTTAATAACTGCCCTCTGGGTGAGAGGTGGAGCTACACCTCTGTGGTTTTGATTGTCATTTCCCTCCTAACCGAAGCAGCACAGCCTTGGCCAGCAGCTTACTGGTCCTTCACATACTTACACTTGTAAGAGGCTGTTTCAGTATTGCTCGCAGTTGGGATTACTTGTCTTTATTCATTGTGCTTACTGAGCATCTGATAGACTTGCCGTTTGTGAATATTCTCTTCCTGTCTGAAGCTTGCCCACTTGTTTTCTTCGCTGTCTTTGGTGAGCAGAAGTTTTCATTTCAGTGTGTTCTGAGCTCATCTTTCATGATTGCAGCCTTCCATGAGCTGAGGATCATTTCCACGCCTTCTGAATCTCCTGGGGATTCTGTAGTTTTTATGTCAGCCATTTATAGCATTAGCTTTACTTCAGCTCCACGTTTAACAGCAAATCAATTCTATATATCTGAGTCGGGACTAAGGCTTAAGTTCCCCACACAGTCTAGTTGTCTTAGGATCACCTGTGAGAGGTCTTACACAAGCAGAGTAAGAAGACCTTACAGTTGGGCTGCTTTCGTACTCTCAAGCTCTCCCCTCACGTAAGTGTGGGACTGGTCTGCCCACACGAATCCATCTGAATGGGCTGTAAGGCCCAGGCTGACGTCGGCTCTCAGGGGTGACTCACCTGGCAGCTGATGCAGACCCCTCCTCCTGTGTAGATGCCTTTGCTGTTCAAGCTCGCCTGCTGCTCCTCCACATCCGGGTCGTAGTAACAATCCATGGCATGCCCATGGCAGTTGCAGGCTGGAACAAAGCACTCTTGGTCAAACTGCCATGTAATATTTAGTGAACTCCTAGACAGGATCTCTGTTCGTGGCCTACAATAAAGTCTACTCTGAAACACTGGGAACACTCTGTGGAAAATTACAGAGATTTTTTTTTACACAAAGACTATTATATAATATCATGTACCTTATAGCTCCTTCTGTTTGATAGTTGATAAAAAGTTTCTATTAAAAGATATGTAATTATAACAATGAAACTCCAATGCCAATCAGCCATGTATACAGACTACTGCCACTGCTGGTGTTACCACGAACTGTTGTCCAGCTCTTTATGATCATGAAATATATTTATGTGAATTGTTGTATTTAATCTACTCTCTAAGGTAAGTGCCACTGCCCTCATACCACAGATAGGAAAACTGAGGTGGAGATAGGTTACAAGACAATTCATAGCTACAAGCTCATAAACAAGAGAGCCAGAAGTCAGGCTTGTCTTTGATTTGAAATTCTACACTCTCAGCCAATGGTCTAAACTTTTAATTTCAGGACTATATATAATGGTGAAAAAATAGGAATTACTAATTCCTAAATTGTTACTTATCTGTAATTAGATAAATAATTTGGCTGACTATACATCCTATGAAGATGGGCTTGTATGTGCTTTGTTTGTGATGGACTTGGTCCTAGGCACACAGTGGCCCTCAACCAACCCTCACTGTATTGACTTGAATTCCTCCCAATGATACTAAATGCCACCAAGAGTGAAAGTAAGGAATTCACAGTGATTGGGGAAGAACGTTAAAAAATATCTAAAAACCATCAATCAAAAAGATCAGGACATAAAGTTAACCATGACTAGTCGAAGCATACCTAGCACAGCCTCTAAGCTATGTGATTAAAATGTTCATAATAGCTCAGTGATATGGTCTGAACATGTATGCTTCTCAGAAGTTGACATGACAGAACTCAGTTATGTCCATGAAGATGTAAGAGGGCCTTCCTTCCTAAGTTGCTTTAGTTGGTGTCTGTATCGCAGTGACACTAGACATACCTATCGCCCATGCCCTGGTGCTTGCTCATCAAATCCACCACTTCCTAACATTCTACCGCACTGGTTAAAACGTTCTGCCTCTGCTGTTAAAAGCAGCTCTTGTTTTTCCTCATTCTGTCTGGTCTCTCTCCCCTTCCACATGATTTAATCCATGACAGTGTCCTACTATGAGTCATCGTCCTACTATGTGTCAAGTTTAACCATCACTCTCCTCTTTTCTCATCTCAAGACAGCTGCAGTCCATCTGCTACCACACCCTAAGAAATGGCAAAGATGGCAGCATACAGTAAGATTCCTGGGTCTATGGCTCAGAGGTAGAGCATTTGCCTTTCTTACAGGAAGACCACCATGTTAAAACACTCAGCCTGCCTATCCAAATATGAAAGTAACTTGCATGTTCTTAATTATTCTTTTCCTTCTTATAATTGAATTCAGGATACTTTCCCCTTAAGTCTGATACTTTCCTTGTGCCAGTTCCCCCTCATCAGTGATTACACTTTCCATAGCTAAGCTGCCTGCAGTCTACAGATATGAAATAGAAAGTCACAGAATTAAAGTTTGCATTTTAAACTGTGTGTCTTGTTAGCAGCACAGCAAAGGTACCGCCTGTCTTTCGAATCGCTTTGTGCCCAGCCTGAGGGTCACCTGGATTCGTGCTGGTGATGATCTCAGCTTGCAGAGTCAGTGTGAATGCTTCTTAGATTCTTGTTAACTCCTGGTTTACCTAATAAAGGCTCTCAAGTACAAACATGGCGATGATGGCCAGTTATTACAACCTGCTGTCATCATGGTACTATTTATTTTTAGTTGCTGTTCATCTTTTACTGAGCCCAATCTATAAATTCAACATTCTCAAAACCATTGTATGTAGGAAAGCATATAGCACACCCCAGGGTCTCCACTGTCCCTGATCTCAGCATCCACTGAAACATATAGTAGGGTAAAGGGGGGGATACCTTATAACAAACAGAACTGAGTCTCTAAAGCTGATACGATCCTGTTCTCTTTGTGACCCCAGGGCACAGAAGGGAGAGAGCTTCTCTCCTCTGAACATGGAACTCATTGGCTTCACACCAGCACCCACCTTCACACTCATTGTGCTGCTCCAGAGCAGCGGGCCGCCAGCGCCTCTGATTGTAGCCTGCACAGCAGCGATTACAGGTGTCCCCACAGGTATGATGCTGGCATTTGCATCGGAACCTGAGCAGAAGGGCAAAGCATATTTTGGGAACTGAAAAGTGGAGGTGGTGGTGGTGGCAGCAGCGGTGTCGATGGCAGTGGTGTGGTGGTGGTAGTAGTGTTTGGTAGTGGTATTTGGTGGTTGATGGTGGCATAGCATCAAACTCAGAGCAATCCTCCTGCCTTAGCATCCTGAGTTTGAAAAGTAGTTTGGCTTAGATGTTTTGTTTTGCTGGCGATTGGCTCTCATTGATCCCAGACTTACCTTGATGTGACTATGTAGCAGTGGAAGACCTTGAACTTGTATCCTTCTGCTTCCACCTCCCAAGCTCTGGGATTTCAGGTGTGTGCTACATGCCTGTTTTATGGGGTCCTGGGTTTATGTGGTACTAGAAATCAAACCCAGAAGTTTATGCTTGCTGTATGCATACTCTACCAGCTGAGCTACATCCTCAGCATCAGTATCAAGTTTTTCTTTGGATCCTGCTAGTCTAGCCTGCACAGGGTTGTAAGTTCAATCCCCAGCACCAAGATCAAAATTGAAACCTCTGATTTATGACACATACACAATTGTTGAGTCATCTAGAGCACAGTCGCTGAGCAAATACCAAAACTAAGCAATTTGTATACATTCTGCCAGCCCCTCCCCCATCCTCTCCATTGCCCAGATGGTGAAACTAAGATGCACAGAGAGTAACAGACTTGCCAAAGATCAAGTGGAGATAACAGAGAACCAACCTTTGACCAGGAAGCACCAGTTCTTTCTCCTCTACCACATTATGTTACAAACTGAACATCACTGAGCACGGGGGCTCACACCTATGACCACCCCACCAGGGAGGCTGAAGGATATACAGGATCCAGGCTAGCCTGGGCTACCAATAAACAATACTTATAAATGAATAAGAAATAAAATAAATAAGCAAGCAGGTACTAAGTTTCCTGGGGTGCATTGAATGTCACTTCTTCACCTGAAGTGATCCTGGGAAAAAGAACTTCTAAGGTTTTGAACTCAGTCTATCCTCTAGCACAGAGATGACAGAGAGACAACTGTAAAGCTCTCTGAGCACTAGGCTTCCACAGGCTGCCCCAGCTCTATTACAGGGCACATAGCTGAGATCACTTGTCAAGGCAAAGGTGTTAAAAATTACAATCTCATATCTAGCTCAGCCCTTGGCATTGAAATGGAATGCCATGCTTGTGATCATTCATTTATGTTTGAAAGACTCAAAACCATATGAAACAGGCTGCTGGCTGGGCCTCTTGGGACCCCTACAACCCTTCTATAAGAGACAGCTGGAGGGTGGCATGACTTACGAGTCATACTCCGTCTCCCTGCTCTACTGTCTGCAAAGGCACTGACACGGATTTACCTGGCATGACATGAAGGCTAGAGACTGTTAAAGTAATTTTAAAGGGTTAACAGATTTTCTCTAATCCCAAATAACTGAGACAGAGATTATATTTTTATTTTATATGATTACAACACATAGCTGAGCAGTTATTAATCTATTCTAAACCTCTAATCCACTCTATCTCCCAGAAAAAAAATTCCCATGATACTTGCATTTTAATATTTATGTTTTAATTTTTAATATTTATGTCTTAGCTCTCTCTGCTTTAGATGCTTTTTCCCATGGTGTCTTCTGAAGACTCCCTCCTCATGGCTCTATCCTCTTCTCTGGCTCTGGCTCTGGCTCTGTCTCTCTCTCTCTCTTTCTCTCCCTTCCTCCTCCCCTCCCCCTCCCCCCCCCCCCCCCCCCCCCCCCTCCTCCCTGGCTGGCAGAAGTCCAGCACTGTTCTCTCTTCTGCTCAGTTGTTAGCTCATCAGCTTTAGCTTACTGACAAGTCAGAGGGTAAATGAGGACCAGTGTTTACACCTTAAAAGAGGAGACACGTGAAATAAACATTACAACGCCATGTCTGGATTGCAACTAGCTATAGACAGAGAGATCAGCATCTGATTACACAAGGATAGTCTTCACAGTGCACAGTAACATGCCCAGAGGAGACCACATGGGCTCTCAGCAGAGGCAATCTCAGCTCAGCAACAACGAAATACTTGGCATTTGTTGGCTGGAAAGAATATTTAAGTGGCATTGATTGAGGAACATGAGGTCCAAATACACTAGAGGGAAGTTTTGAGCATAGCACAGAGAGGAGCCTGGCACTGACACACCCAAGCCACTGTTGTACTGACTCTCAGTCTAAAGATGAGGTAGCATTTGGCCTTGTATCATAAAAATGCTTCAGACCTAGTCAAGAGAGATGCCTTTTCATGAGCATCTCCATCTTATGTAGTCTTAACAGCCACAATCATGTTTCTGTCAAACAACTGACTAGGCTATGGCACAACAGATGTGCCTGAACAGACTCCTGTTTATTTGACTGCTCCAAAGCCCAGAATCAAAAGTATAATCCTGTTGCTACCCATGCTGCGAGGTCAGGATGGCAAACGCTCTTGGTTAAAACTGTTCTACCTAGAACCAGTGTCACTGACTGTCCAAGATGGGCTTCCTCCATCAAGTCCCTGGGCCACCCCAGCAGAGGATGGCGTCCTCTTCATACAGTGGATTTCTCAAGTATTCAGCACCAGGTTAGCGCCGCTGAACTCCTCTGTATCTGCAGAATTTAAATGAGACTGAAGACTTTTGACTAAGTCAACACTTCTCTTTAATAGCAACCATGGAAGATTCTCTGTGTAGGAATGGGGGTGGGGAGCACTCATGCTAAGCCAAACCCTAATGTGCATTTCCTCCTTCGATGCAGATCCCAGATCCCATCTTGAGGTAGGAACTGTCAAACATGGCAGAAACCCCAGATTAAATAAATTCAAAATCAGGGGCTGGAGAAATGGCTGAGCACTGGCTGTTCTTCTAGAGGACCTGGATTAACCTCCTAGCATGAACCACATGGTGGCTCAGAATTGTCTATAACTCCAGTCTCAAGGGATTCAATGCCCTCTTTTTGCCTCCTCAGGCACTGGGCATATATGCAGGTAAAATACTCATACACAAAAGAAAATTAAAAATAAAATTAAAAATAATAATTTTTTAAAATTAAAAAAATATATACATGCAAAATCAAACTGTAGATAAAAATTGTTAGTGACTGTCCAAGATGGTTGAGGATTTGGTAGCAGCATTCCATATTACCTATAGGGTGTTATGATTAGTCAGTCATGTCTGCCACAGACCCACTGGTAGTCTATGGAAGGGAAGGAAGAGCTGACATACAAGGAATCACACATTTACACACACACACACACACACACACACCACCTTGTTGTAGATTCTGAAACATTCCTGTTGAGGTCTAGAACCTAGATTCTTTAACAAGGTATAAATATCCATGGAAACAATTAGGCTTCTTCCTAGCAAGGTGAGGAGAGGCCTGCCGCACTTACTGCTTTTCAGAGTTGTCAGCACTGCACACCTCCGCATGGCCGTTGCAAACACACCGCCCACCGACACTGATGTCCTTTATGCTGTAATAATACTGCAGGACAGAAAACAGAAGCATCAGCTCCAGGAGCCACACCACGGGGTGCTCTTGCCAACCTCTGACCCACAGAAGAGTGGGCCTCGCTTCCCCTTGTTCTGTGCTCTGGTGTCATTTCTCCTTGCTGACCTCAGCACAAATGGGACCACATTTGCTTGTAACTTGTCTTACAAAATGAATGCATTCATCAACCAACCTTAATTTTTTAAAAAGCCTTCAGAATTTGTTCATTAAAACAATCAAATCTTTTAAATGTATGGAGGAAAATTACAGAAATGAGATGGTGCAAGTGTCTTAAGTTTGTTCACACATTAAGCATACATATTTACCAAAAATAAACTTTGTGTCTACTATAAGCAAACTGCCCCTCCAGGGTGAAGAACAGGAGAAAATATTTTTTCAAATATTTTTTGAAAAATATTTGTATAGATCCAAATACCCAAAAAATGGACCAGATTCACCTATAGAAGGAGCCACCAGCTGTTGGCAGTTGCTGGAACCTTCTTGGTTCATGTTCAAACTCCCAAAGACCAGCCAGAGTCAGCTGCAGACCCAGAAATAGAGGCTTAGCTGCTAAACCAGAACACATACACACAGGCTACATTATGGCCAACATACACACACACACACACACACACACACACACACACACACACACACACGGCACATCATTGTAGCGCTAATATGGTTAATCCACTCTAATCTCCCATGTGGTGGCTGAGAGAGTTCCTCGCTGCCTGCCCAAATGCTCTGGATTCTCAAATGAAAGATATACACACAGCCTTATATTTAATATGCCTAAATCAGCTCAATGGCTGGGCCACCCCACACTTCCATATTGCTAACGCTCCCCTCCAAAACTCCTGAATTATTACTTACTAAAATCTATATTCCATTTTTGCTACCCTAGACCCAAGGGCGGAGGGGTCTTGGGGCTGCTCTTCCCCAGCTCTTACACAATTCTGTGGTCTCACATCTTCCATCTCTCTCAAACCTCTCCTCCTTTCCTGGCAATGGTGAGTCTTCCTCTCTCTCTCCTATGTTCCTTGCTTGGAAACCTAAAAGTCCCACCTATGTCTCCCCACCCAGCCATTGGCTGCTGGCAACTTTATTTACCAATGAAAGCCAGTGATGGCAGGGACCCTCAGCATCTTATACCCAGACATGCGAATTCCCATTTAATTTTGGGAACCCAATTACATAATAAAGCAATCAACAAAATCCATAACAAATCATATCCAAGACAGACAGACAGACAGAGAGAGAGAGAGAGAGAGAGAGAGAGAGAGAGAGAGAGAGAGAGAGAGATCTTGCAATACTCACAAAAGTAATTAGAAGAGCAGAATGACAGTTGGATGTTGTGGGCTGAGGCCTTGCAGCTTATCAGAACATATAGCTCATCTTTGTAAATGCTCATCTTTGAACCATCTACCCAGGGGTTCAAAAAGAGCTAAGAGTATGAAAATGCAGATGAGCCACCTCCAGCAAGACTTTTCTGGAAAATGCTCAAAACTGTAACAAATCTCTCCTGGGGCTGCCCATATCCAACCTCTGTGCTATTAACTACATGCTTATTAACTAAAATGCCAAATTTTGGAAGGTACAGTGGGCGTCTTCCAGTCAGCCTTCTAGGTAGACCTTGCCCCTTGCCCTTGGGCTGACCCCAATCAGCAGCAGCCATAGGCTTTCTGGCTCCCCAGCTTCCTGTTGGGTTGGGCCATTAGAAGGCACTTGCAAGAGAAGATCGAGCTCAGGGCACCTCTCCTGACTGGCTCCCTCTGCCCCTAGAGTCCATAATACCATCTTAACTGAGGATGGGAGATGGTCCAGTAGATCTCCCTCAGAGTACCGAGTACCAGTGTTCACTGTCACATGTTCTCCACTAGATCACACTTCGTGGCCTCTTTTCCCAAGGAGGGGCTACACTAGGACCAGATCCTCTTGGTGGAAGTGACCTCGATAGCTTGGAGCACATGGATTTTTTTTTCTCTTTCATCTGCTGCACTGATGCAGGGAATCCAAAGGAGGACTCCACAAGACCCTTGGAGAAACAAGGGGTCTGGTAGCCTGAGTGACTACACCAGCATGGTCTCACCTGCTGATGCACACTAGGGGTGACACGAGCAGGAACAACCCTTGATTTTCCTTACGCCTCTGACTTTCGGGAGTTGTTGATTACAGCAAGAATTAGCCCATGTGCACTAATACCAGACTCACTATAACCATTTATTGGATGTAACAATGTTTCTTCTCTTTGGGATTGGACCCAGGCTACTGCTACTACTACTGAGCTAGATTAACAGCTAAAGTGCCCAGACAGACTCATTTTGCAGGCTAATCAGGCCTTGTGTTTGCAATCCTTCTGCATCAGCTTCTTATCACCAGGCCTGGTTGAATTTTCTACAAATAGCTATATCTACTTTAGACAGGAACCACCCTCTGTCTAAGTATCACTGGCTGGGAAAGGTTCTTGGAAGAATTTAACTTATTTGACAAGCAAAACAAGCCAAGCAACAAAATTAAGGCAGCTGATTAGGTGCTTAGGACTCACCCGACGCGTGACAGTGGGGTCTCTCTCTGCTTTGGAAATAAGATGCCCGAGGAGGGTGTTGGTTCGTAGAAACCGCAAGCGGATGTTTGTCGCCTTAGTAAACTCCCTCAGGGTGTCAGAGAAGGCAAAGTTTTTTGCGCCTGGACGACCATTTATCAAGGATACAACAATCTAAAAATAGAAAAGGAAGAAGGAAAGGAAGAAAGAAAAGAAAAATGTAGCAACAAAACACTAAAAGTAACATATGCCCCCAAAGCACCTGGTTCTCAAAGGAGGCCCTGGTGTGCTGAGGTGGTCTAGCATCTAGTTTGAAAGTCAGAATAGTGTTGTTAGTTCTTGGTTCTACATTTAAACCTAATCTCTGTGAAGATGTTTCTTCCTTAAACCTCTGTTCTATCAGGTGGCTGTGGAGGGGAAACTATGAAAGGTTGGAGAGCTGTTGTTATGTCTATAAATACAGTGAAATGATTCTGCCTAGCTGCATCAAGGAAATAAGACTGACATAATCAACAGAGCAGTGGTCCTCAACCTTCTTAACGCTGCAGCTCTTTATACAGTTCCTCTTGTTGTGGTGACCCCAACCATACAGCTATTTCATTGCTTCTTCATAACTGTAATTGTGCTACTGGTCAGAAGCATAATGGGGGGCTGGAGAGATGGCTCAGCGGTTAAGAGCACTGACTGCTCTTCCAGAGGTCCTGAGTTCAAATCCCAGCAACCACATGGTGGCTCACAACCATCCGTAATGAGATTGGATGCCCTATTCTGGTGTGTCCGAAGACAGCGACAGTGTATTCATAAATAAAATAAATAAATAAATCTTTAAAAAAAAGAAGCATAATGGAAGTATCTGCTATGCAACCCCTATGAAAGGGTCATTTGACCTGGGGGGGTCTCGACCCATATGTTGAGAACTTCTGATCTAAATGATATTGAAAATGTGGACAAGAACAATGGCTTGGGGTTTCATGCCTCCACTAATGCTTTTATCCCAGCCTTGATGCTTTGAAACATAAGCTGCTCACCAGCCAGACAGTACTGGGTAAACTTGGGTAAGATCTCACTCTCCTAAGGAGAGTTGATTTGGAAGTCTGTTGATATCCCTATATTCACCATTTCCGTGGAGTTCTACCCTGACTGTCCCACCTCTGTCCACCTCCATGTGGACTTACCACAGCTGCCTAACCCCTGTATGCCCCCACCCCACGTCTCCTCAGTCTCACTGGAAATGATGTGTGAAGAGGTGAGAGGGATCAACCCCACTTACCAGAGACTCACCCATCTTCTAAAACTGTCACCAGAATTCTGAGATCTTTGAACCTTGGATCCCAAACCCTAACTTCCTGGGGAGAACCCAGGCCTCTAAACAGAACTTCCAACCCAACTCATTCTTGAGTCTTTAGTGTTACAGCCTCCCAAAGCTGTTTACCTCGCCATTTTCCAGAGGCACAATACGGGAATACTCCGTGACACAGAGCACCTGGTCATCCTGGGTGATGGCCATGTTTGCTTCTTGCCCGAACTGTTCTACACAATCTCCTCTAGAATCTAGAAAGGAAATAAGTGAACATTATCAAATAACACATTGCTTTCTCCTGGGCCACTTCAGATGCCTTGTGTTTCCTTAAGAGAGATGAAAAGAGAAGAAGCAAGAACTCTTGCACTTCTAGATGAAAGCTTAGGATAAAGCTTTTAATTCATGAAAAAGAAATACCTGCTGTTTCATTTCAAGTGCCCTTCAGGAACCAGTTGAAGATAAGTTGAAGATATGTCATTAACTCTTCATGTCTCAAGTACACAACTTTATCTTATAAGCAAGAATGCTGCCCACCTTGATTCGTCATGTGGTCCAGAGACACTTAGATACTTTCATAGCAAAGATAACAGGTTCAAAATAAGTAACACAGAGCCCAGGATTCTGAAGGCTGGGAGTTTATTCCTAACTCCTCATAAAAGGAGAACATAAGTCACAGCTCACTTACAGGCACCTCCCACCAGTTGGAGCAAAATTATTATAAATGGAGTTGCAACCTTCATCCTGCATGTGAGATCCTTAGAATTGGCACACACATGACTGTGAAACTGGGCTCTTTTGAGAACAACTTAGGAGGTTTAAGCCCTACCTAGTCACACTGAGATACATTTTTAGAAAATTAAATCTTAAACAGTTTTAGATAATCAAAGTCCCTCATAGCACAGAAAACAAGATTACTTACGAGCAAAATACTGCCATGGTGAGTAGGTGCTTCCAAAGTCTACAGATCTTTCTAGGACCCAAAGATCAGGGCGGGGAGAGTTCGCAAATTTGATTAAGATATAAGCCACATGGAAGAGCTGAAAAAGCAAGAGAAATACAGTTTGTCTAGACTGAGAGTGTAGCTCAGTGGTAGAGCACATGCCTAGCATGTAAAGGGCCCTGGGTTCAATCCCCAGGACCACCAGTAAACGAAAAGATTAAAGTCACTTTGTCCATGGCTTTAACTACTTCTATAGGACCTGGTTCCCAAGACTACAAGATGCAGATACTGTTTCTGCCTGCATGGTAGACACCTTTGCCCAGAAACAGTTTTTCTAGCTCATTATTCTCAAAATCAACCATTTTCCCCTTCTCCTCTAAGGACATGTGGTCACCACCACTGGTACATCTTAGCCATATCTAATCCCTGAATGTCAACCAGTCTGCAAGCATCATCACGTCTACATATCAGAAGCCTGGTGGCAGACACTAAGAGTGTTGTGCTAAGTCCTTTGTGGATCAAGAGCCAGCAGAAGAGCTCAGAGCTTCTTTTCAGTGCCAGCGCCTGGGGCTCCAGGTATTGGAGAGATCAGAGCTGCAGACTGAGACCTAGCAGCTGTTGTGGAGTAGTAACCCCCCCCCCCTGGTGTCACCTACACTGTCCTCGTTTCCTGGCTGCTTTCCCTATGACCAGTGTTCTTGTTTATTCTCATAATTCTTTGCCTATGACCAGAATGACACAAGCACAGAAAGAAACAAAGTTGGGCTGTGGTCCTGCTCTCTTCACCTCTAATTCTTAAACTCTAAGGTATAGCCCAGGAACACCCAGCGTTTCTTCTGGTTTATTCCCCACTCCCCTTTGTTGGGAGCGACCTTCCTTATACATTAAAGGCCTAAGTTAGCCATAGGCCTAAGTTAGCCATCCATGCCTACTGACACAAAGCCTTGGTCTCTGTGGGACAGCACTACCCTAGAACAGATAGCTATAGATCTTGTAGACAGGTAGCCCTGGTGGGAAAGTACCAGCCTAGAAAAGAACAAATGAACAATAGACCTTATGGACAAGTAGCTTTGGTGGGAAAGTATTAATTTAGATAAGAATAAATGAATAATAGATCTTATGGACAGGTACATAGTGACCTGTTCTGCCCTGCTTCTTCTGTGAACTCTTCACCCAGCCAATATCCTGTTCTAGAAAACATTTGTACTCCCCCTGAGATCACCTGTGCTCCCCAGAAACAAAGAAGACTCTGCGTCATCCCCCACATTCTGCCTCTATGTGTATATAATCCCTGTGTGGAAAAATTAAAATTTGACAGCTTGATCAGACTCTAGACAGGTTGTTGTTTTCTCATGTACCCCTGTTCCCCCATTCTCTCTTTCAGGTGGTCCCCGGGTCCTAGTCCACCGCCCTGCTGGGCGGGGCACCCCTTCCTCAAAAAGTATCTGCTTTGCAATTTGAGTTCTACAGTCATGTCACCAAACTGGTGATTCTAGATCCAAAATTTCAACCAAGGATCAAAACTGTTGGGGTGGAGGCTATCACATCATTCTTGCCTGTTGTCCCTAGGCAATGCAGTATGCAACAATTACTTACACCAGATTAGATAGAAGTCATCTGTAGATTATATAAGATGATTGCATAAGTTACAGTCAGGTGCAGCATTCTATTCAAAGGACGTGCATCCCTGAGGGATACAGAGGACAGAGGACAGAGGAAAACACGTGCAATCATCACCAGGGATGCTGAGGGATGTATGGCAGAGCACAGGCTTAAACAAATCCTCATTATCATGTTAAGGAACAAAGACAGCCCCAGTTCCCAACCTCTTGACCCCACATCATTCCAAGTGACAGATTCCTAGTGACTTTCTGAGCAGGGTGTCCCACTGCCATTAGCTTGTCCACTGGATCCAGGAGAACAATGTAGGGACCTCTTTCCTGGAAAAAAATACTGAGAGGAGGCTTGGGTGTAACTTAATATCAAAACACATGCAAGGCCTTGGCTCAATCTCTAGGATCAAAATACTAGTAATAACAACCACCACCGTAAGAGTTTTAACCATTTTCCACATAGAATAGTAAAAGTTGTATGTGTATATGTGTCTGTGTATGTGTGTATGTGAATTCAAGTCTGAGAAATATTATCTAATATTAATATTTCAAACTCTAAATTAGAAGCCCAAACATTTATACAAAATTTTTTCATATTTTGATCTCTAAAATACTTAAAGTATTTCTTTATACTTTAAAAAATTATAGAAGACTCCCAAAATCTTTCATATTGATTCATACATTGACATATACCATATTAACAATTAAAGTTGAGAAATGTAAGGCATATATATGGTTATTTATTTAAGGTAGGAATCCCACTCTGTAGGAAGCCCTGAGTGAGTGAGATCTTGAGTGGAGATGTACTGGTGGTCTCAAGGCCACCGTGAGACTAAAGCCTCAGACCCATGGGCAGAGAGCAAAACCTCCCCAACCTTACCCTGCCACTCACACTCCTCCTCTCTCCAGCCCTACCCCCGCCACTCACATCCCTCCCTGGAGGCTCCAAGAGAAATGGCAAAGCCCTCATCTGGGATCCAAGTGTGGGTATGGATAGTGTGTGCAGAAACATCCACCATAGCTTTCTTCCCCAGTGTGTTTAGGACTTGCAAACTCCTCCCCTACAGATACTGCTCCTACCTAGATTAGCCACACCTGCCTCTCGGCCCTGCTGTCTAGCATAAGCCCTCACTCTGTTTATCTGTATGCAGTAACTCCACCTCTGTTCAACTCTAACAGACAAGCATGTCAAGCATCCAGGGTGCTGTGGTTTCTCCACCTGAGGGGCTGGCCTGCTCAACCCCAGCTTTTCTGTGTCTTCTTCATTCCCTCACCAGCCCCACCAGGTCTGCCCCTAGAGTGGTGCTGAAGATAAACGCTATCTGGTTATGAGAAACTATTTTTTCTAACAAGAACATTGGCAGTGCTCTGTTTCTGCAAATCCCTCTTACTGACAGATTGGAAAATGAATGAGTTTCATCTCTGCCTCTGCATTCAATCTCTAGTGACATGTTTTGGTTTGGTGAAAAATTTGAAAAAGATCTTATCCCAGTTAGATCTTTAATGGTGTAAATGATGTCCTCAGGGTTGATGGACCTCCTGAAAGGACCAGTGCTCAGGGGTACCTCATAGGCTCTCGCCTGACTCTGAGAAACACCACTTCTTTATGGACTCTACCTTTCATGGTAAGAAGCCCTTTTGCTATTTCTCTAAGGGAAGAAAGATTGTCACAGCAGTAGCTGGAAGCCTAAGTCCCAGCTAGTTCTGTCCTTCAATCTTGGGCTTCTTGGTTTGGGAAATAATACTTACCTGGGCTATGAGTATAACCCAACTGTCAACCATTGCTCAAGGGGAAAGTCCTGCTTGATACAGAAACACCAGAATTACAAGGTGATCTGAACACCATAAAGTAACAGCTAAAGGTAAAATAGAAAGGTTTTCAAAAGACACACACCATGATTGCACAGTGAAGGGATTTATGGGAAAGTCAGGAACTCCTGTTTGGAAAGCTGTAACAAATATAGATCTTTCCAATGGCTTATACATCTGTTTCAGTCCTGTCAAAGTAAAACCACATTTAGGCAGGAGAATAAGATAAATGATAAATGAGATATTTTGAATACAAGAATCTTTCTAAGCATGTTTTATCTCTCCCACCAAACTCACAGTGACAGTTTCTACAAAATAGTCAATAGATTATAATTTGTGACCACTGCCTCCTAAGCTTAGTGTCATCTGGTTCCAAGGTGATACTCCATTCTTCTGTAACACTGCAGTTGCAGAAAATCCCCAGTCAGAGCTAGGGATGGCACTCAGGTGTAGGAAGCCATGGCTTCAAGCCCTAGTGTCACATAAACCAGGAGGCAGGAGATCCAGAAGTTCAAGATCATCCTTGGCTGCATGAAGTTTGCAGCCAGCCTGGGCTACATGAGACACATTGGTGGTAGGGATGGGGGGACGGGCATAGGAAGGAGAGAAACATCTCAGTAAGCGTATAGGGTGCCCACTAGCTTGTTCTGTGAACCTACTACCTGGATCTAACTTAACAAACATACTAAGTCTATCCACCATTAATACCAAACAGAAAGGATATTCCACTTTAAAAAGTGTCCCTCCTGTTTTTGTTTGGGGACCTGATTGTGAGGTTCCTTAATGCACATGTGCATGTGCTCTGGTGATGGGTAGGCTGCATTCAGTTCTCATTCCACTGGCGTGGTTTGGTGGATCTCCCACCACCACTGTGGAAACCTGTCGTCCACTCTTGCACACTGCTCCAGCTCAGCAGCAAATGCCCTCTGACATAGGCACTTGCAAGTCTTTTGCCCAGGAGTGAGTGGTCTCGGGGTGCTCACAACCTGGCTCAGGCATGGTAAGCCAGCAGATTGCTTTCTCCTGCTGGACCATAGCAGAAGCTTCTAACTGGCTGTTTCTGTTAAACAGCTTACTCTCTCTTAAGCTTCGTCTCCCACCACTGGAAATACTTCAAAGCACATAAATCAGCCTTGAGACTCAAGAATAGCGACAGACACCATCGGGCAGAGAGGAGCAAGGGGTATTGTCAAGTAAATATTTGATGGACAAAGATAAGGGGAGGTGGGGAAATGGCAAAAATTATAGACTTGTAATCTCCTCTCTAATGCTTCTGTAACAAACTAAAGCTGGCTTGGCTCTGTCTACTAGGGAGATCCATGATAGCCTTTTAAATAATGCCCTGATAAAGCAGGTAAGAGACTTAAAAAGGCCTTTAGACATCAAAGGCATTCAAGGTGAGTGAGTGAGATAAGGCACAAGCTGATCCTGTCCCTCTCAAAGTCACTGAAATTACCACTTGCCTCCGTTGGTCACTTACTCGATTCAGGGCCTTCCTGAACTGAATATTTGCTATGAATGAATAGAATTTGCTATGAATTGAATAATTCATGGATATATGAATGAATGCACTTATTAACCAGTTAAAACAAAAGCTATGTTTCTGATGCTGGGTTCAGGAGGCAGATACTAGCAGGCAAACATCAACAGAGTGGACCTCAAGAGTAACATACTTGGGTACTTATTTAATGAGTAAATATATTGATTTAATATGTGAATTTAATGAGTGAATATATTGTTCCATAAAGAAGTATTTTAATAATGACTTTCTATGATGCTTTACTTTGAACAGTCTGCAAACCTACAGATCTCAAACAACGATGCGATGGCTGCCCATCTGTCCTTCACTTAGGTTCATCGGGTGTTCATATTTCACACATGCACACACACATGCACTTTCTTTGGAAGTAACAGACTTCATGACACTTGCTGCTCTGCATGTATCTCCCCCAAACATGGACATTCTCATAAACTTATCCCTTTCAGGACTGTTTGAGCTTCAGTTTTGCCGCAGGGATAAAATGTCTAAAGAACCCCCACCCCACTGCCATGGTTTTGTCTTTCTCAAGAGTGACATTTCAGATATTCTGGAATGTTCTCCAGTCTGGACTTTCTCTCATCAGAAAGGCATGTTTGGTCAAGTTCTAAGGATGTGCACTCTCAACTTCTTATTGGCTCCCAGAAGAAACTGCTTACTTGGAAGGAGGTAACATAGATGATTCCAGAAACTGTCCAGACAGGATCCAAAAAGTGGAAGGTAACCTCGAACCCTAGCATCTCTTTCTGAGAGGACCCCATTGTACTGCTGATGAGAAAGGGCCACCAGAGATTTTTGGGTATTTTGATAAAACCTCTCACAAGTCCTCCTTCTACCTTTCATTCCACATGCCAACCAGGCCTCAGAATAGAAAACCCACCCCAAGGTTCCCTGCACTCTTTCAAAGCAATGAAGGTCTGAATTAGCAGGCAGACAAGATCTGGGCACAAGCTAAAAGAAGAAGAAGGAGGAGGAGGAGGAGGAGGAGGAGAAGGAGAAGGAGAAGGAGGAGGAGAAGAAGAAGAAGAAGAAGAAGAAGAAGAAGAAGAAGAAGAAGAAGAAGAAGAAGAAGAAGAAGAAGAAGAAGAAAGTTAAGATTCTATAACATCCTGGTTGGCTAATGATACAATAGGAACTAACTTGTAGTTATAGCAGATAGTCCACATTAAAGTGACCACTGACAAGGAGAACACAGTTTGAGTGTTTCCCATAAAGACATGATGTTTGAGAAGACAGATATGTGTGTCCCAACTTGAACATGGTACAATGCACACATATACGAATATATATAACTCTATATATGTGCATTTTATGTGTCGGTTTGAATTTTTCTTGAAAAACATCACAAAAGCCTAAGAAATCAAAATCTTAAGCGAAAGCTTAGTCTAAATATTGGTTCTTAGTCTCTTGTTCCACTCTAAGCCCCATGTTTTTCTTTTTTACTGGAACAGAATTGTTCTTTAATCAGAACAGCTGAAGGATTCTTGTCTCTCCTCTGGAGTGGACATGCAGCTCAGTGACAATGTGCTTGTCTGTCGTGCTGAGTTCAGTTCCCACTACCATCACAGACACAGACACAAAATAAAGCTGAAGAAATGGGTCACTGGGTCACTGGGCATGGTGTCACATGCCTGCAAATCCGTCGCTCTGCAGGCAAAGGCAGGAAGAGCAATGAAGATTTGAGACCAGCCATCTATGGAGACAGAGCATGTCTCAGTATAACAACTAGAAAGGCTTTGGTTGCCAATAACTTAGAAGAAAATAATCAACATAAAGAAAATGGAAGCCTTACATCTAAATTCTATACTGGGGAGCTGAGGAGACAGCTCAGACAGTAAATGCCTACTGCACATGTATAAGGACCTCAATTCGGCTTCCCAGTACCCGTGTAAGAATCATACATGTGTGTGAAGATCAATAGCCCTAGAGCTGCATGGAGGTGAGGCAGAGACAGAAGGATCCTGGAGCTCTGTCAGTCGTCAGTCAGTCAGCGAGCTTAGGTGCAGTGAGGCTAACTTTATATCTATCGTCAGTCAATCCCTTGAGTAAGTGACTCCTTAATCCCTTGTACTAGGGGAGGAGAAAGGCAGAGGTGCAAAGTGGGGAAGCAGGGAGATGCTGATAGAGAATGCATTGTTTTAGGTGGATGGGAAGAATAAATGGTTAGCATTTGGGGTGATAGATGTGGATTAGCTTAATTCAACAGTTCTGAATTGTAGGCTGGGGGTGTGGCTCAGTGGGAGGGTGCTTGTGTGAAGTCCTGTCTTTAACCCTCAGCACTACAAAGACACTGTTATGCTAGTATTGCTATTACTACTCAAGGGTGGCCTGGTCACTGTAAATAGGTGTGCCCACATCAGAGTGCCTCAATATGCGAGGGGGATGAAGGGTCTGGAGACAGTTTGAGTGCTTCAAAGCTTTTTTACTACAGCTGTGTATTTCTAGAGGGCACAATGGTGGCCCTGGGTGCTAGCTCAGTGTTTTCAGTTTTATTAGCCAGCATATTTATTTTGAGAACTAGCTGTCATATGAAGTATGACTTCAAACCATCCAGCTAGAGATCACATATTCTTAGAACATCCTACAACCTTCACTGTCTTTACTTCTTGAATACAAACCCCAAGAGAGCAGTAGTTTAGTCAAATACAATAAAGGAGACTTGTTAGTTCATTTACTTTGGGGATTACATTCTCATTTAGTCCAGGCTGGCCTTGAACTCCTAATCCTCTTGTCTCTACCTTCCAAGTTCTAGGATTACAGATGTATGCTACAAGACATCCTGTTGCTCATCACAATGATAAACCATACAATAGCAATCACCTGATCTTTGAGAAAGACTGCAGCCAAGTTCTGGGATTAGGAGGCTGACCTCTGGGGGTCCTCTGGGGGTGTGGGTTCCACACAGGCACTTTCAGCAACTGCTCAGAGTCTAGCTAGCTGTATCCCAGGCATTTGTCTTTTCTCTGTTTGACTTCTGGGAAGCTGAATGTCTTTCCTGCCACCTGAATGTTTCTGTGAACAGACCATGACTCCTACTTTAATGTTCAAGTTGCCAGTTTCCCCAGCTCCCCTACAGGGAAGGCAGCTGGACCCAGGCCTCAGGCTCACTGAGGTCTCCTTCTAAGACTTTGCATCTAGAGCAAGAAACAGAAAAAAGCAGAGACACTAAAAGATCCAAAGACTCTTTCCAGAAGTAGGGCAGAGAGCAGCACTGTCTGGCTTCTGGGGACAATGTCTGATCCCAGCAGGGCCGACAGAGCCCAGTATCCAGACCCAGGGATAAGTAAGTGATCAGGACAAGTGGTGGCAAACAGCATCCAGCCTCAGTGGAATCTTGAAGATGGATGCCAGGCTTTCTGCTGGAGAGGTTCTGACTGTGCAGCTTCCTGGGTCCTGACCCTGATTCTCTGTTTTGCAGTGTCCTGGGAATCTCTGCTTCTTTCACTCTTGAAAGCTATTTTTTTCTCTTTTACCAGTAACATCAAAACTAAACAAATACACACACACACACACATGCACGTGCACATGTACACACACATATCTTCTCTTACTTACACAAATCTGCACACGAGCCTTGCTTCCCTCTGGACCATGAGGGGGAGAAACTGCCTTTCAAAAGCTCATCCCATGCTCTATGCTTCTGTCTCACTCTCTTGATCTCCGACTGGATACATACCATTAGCTTTTAAATGGATCTGTGACTTTAAGAGAAAACCTCTCCTTCCCTCCACATTCCTTTCTTTCCCCAACCTCCACCCTCTCCCAGCCAGAAAGCTTCAGATGAACCAGCTCAATCCCCTTCTCTCCTCCATCTCCCTTCACCTGACTTCCACAGTACAGCTCTGACAACCATTTCTTCCTCTAGTCAGCTTCTCACATAAACTTTATAGCTGTGTCTACTTGAAGCTCACTTAGCCTTGTGGGGAGCAGAGCAGAAAGGGCCTTGTGGCCACAGATCTCCAGAGAAACCAGGAATGTTAAGCACATAGGAGTGTCTTTCCTATGGGAAATATGAAAACCCTGTCCTTCCATCCAAAAAGCTGAGAATTGGAAGTGGTTAACAGCCTGGTGATCTGTCATCCATTGAGCCAGCCGTATCAAGCTCCCACAACCAGGACCGAAAGTGGAAAATGTTATGTTGTTTGAATGACTGAGACCAAGCCAGACCCTTAGACCCTTAAGCCAGTACAGGTATAGTATCTCAAGAACCCATCTTCTTGGAAGAAATGACACCCTGAGTTGAGTTTCCGTGTGATTGCGCCTCCTGGTGCAAAGAGGACTGTATCACTACAGAAAACTTTTTTCCAAATTATGCTGGGCTTAAATACACTGGGAATAACCTATCTGTTCTTAGACTCCCTGAAATCTGATCCAGGTTGAGGAAGTCAATCTGCACCTGCACCGGGTTTTTATTCTTATCTCTTTGTGTGGTTTACTTCCCTGTATGACACCTGCAGAGATCCCCCCTCAGAACCTTCCCCCTCAACTCAAATTGACCACAACTGAAGCCTAACCACAGCACCAAAGATGTCTGCTGACTCTACTCAGCATTCAGGCCTCAGCTGTGCCTTACTCTCTGATTCAATGTCTGCATCTGTGCTTCAAAGAGTGCTGTGCAAAAAAATCAAAAAAACTTCACAAAAACAATTAAATAGATATTCATCTGAAGACTATAGGGTGTGTGTTGGGTTATCCTGCCCCCCTCCACCCCCCAGGAACTGGAGCAGAAGCATTTAGTACCTAGAGTCTTAAGCCAGGACACAGCCTGCTTTTATTTGGGTGAGGGCAATGTTGGTAGGCAGCCAGGACTTAAGGATGTGTTTATTCCGCATAAAACAAGTCACTTCCACTGTAATAAGAAAGAGATCCCAGGGGACAGCTTAAGGTAGAACTTACCTGTGCCCTAGATGCTCCCACCTGGCTGTCCTGGATGTCATAAGGACCCCTGGGGGCCTTCTTCATGGCAGGACAATGTGTGGGGAAACTGTAGGGAAGCTCTGGAGTAGGAAAGGTCATAGCAAAATGGGTGGCAGGAGGATGGTTCTACATGAACTCCGTGACCTCCAGACCTGATGGATATGGAGTGGGGCTATGCCCAGCTGAGCCTTGGTCAGAAGTTGAGTTTAGTTGTCTGGAATCCAGCTGTGAAACTTTCTATTTAGGAATGAGGGCCAGAAAGTAGAAAGGAGCCAAAGAGGTGGGCAGGGTAGCCAGACAGACCCACCACACAGGATGTGGGATAGGTGGGGAAGTAGAGCCAGCAGCCGGGATAATTAGCTTCAGGCATCCCAGTGGGTGTAGGAGCAGCTGTTAATCTCCCTGCCCACTGGCTGAGAAGGGGCTCAGTGGGGAGAAACCTTGTCTGTACAGCAGGCAGCGTAGAGCAACCCCAGCTCAAGCTTCATCTCCCAGGGAAGGAGCTCTGCATCTGAGGAAAGCTAAACATTAATGAGTAGCCAGGGACTCTTCAAAAGAGTGTCTGGGGCTATTGTGAGCTATTGAACCCCCAAATTCCATCACCTCAGACATCCACACTAGGACCTGCTCCCTCACTTTCCTTGGGTCAAACCTACCCCCCTGCCTATCCTTGTTGCTGTACCCCAAACACTATCGGCAAGAAAGGATTTTCTCCTAAAACCCAATGTTAGTGTATTCCATCCTCCATATAAAGCTTCCGGAGCTGCTACAGGGGTTCCCTGTGCTTTTGAGGCTTAGAGGATAATCCTTACCCAGTAGATACTTACTTAGAAAAATAAATACTAATTATAAATATTTGGTATAACTTTGGCATAGAACACTTATACCTGAAAATGTTTTATAGCAAGGCGACACTATATTTGAGAGTAGAATATGGGAATGTGGAAATGCAATCTCACTATGGCCACACAAATGCCAATCCTGGAAACATCAAACCAAGAAGTAGAGTCCTATGCATCAACATGGATAGGGTTTCAATAACGTAAGGTGTAAACCCACACAGCATCAAACTAGCTGCACTAGCACACTTACATGCATTGCAAGTTTTAAGGAAGTGTGTCATGAGCTGACTGTTGGATCTGGAACCAGCCTCTGTGAGCTCTGAAGAAATTAATCCGTGGGGACCACTTTATCTCTGTCTGGTTATGAATAGAAACTGAGAAATTCAGAAAGAAACTGAGGAGGTGGGGCAAAGTGTTTCTTTTATTTCTGATGAGGCTAAAGGTAGAGAGGGTGGGAGTTGTGGCGGCCACTGGTAGAGTCCTCAGATTGCCCATGGCTGCGAAGGGTGCATTCACCAGGGACGGGTGTGGATACTTACCATCTACTTAGACACAAACCATCTACTGCTGCCTCTAGAATCAAACCATTTTAGAGACAAATACCTGGGAAACAGTACAAAAGCTACCAAAGTCACAGCAGCTCTAAGGGAAAAAAATTCAAGAGAGCTGTGGTGGAGAGACAGCTCTTCGGGTGAAGGTATCAGCCACCAAGCTGGCGGGCGAGGGTACCGGCCACCAAGCCTGACAGCCTTAGTTTGATCCCTGGAACTTATGTGGTATAGAAAGAGAAGTGACTTACACAAGGCATCCTCTGACCTCCTGCATGCACTATGATATATCCACAGTCATACTTACCTCCAAATACACACAAACACGTACTAACCAGTGCCTCTCAACCTTCCCAATGCTGTGACCTTAATACAGTTTCTCATGCTGTGGTGGTCCCTAACCATAAAATCATTTTGTTGCTACTTCATAACTATAATTTTGCTACTATTATGAATCATAATATAAATATCTGATATACAAGATATCTGATATGTGACCCCCCCCCAAAGAGGTTGTGACCCACAAGTTGAGAACCACTGCTAAGGAAAAGGAAAGGAGAAAGCTAAATGAAAGTGGCTTTCTTATCCTTGCAGGTTGTAAAAGGAAACGTCTGACCTGGCACACGCCTCACAAAGGCATTACACTCAATGCTGGCTTCTCTGTGACAACCCACTTGGACAGAAGCAAGCTGAAAACAAACAAGCTCCGGTCAGCCAACAGCTCAAGTGTGCTTCTTAAGGCGACTCAGAAACACTCACTCCACACTGCACAAAAAGCATTTCTACATGAAGACCTGACTAGGCGAAATAATAAATGCACCTTACAATTGCATCAACAGACATACTTGTTAAAGGGAACAACAGAGTAAAGACCCAAGGATTCACTACCCTGGGCTAGAAGGAACTAATGGTATAGTGGCCAGGACAAGGCTGGGGTCAGGACCTTGCTTGGGAAGCACTGAGAAGGTCCGCCCACAGCCAGCAGAAGTGAGCGAGACAAATGGTCAGAATGCCTTGTCCTCACTACTTTGTGTACACCCATGGGGACCAGAGGCTAGGCAGAGGGGCTTGCCCACTGATGCTATAAGGAAGAGAACATGTCCACAACTAAGGGACTTGCTAGCTTGGAGAGTAATAAGTTAAACTGTGTCTTATGCGCTGTCATAGTGACCAATAAGGGTAAGCTGGGCAGCCCAGGCAAGATGCCAGACCAACCTATTCCAAATGTGCTTGGCTCTCCGTGTCCATGTTTCCACAGCTGAAGATTCAATCAGCCATTATTAAATCTATCAAATCTTGCCTCTTTATTACTGAGCATGTACAAGCAATACAGCAGTGTAGGCAGCTTTTCTAAAACTGCTGGGCTTTACAGAGCCAGTTCCAGAAAGAGCATGCATAGGCTATATGCAAACCCCCACTCCTCTGCTCATTGTCCCCGCTTCTGCCTACCTCATGCCCTTTGCTAGAGCCACAGTCTGGATTTCAGCTGCCCAGACCCTCCTGGGTCTGACCATTTCTATAGATCCTGAACCAGAACAAGGAGGGAGTCCCTGAGCTCTGGTTCCTCTTGCCTTCTCCATCCATGTTTCTGGGAGCTCCTGAGACACACATGGTAGTCGCAGTTGGTGAGAGGATGGTGTGATCCTGCTTAGCATGGAGGGCTGTGAGAGGCAAGGGGGAGCTGTGAACGCTCCAGCTGGTGGCATTGTGCTGCTGTGGGTCAACCAGTGAGCTGCACTGTCTCATCGCTCAGAGGCTTGGCATGCAGCACAGGTGTGGCACATGGGACGCCGTCTGGAATTCCCAAAGTGTGGCACGTTTGCACCAGTGGTAGCTTGTGAGCTCACTCTTCAGTTAGAGAGAGAGGTGGAGCCCAGAACACCCTGGTTACCTGTGAGCCCAGGAAATAAATGGCTATTTACACTAAAGAAAAAAAAACAGGGGAAAATGCAGCAGGAGAATGGGAAGTGAGGAGAGAGAGGGGGGGGAGAGAGAGCGAGGGGGGGGGAGAAATAGGGCGAGAAGAGGCACCATGAAGGACAGAGCAAAAGGAAGAACGCCCAGTGACACAAAGTGCCACTCTTGCTTACTATGCACAAAGCTCTGGCCTCCACCCCCAACACCTGTAATCCCAGCACTCGGAAGGTGGAGGCAGCTGGAGTCAAATCATTCTCCGCTGTATAAACAGCCCATGCCTTCTCAGCCTGGGAGGAAGGTACATGGCAGTAAGTGCTGGGGTGTTTGCCTAGCATGTCTGAGGTCCTACACTCCATTCTGAGGAGCATAATAACAGTCTTTACAATCAGGACTGGGGACCGGGAAATAGAGAAACATGGAAGGCTGCTGTGGACACTGCCCTCAAAAGCCAAGATTGGTAGCACTTGCTCATCTCTGTGACAGAAATGTCTCCTCTGTGGGCAATTTCATAGCATATTTATCAACAGCAAGGGGCCAAATATAATCTGTTTTCTAATCTTGTTAAAGCCACACAATTGCTAAAAGATGTTGCAAAAAAGACCCAGCACCATACATGGAACCAACCCTCCAATTGCAGAGCTCCATCAGGTCTTCCCCCTCCTTCATCCAGAGATTCAGCTCACAGCAACCTGCTTCCTTCTACTGTTTCTGTACCCTGAGAAAGTGACAACTAATCCAGAGTCACCCTTCATTCACTCTACACAACCTCAGCAAATGTTTATTGAGCATCTATTGTAGGCAAGATGTTAGGCCAGAAAAGAGTACTGTGGAGTGATGGTATAGTCCCTGGCTTCCTGAAGCCATATTCTGGACAGTTTATAAGGAATCCAGAAAGATGAGGTGGAAACAGAGGCCATGCACTTTCAGGATGACACTGTATCCATGGAGGGTCCAGCTTGGGCAGTCATCTGCCAAAATCTCTGAGGCAACTTCATTTCCCAAATCCTCGAGCTGAAGAGAGACTCAAAATTAGCCCAGGCTTCCTTCTCCCACAGCTGACTCCAGACTGTTTCAATCGACAAAGAGTGATTTGGAGTCACTCAGTCTCCAAGTATCTATCAACTGTCAGTAGCTCTCCTCAGCTGGGGGTGGGACCCCTCTTAATCTTAACTTCTTAGACAACCTCTGGGGGGTGGGGAGTAGTGCACATGCAGAGACCAAAGCCTGGCATTGGGTGTCTTCCTGTATCACTCTCTATTTTATTGTCTTGTGTGGTGATTAAAATATGCTTGGCCCAGGAAGTGGCACTCTAGAAGATGTGGCCTTGTTGGAGGAGGTGTGGCCTTATTGGAGGAAGTGTGTCACTGTGGGGGTGGGCTTTGAGAACCTTCTCCTAGCCACATGGGAGTCAGTCTGCTTCTGCCTTCCTCTGGATAAAGATGTAGAACTCTCAGCTCCTTCTGCACCGTGCCTGCCTGGATGCTTCCATGCTCCTACCTTGATAATAATGGACTGAACCTCTGGACCTGTAAGCCAGCCCTAACTAAATGTCCTTATAAGAGTTGCCTCTGTCATGGTGTCTGTTCACAGCAGAAAAAAAAAACCAAACAAACAAACTAAGACAGCTTGAGACAAGATCCCTTATTGAACCAGAAGCTAGGCTGGCAAGCCAGTCTATTCTTAGGACCTGCCTCTACCGGTAGTTGCAGGGTTACGGGTACATACAGCCACGCCTGACTGCAGTTTGGTTGTTTGGTTTGGTTTGGTTTATTTCTGAATATTAAATCTGTGTTCTCAAGGTGGCAGAGCAAGTGCTCTGACCCACTAATCCATTTCTCAGCCCGCAGCCCTACATCCTTTGCCTTTTAAAGATCTTTGTGATCACATTCTCTTGTGTGAACATCTGGAACAGGTTCAGGGCCTTGGGCCCCCTTTATTCTGAATCAGCTTGGGTCCTCTTTAAAGTGTAAGACAAAAACTTAGATAGAGATGGTTTATTTATGGGTTGGTCTCAAAATTCACAAATTTGAGAGGGACGTGGGGACAGAGAGAAGCTAATAGCTCATGTGCCATAAGTAGAATATTACCATTTTAAGAATATTCTAAGTTATATAGAATGTCCTTCAGAATGGTCCTTGGAGAGGAAGGAAACAGGGCTTTTCCCATCACCTTCCACCCATGGGATGAATGATGCTGCTGGGGACATTAAATGTCTGGTTTTCCAGGTACTGAAAAATCTCTTGGAGCCATAACAGTAGGCCTGAGGTAAGAAGAAAGGAGTCAAATAAGGCTGTCAAGATGGGACAGGGAAAGCCAGTCAGGAGGGAAGTGAGACAGTTGGCATTGCAGCCTCCAATCTGTAAACCCAATGGGATGTCTCAACTGCTGCCCTATTTCATGAGATGCCGGAGGCAGGTAGGCACCTTCTTGGGCCACCTCCCAGAGCAGGGCCCAAACTGTCTTCTCTTGGCACTCCCAACCCCTGAACCAATCACCAGCCCTTCTAAGGGCCTGGGACAGGGATTATTTTTATTTGTGAGTTCTGTTTTGTCTTCATAGTTGTGGTGGTTTGAATATGCTTGGCCCAAGGAGTGGACTATTAGGAAGTGTGGCCTTGTTGGGGTAGGTACGGCCTTTTTCTAAGAAGTATGTCACTGTGAGAGTGGGCTTTGAGACTCTCCTCTCTGGCTTCCTTTTGATGAAGATGTAGAATTCTCAGCTCCTCTTGCACTAATGCCTGCCTGGATGCTGCCGTGCTCCCACCTTGATGATAATGGACTGAAACTCTAAACTTGTAAGTCAGCCCCAATTAAATGTTGTCCTTATAAGAGTTTCCTTGGTCATGGTGTTTCTTCACAGCAATGGAAACCCTAACTAAGACAATATTTTTAGTAATAACAGGTACAGAAATGCTTTAAATGTCTTCTTCAGGTAAATTTCCAGAAACAAGTACATCTTGCTCCCTGTGGTTCCTAGACACTCTCTCCATCCCAATGAAGAGCCAATTGTTCACAACATCCAAGCCCCCCTTATTTCAGGTGCATGGGGGACCAACACCACATGTATTCTACATATTTCCTTAGATCTCAGACTAGGGTAGGGAATAGGCAAGTGTCAGGAGTTCATGGAGGAAGCTCATGTGTAGAACCCCAAGACTCTACCTTCCTATCTCTCACAGAAATGCCCAATGGGGCATCCAGAGGAAGCAAACATCCCTGGGCCCCCAAGACTCTACTTGCAATAGCCCAACACCATAGTTCACTTTAAACTTTAAAACAAACTGTAATTGGCCACACAACACAAAGCTTCCCATAGATACAGCCCAAAACTCTTAATAACATATGGTGGGATGGACTTGGGGAACCCCAGGAAATATCACAAAACAGAACTGCCCAGGAAATGTCAGCTTGAGGGGACAAAGCTGCCCTTCACAATCAGACCTACAGATACTGACTTAGACAAATGAAATGAAACAAACAACAACAAAAACTACAGTTAAAAAAATGTAACCAGTGGGGAGAGTGAGTTGGATATAATCCAGATTTGTTCTATGAACATATGACAATATTGTCAAGAGAATTTAAAATATTGTTTAAACAAAAACATACTTCACACATGGTGGTGGGGGAAGAATAAATCACCAATTATTCGAGAAGAAGACAAAGAAATCAACCCTAACCTGAAACATAAGCTGTCAAACAAGTTAAAAGAAGGCGATTCAACCGTGACAAGTCAGTGGTCACTTTATTTCCCAATCACACATCAGAACTCGCACTGCTCTAGCACTAAGATATTAACACGACTTTTAAAATGTTGAATCCAGCCTCTTGATGGCATTTTCATGGCTAAGAAAACATTGTATCAATGTGGCATAAAATAGGAATCGTACATGACTTCTTGAAACGCCATATTGCCCCAAAGTAAAGGAGAAAGGAAATGTGTTCAGCTTGATCTAACTTATGTTACCTTTCCATATCTTAAGTTTTTCCAAGAATTTTTCTACAGTACCATATGTAGTTTGAGTCTATTCTTTTTAATCATGAGTGCTCATTTTGTTAAATAAAATAATAAATAATAACACCACCCTAAAGAGATCTGGAAATTAAGCCATTAACTCATTAAACCTCCAAAGTCCTGTGGTATATGTACAGTTGCCTCTGTTTACAAATGAGGAAACAGGCACAGAGCAGCTCAGTGTGCTGTAAAGTGCCACACAGCAAGAGAGCAGGATATGAAGCACAGGCCAGAACAGGCTGACTGTAGGTCACATACCCACCCACAGAACAGAGCTGCTCCTGACCAACCAAAAGTTAGGTGGACACACAGCCTTCATAAATATGCATGCCATGACCAATGTCTGCCAGATGCCAGCAAACTTCTAACGTGTTGTTTGACTTAAATGTCTTAATTGGGGATTCTTTAGTACATCAAAGGGGTGCTTTAGAAGGCAGGTCTTTTTAAAATGGCCTTTAAAAAAGCTTTAAGTAAAGCAGGTATGGTTATGTTCAGCAAGAATCATTTTGATGAGTTAAAATTCCTATTATAGAAAGCCTTGGGTAAAAAGTGACATAAATAAGGTGTAGGCATGGAGCCCATGGCAGAACACTTGCACAGCGTGGATAAGGCCCTGAGCCCAATTCCCAGTGCCTCAAAAAGAAAATGGCATGATGATAATGGTTTGCACTGGTGTGTGGCTGCAGTCCTAGCTCTGGGAGGCTAAGGCAGGAGGATTATGAGATCTAGGCTCCCTGGTCTACATAATCAGAGTTTTCCTAAAGGACAAAAGACGTAACAGGTAAATCTCGGCCATTAATGATAGAACTTGAGTAAATGCTTCAGGTTGGCTCTTTGGAAAGCTAATTCACAACTAAGTCAGGATTACTGGTTCTGGATCCATGATGGATCTGTCCGTGAACTAAATCACATGCAAACCAATGGTGAGATACTGTCAGGAGAGGCCCCGCCCCACTCGTCACAACACAGAAGGAGGCCCTTCTATCATAAAACTAGGCTCAACCTGAATGAAGATGGCATTTCAGAAACCTCAGTGCCTTTTGAGTTTCAGGGTACAGTATACATCTTTAGCTTAGTATACACTTCTAGCAGTATTCCTTGGGTGAGCTGTACACAACAGGGACAGAACAACATGTTGACTAGTACCTGGCTGATGTTAGTTTTTTACATGGGTGTTGACAAGACCTGACAGGTTCATGCACTAACAGCAGCTGTTTCTCTTAGTCTTGCTGCTGGCTGCACACAAGGCTGCTGCTGAATGCTGCTTTTCTTCATACATGGCACACCTATTTTAGACCTATTAGCAGTCATACTGCAGCTGTCTCTAGACACCCCAGCCCCAGTTGGGCGCTAAGATAACCTCTCTCTCTCTCTCTCTCTAGATCTGCCTATCTGGACATTTCACACAAGCTGGAGCACGGGACACATGGCCTCTTATTGGCTTCCTTCTCACACCATGATGTTTTCTAGATTTGTGTTCATGGCTCTCATCGAGATTCCATAACCCCTACTATTGGATAATAGCCAGCTTTGGGACATGATGGTCTGTTTCACTCACCCACCAGCTGGTAGAGCTACTAGCTGCTTCTACCTTTTGGTTCTTATGATCATTGGTACAGTCAGGACTGATGAGGCAAGCTTTCCGTGGACACATACACTTGTTTCTCTTGGGCACAAATTACAAGTGAGAACTCTGAGTTATGTGGTAACTGTGTGCTTGACTTTGTGAGGTTTCCAAAACAGCTACACCATTTTGCATTTCTACCAAGTGTCCATGGCTTCCACCTTCCTTCGTTAACATTGCTATCAAAAATTTTACTATACCCATCTAAGTCAGTATAAAGTGATGTCTTATCACAGTGGGAGTTATGTTTTTAGATTTACTTTATTTTTAATTATGTGGGAGGAGGTATGTGCGTATGAGCACCGGTACCCACAGAGGCTACAAAGAGCAGCAGATCCCAAGCTGGAGTTACAGGTAGTCGTGAGCTGCTTGACACAGGTGCGGAGAGCTGCCTTGGAGGAGCAGCTCATGTTTCTGTCACTCCATCTCTCTCTCTCCTGCTGACACCCCATCCCTCCTGTGGGCACCCCAGTCTCCAGCTGACACCTCCCCTGCCCCTTATGTTATGGTTATGTTTCCATTTGAATGTCCCTGGTGACCAATGATGCTGAGTCTGCTTTCACAGACTTTCTGACCTTTGGTATACATTTTCCGGAGTATCATCTATTATATTCAGACCTTTTACCTGTTTTTACTGGACTTGTACTGTTGACCTGGAATTGTCCTCCTTGTCTCAGTCTTCTTCCTCTATCATCTGTCGACCCAGTCCCATCTTCTTGACTGACTCCTCCCTTTGCTCTGGCTCCTTAGTGTTGGTGAGTGGCAGGACCCAGCCCTTGGGTCTATTTTCTTCTGATTTTCATCCACTTTGGTAGCTGGATACTGTCTATATGCTCTTGATTCCTTACCAGCAGTCTCAGACAATGGTTTGGGAGAAAGCACTCTGTGCCACAAATGCCCAATGCCTTGGACCCTTTACTAAATGGGTGACAAGGAACTCATTCTGCTCCCCAAGACAGTGTCACTAAGCAGGAGACTTTGATACCCATTGAACAAAGCCGACGGGTGCAGTGCTGTCAGAACTCTGAAAACCAACTACAGCTGGAACAACGGCTCTCAAAGACACACCAGGACCTAGCCCACAGTGAAGATGCTCAGCTAAACAAGATTTAACTAGAGCCTAGTCTTTTAACATAATTACCCAAAGACCTAGAATACGGCAAAAAGTCCTCAACACACAGGAAAGAATCGTAACTTGGAAAGATGACAATGAATCACATGGCGGAATAATCTTAGAAATTCTTTAAGGCAATAGTCATAAACTGTTCCAATACGTGATCATAAGGAGCAGGTATAAAACCTCCAAGAATAGATAAAACATACAACAACACAGGAGGCAGACATTACAGCTTGCTGTGTGGGCCTGGGGGCGTGACAGAGGCAGAATACAAAGTAATCTGTGGGCTTGAAGATAGACCAATACAAATGGACTCATCTGAAAGAAATAGAGAAAAAATCAACTGGAAAATAAAACTGAACATACCATCAGAGAACTGGGGAATAGTAATGAGAAAGTGATCCTTTGGAGGCTTTAGAGGCAGCTCAGTGGTTAGGACAGCTTGCTGCTCTTCTAGGGGACCCAAGTTTAGTTGCAAGCACCCATGTCCTGTGGCTCACAACAGCCTGTAACTCTAGCTCCTGAGTAGAAGGGAGTCTGATCTCTGCAGACACCAGCACACATGTGGTAACCACACACACACACACAAACACACACACACACACACACACACACACACACACACTTTTTAAAGCTAACATTAGTTATCAGAATCCCAGAAGGAAACGTGCTGAGAATTACTCAATGAATTACACGATGGCTTGAAATACCCAGAACTGATGAAACCAACTGTTTTTTTCCTGGAGAGGGGATACTTTTGACATCAACCCCTATGCAGTCAGGCTTGTCCCTCAGGGAACCCAGATAGATATTTTTAACTTTTATTTATATTCCCTTGCAGTGCTTAGCCTCGCAGCCTAAGCAAGAATTCAGATCACCTGACAGAGGAGGTTCTGGGTGGCCCCTCTCTGCTTGGTCTAGGGACAGAAGTCCCCCCTTTTAGGTTGGATGGAGATAGGTTTTGGAAACACCTGTATAAAGTAACAACCTCATCTTGAGTCTCATGGTCCTCCATAGCTAACTTATGATAATGAATCTGAATAGGTTTTGCTACCAAATTATTTATCTGTTGTTTCACAGAGTTAGTCCGCCTATTTGAGAGCCAGGGACCAGCAGAAAAAAGCAAAAAGAACCCCAATAATGGTTCCAAGATGGGAGGAAATAGGGTTGACAATCTTGGAGAGGCTGAAAACCAATTCTTGTACCAGCCTTCATCTGTCTCTCTCTCTGATTTTTCTTATGGCCTTCACTACCTATTTCATGCTCTCTTTAGCCCTCCTTGTCTTGTCTATGTAAAGGCAACCTTCTTCTTTAAGAGCTGTACACAGTCAAGAGCTGTACACAGCCTTTTCTATTGTAATAGAGTAAATCAAGTCCAATAAGGATCTTTGTGATTTTAGGAGGTCTCTTCAGACAGCGAAACGAGGGATTTCTTCAGATTAGTGATGTCAGTCTCTAGGTGTTTGATGTTCATGTCAGTGGCCCTTCAAAGGTCTGAGTAGTATAAATTTGGAGGCCAGCATCTGGATTAGAACTTCTAACAGCAGACATCACGGGTGATTCATTTTTACCTGGGATGCTGCCTGAGTTAAAGCTCCTGGGAGTCCCTCTTTCTCTCGGTTTTCTGGGGTTGGGTACGGAGCTGCCGCCTGTGACCTGCTCTATGCTGGGGTATAGACTGCCTGCTATACATTCTCAATAAACTGTTCTGAACCAAAGAAAAGCTGCCAACCACAATCCAGTTGTCCCTGATTCTCACACAGCCCTTAATCTGCCCTGCTTTTTCAGGCCTCAGTTACTCATTTCAACTCCAAACACACTACATGAGTTTATTATGTATTATTTAGTAGCTGAGATATATCCTAGGTGCCTACTGGAGTGTAATAAATACATGTTACAGGAATAGTATAAACTCCCTCCTTTAAAAGGTAGAATAAGCCAGGCTTGGGGGCGCTCCCGAGACAGAGGCAGGCAGATCTCTGTGAGTTCAAGATCAGAATGGTCTACAAAGCAAGTTCCAGGACAGCCAGAACTGTTGCACAGAGAAACCCTGTCTTGAAAAACTAAACTGAACTGTAGGATAAGCTGTATGCACTTTCTACTTGGCCATAACAAAGTACCTTAAGTTTAGTGCCTTGAAATAACACATTTATTATCTCAGACTACCAGTTAGCAGTCAGCATGGCTGGGTCAAGTTCTCTGCTCAAGATCAAAAGTGCAATCAGCTGTCAGCAGCCCTCTTTGTGGGCTGTGGCCTGGAGGCCACCCTCAGCTTCCACAGCCTACTTTCAAATGCTTGCCCCATGGCTTTCTCTAGGACAAGTTCACAACCTGACAGCTTTTGCCTTTCTGTCTCTCACAGTCAAATGTCCCCTTTCAGAAAGGGCAGTCCCATTGGAGACTCCTCTCATCAGAGAAAACTCTCCCATTTCAATCTACTGGCTTATGGGCATAAATGCATTCATAAAAATCCCTCATGCTTGTCATCCAGTGGGGTCACATCTATAAGAGCCACATGTTGCCCATTCTCAGGGGGAAGGGGATTGACCATATGTATATGAACCAAAGGCAGCTATGTTGGGACCTTCATAACTTACACAGAAGAATAGACCTCGAGCTTGCCTCCCTGTGACCAGTTGGCCAAATAAGGCCCCAAATTATGGTATTCTTTTTTTTCTCCCTCTCTCTTTTTTTTTTTTTTTTTCGAGACAGGGTTTCTCTGTGGATCCCTGGCTGTCCTGCAACTCACTCTGTAGACCAGACTGGCCTCGAACTCAAAAATCCACCTGCCTCTGCCTCCCAAGTGCTGGGAATAAAGGTGTGCACCACCACCACCCGGCAAATTATGGTATTCAATATTCCATGAATCAGGATTTCCAGGAAAATGAATGCAATAAAAATATAATTACCACACCCATATGTTTGACATCACTATTCACAATAGCTCAAAGCTGGGAGTAGGCCAAGTATCCATTAAGGGAACACACGAAGGTGGATAAAGTACATGGAATTCTCTTCATCCTGCCTGGGAGAGGGGAAATACTGACACATAGCACAGAGTGTCTGACCCTTGAAAGCTTAGGTTAATGGACAGAAGTTAGCCATAAAAAAGCAAATAGTATATGGTTCACTTATATGACATTCCTAGAAACATTGGTCCCCAGAAAATAGCACAGTGGTTGCCCAGAGTGATGGAGACAAGGGAATGGAGCTGACTGGGTGCGGAGTTTCAGCCTTACATGGTAAGGAGATGAAGACTCTGGAAGGTGGGTATTGGACAACAATGTCAATCTATCAAATGCCACTGAACAATACACTTAAGATGGTGAACACGATACATTTTTTTTCTTTTTTTTTTTGAACACGATACATTTTATATTTTTATTATGCCACAATTAAAATAATAAAGAATATTTTCATAATGCAACTATACACAACTATAGATTTGTGTGTGTTCACACATGTGTATGCACATAAATATGTGTGTGGAGATGTATATACACATATGTGCTCTTGTGTGTGGAGAT
>NW_021621098.1:5930395-5970089 GCF_004785775.1 Grammomys surdaster
CTTGTGTGTGGAGATGTATATACACATATGTGCTCTTGTGTGTGGAGGCCAGAGGTCAGCACTGGTCTGTTCCTTAACCACTCTCGATCTTATTCTCTGAGACCATGTCTCTCACTGGAGCTGGAGCTGGCTGACCAGGCAGGCTGGCCAGCAAACCCCAGGGATTCCTTGTCTCCATCTCCACAGCACTGGGATTACAGCCTGCCACCATGCCTGGCTTTTTATGTGGATTCAAGTGGACTAAACTCAGGGCCTCATATTTGTGCAGCAAACACTTTACCAACTGAGCCAAGACAAGGCTGAGAATCTGCACTGTGACTTATACTGGCCTAGGCTTTACAGGGAGCAACCATTCATGCCATGGGTTGAAAACAATGAATGGAATAAAACTGAAGTTTATTCTGTCTGTCAGAAATCACAGAAACAGAGATCCAAACCAATATCCTCATTCCAACCAAAAGCAACACTCACCTGACCCAGATCCAAGGTGAGATTGACTCTGTTGTACTGTATGCCAGAGGAGAGAGGCGGGCTTTGCCACCATCGTTCAGATCCATCAATCGCATGGATGGCTGGATGTGCCTTCCTGGAATCCTCAGAATTACAGTAGTCACAGAATTGGCCCTGGGGAGGAGAAAAGGCCTTTTAAATGTTTTCAAGGAATGTTTTTGCATCAGTTTAGCAGAAGACACAGCCCAAACAGCCTGTTCCGTGTTAGTCAGAGATGGCTCTTGTACTGCTGTATGGCAATGCCCTCCCACAGAAGCTGCTCTTCACTTAGTCTGAAGCCAGGTCTGATGTTTGTAGTCAGGTTATTGTCTTCTTCTGTCTTTTATGGCTCTGCTTTCCTCGACCCACACAACTCTTTACAAAGAACATTCCAAGTTGGGGATGCAAGGATATTTTATCCTTCACAAACCCACTGGACTCTTAGCAGTTCAGTGTGAAGCATATTCTCTACCATGGTCCCAGTAGAGACACAAAATGCACAAATGAACACCGAGAAAGCCGTAGCATACAGCAGGTGCCTCCACAGAATCCAGAGTGCTGCCACAGTCTAAGGCCGAGCACACAGTCCACGGTGGAACTGAGGACACTGGGCTGCCTGTGAGAGTGGAAGAGAGGTCTCTTGTAAACAGTCTTTAGCCTCAAACAAGAAAGTGTTCTAAGTAGAGCAACCAACCTGAGCAAAGACAGGGCCAGCTGGTCTACACTGACCTAACTATGGAAGATGAGACTCCGTAGCTCTACGGGAGGGGGGGACTGGCTGGGAGCTCCACAGAGAGAAGCAGTTACTACAGTTGGTAAACTAGAGTCTGTTTTCCCTGGGAGCACCTGATGTTACAGTAACCAACCCCTAACTGAGTTTGTTGCTCTTTGATAGGGAAATTGTTTTGATTCTGGTTTTGTTCTCCTTTATTCTTTTTAATGCAGAATTTTACAGCTATTTGCTAGCCGAAAAGCTAAACCTTGGTCTTCCTTGTGTTTGCATAATGTGTTAACTTGGTCAAAGGTCTATGGTTCCCCACCAGGGATGGACCTCACAGACTGAATGACTCTACTCACAAACAAAGTTATCTCAGAGTGTAAGTAGCCTGAAGAAAGAGAGGGGAAAGGAGCAAAATTGTTCTCGCTGCCTCTTCAGAAATATGCTGTAGCCACTGGGCAGCTCTTCGCCATTTTCAACGATCCTCAAGTGTTCAAGATAAGCTTGGTTCTAGTGTGTAGCCAAATGTCCTTGTGTACAAATGGGTTTTTGGTGGTATATAACTCTTATGTGCTAAGCTATTTCTTTAGATGTTTACCTTTTAATATTAAATACATCTCTAGAACTCAGCAGCACCTCTAGAAAAAGTCTAGAGATTGTGCATGGCTTGCTCTGCAGCCTGTCACTTCAGCCAACGTGTAGACAGTGTAGAAGGTCAGCAGACCGGTGACTCCATTAGCAATTTCCTAAGGATTTTAAAGGGTTTCTAATTAATCACGTGTGTGTGAGAGTGTATGCGTGTATATGAGTATCTGTGAATGTATATATAAGCATGTGTGAGTGTATGTGTATAAATGTATGTGTGAACGTGTATGTGTGTGTGTGAATGTGTGAGTATATGTATATGAATGTGTATGAGTGTGTGAAAGTGTCTTGTGTGAGTATGTGTGTGAATATATGTGTGAATGTGTCTCTGTGTATGTGAAGGGGGTGGCAACACAACAACCCTAGGCAATTAGTTCTTTCTACCTTTATGTAGATTCCAGGAATCACACTCAGGCTGCCAGACTTGAGCAGTAGGGTCCCTCCTCATAGGGAAGAATTTCTACTGTTGATTTAAGCCTCCAAGTTTTGAAGTGTTTATCATCATCATCATCATCATCAAAAGGATCAGTAATTGAACAGGAAACAGAAAATCCCTAAATTTCCAAAACATATACAAAATCCTTTCACAGCATCAAAAGAAGCACAAACAGTTCAACAGAAAAATGGGCAAAAATAGGAACAGGACTCTCATAGAAGAGCCAGAAATGCTTGGGAATACAGCATCACCGTTAGCAGTTCTAGCAGACCACATGCAATGGTGTTTGATACATACTCAGCCTGCCCAAGTTTAAAATGTGGTGACAATAAGTATTAAATGGTATCTAAGAGCATGAGTTACTGAACGTGTGAACTCCTAAAAGTGTGAATTGGTAAAATGTGATAACAATAAGTATTAAAGGGTATCCTAAGAGCGTGAGTTACTGAACATGGGAATTACTAAGAGCATGAGTTACTGAATGTGTGAATTACTAAGAGTGTGAATTGTTATAAAACCTTTGGCAGCTGCTTTGGTATCGCTACTAAAGTAAGTTCACACTTAAAACATAGCAAACAATACAACTCCCGAGCTCATAACTAAAGAATAGCTTGCTCATATTTGATGGCATCACATGCAAGAATATGTACTGCAGCCTGTTCACAGGAGCAAAATCCTGAGACTAACTGTGTAGCTACAGGAAAGCAGGCAACTCAAGAGTGGTGTGGTCACACCATAGGTGGCTGTGTAAACAAATAAATGGACATGTTCAGCAAGACGTCTGCATATTGAAATATAACATTCTTTAGAAAATATACATAGATATAATAAAATACTCTTTTTCCAATAAGCAGCTAAGTATGAGGACATAAGCCTGTAATCCCGGGGCTTGGGAGGCGTGGCACAAACATCATGAGTTTGAGGCCACCCTGGGGTACACCATGAAACCTGTCTCAAGAAAGAAAAGAAGAGAAAAGAAAAGAGAAAGAAGGAAATGAGGGAAACAATACTTAATAAAGAACTCAAGATGGTGGTTTCCTCATGACTGGAGACGGTGGAAATGAGGGGCACATGCTGCCATGTGTGGACACATGCTGCCACTTGGGGACACATGCTGCCACAGGGGTTACCATTTAGGCTCTACCTTTGGTTTCGGTAGCAAGTTCAAGCATGTTTACTGTAGTATTAAACTATCACACAGACACACACACACACGGTAGGGAGAGCCACACACATAAATAAAATATAACTAATCCCTTTTTTAAAGAAAGAAGGGACTGTCCAGATAAGTAGCCATGAAGTACAATGCGCCAGCATAGGAGGTCCACAGGAGATAAGCCAGCACTCACACAGTGCCTCAGCAACAGCATCTTCATAAGAATAGGAATCTAGTCTCTGCTAGCTCCCAGCACTTTCCATGGTTGTCTTAGGCTAAATAGCTTCTGGAATGTCATACTCTATATTGAATTCATAATACAACCACTAATGATTCTGATTCCAATAGTACCCCCAACAGAACTTTTGTTTTTCTGTTTGAACACTGATTCCTTTGCTCAATTTACTTAAATTGCTCAAAAAAATAAAGCATTAGAAACAGGAGTGAATCAGAAAGATAAGACTAATGGTTAGATCCGCCTTTGAAGGAAGGTGCTGAGAGACCAGACGCCACACAGCTGGGACATGCTGGGGTCAGGCCTGCACGGAGCTCTGGGCATGCTACACACAGCCCGAGACTGTGCAGTCGTCCCTGGCTGAGCCACTCTACAGCCCCATCAAAGAGGTCTGTCTCCAAGTTGGACAGAATGTGGGACGGTGTTGCAAGAGCAATTATGCTGTTTTCCTGACACCACCAGATGTGCACAGAGGCCCAGCTCAGAAAGGAGTGCTGCCTGGCAGCAGTTTACATGTTCACCCTCATATCAGGCACAGAAATCCTGGCAAGAGGAGCATCTAACCACTCATCCATCAACAGGTCCATCACATGCCATGCACGCACACTGCCAGGGCTGCACTCCACTTCATCATTCCCTAACACTCTAGAAGCTACAGGGACTCCAGGGCTCAAACCAAAGCCAGCCATAAATGGAGAATATTCTGCATTGAGACAATTCCAAACCTACGGCCTAACCCTTTAAGATCCTGTTCCCTTTGAGAGGCACCAAAGCGTACGTGAGTGGTTACAATTGTTAAAGCAAGCACTTGGTCATTTTCCTGAAAGTTTGCATAGCGTGGAGTGAGGGGTGACTTCACACAGCACACAGAGAACATAGTCCTGTGGTTTTGCACGATTCACAGCTCCAGTGGCTGAGATATTACCTCCCAGCTGTGCCAGGCTCCAGGCTTGAGAGATTTAAATGACAGAGAAAACAAGGAACTCACAGTTGGTTCTAAGTACTTAAGGAAAACTTTAAGAAAAAAATAAACAAGTGTATGCAAAAGTGTAATTCGAAAGCTGTGTGTATGTAGTCCAAATTCCAGGTGGGGTGGAGGTGTGGCTCTTTCTGGGTCATTTCAGAGGTCTATATTTTGGAGTAGAACAGATGTGTCAGTGAACTTTCTTGTAGATATGACAAAACACCAGAGAAAATCATCTACAGGAGGAAAAGTTGTGGCTCACTATTTTGGGGATCTCAGCCCCAACTCTTTGGGCCTGAGACAAGGCAGAGTGGAGCATGTGGTAGGAAGCAAAACTGTTCACCTCTTGGTAACCAGGAAGCCAAGAGGTGTAGCAGGGAGAGAAATGGTTGGGAACAAGATAAATCCTTACATGGTGAATGTGATTGACAACTTGACTGGTTCTGTTTCCTAGGCAACAAGCCTCAGGGGGTGTGTGCGATGGAGTTTTAGACTGTAATTAGGGTAGTATTTGTAGCTCACAAGGATGTCACCTATGCTAGATGGTCCTTCAGTGACACAGCTGGCCTTGAGTTGTCCCTGATCATGTAAGTGATCCCTCACCCATACTCAGAACTGCAGCAGACTCATTGGCTCATCACCGTGAACCTTAGGGATGTGACTGCTTTGGTCTGTCATCAGTTCCTGTCTGAGACGAATAGACACTTGTGTCTCTCTCATAGACACTTGTGTCTTGTCGCCTCAGGAAATCACATGACAGTACACTCTAACTGTAGATGGCAGCGCTCCATGAGCCAGAGTCTTAGACTGGATAAAAAGGAGAAAGCAAGCTGAGGGTCAGTACTCATTCATCTCTTTCTGCTTCCTGACTGACACACAGTGACAAGCCACCTTATGTTTGTCATCATGTTTTTTCCCCACTATGATGTCATACCCTCAATCTGTAAAGCAAAAATAAGGCCTCCCTCCCCCTCCCTCCCTCCCTCTCCCCCTCTCTCCCTCCTTCCCTCCAAGCTTGGTTTGTGTGTTTGGTTGGACTAACAAACAAATACTTTGTAACAGCAACAAGAAAAGCAACTAGTACTATCAGTTTCTAAGAGCGCAACCCTAAGAACCTCTCTGTCAGCTGAGTCCTAAACCAGAAACATCACCTCTGAATATCCCACCGTGACCTACCCATTTCCCTAGACTCCATCAGCTGCTGCAAGTCTCTCAGGCCTTCGGGGGACTTTAGATCTAAACCATAGCAGGTGGGGGCTCACATCCTGACCCCTGCAATACTGTAGGCACTAATGGAATTACGTAGCCCCTGTAAGATTTGTTGCCCTTTCATTTAAGTGTGTTCGTCCTGGCAATTTTGTGCTGTGCTTTTCAGGGTTAGATGGGATTCTATACATGTAGCACCCTGCTAGGTATATGAGCACCCCGCCACTGGAACCAATTGAGTGCTTACTGAAAATGCAGACTCAAGCATCCTTCATGGGCCTTACAGAATCAACATCTCTGGTGAAAGCAAAGATCAGAATTGTTTAAATGCACCTCCAATTATTTTTCTGCTTATGAGTGTGAAAAGTACAGAGGTAACATGACTGACACACAGGTACACTAGAGACATCTGATGGCCATGCAGATGGGAGAGAGGGAGGGAACGAAGGAGGCCTGCCTTATTTTTGCTTTACAGTTTGAGGATACGACATCATAGTGGGGAAAAGAACAGAGTCACTGCATTGGTAACAATAAGGCAGTAGGAAGCATCTACAGGCCAGGTGGACACCTCGAACTTTACTCGGACATAGTTTGCATTCCTAGATAAATCTAGAAGGTAAAGACAATCACTGGGGAGTCAGAGACACAAAGAGAAGGAATAGCCTGTCCAAGCCAAGGAGCCAAGTGAGGACCCCAGGAAGGATTGACTCAGGCTGGGCACTGGAGAAGGAGAGGAAAGAGAAGGTGACAGGATACAGGGTGCCTGGGGTTGATACCTCAGTCTGTATGTGGCTGGAGGACATGTATTTTTGGACAAGGCACCGCCTGCTTGGCATCAGATTTCCTAAGCATCCTTAGGTGCCTAGACTGAGATGCTTTTGCCCATCTTCCCTCTTGGTCTCCTTAGAGTTAGTGCTGCACACATCCTCTCTGCTTCCCCTTGCTCTTTCTCTTCTCAGTGCATGGACTCATTTAACTTGCTCTGGTCCTAAGCCACAACCTCTCTGTGGCTGTGCTGAGACCCCATGCCTGCCTTCCCTCCTCCTATAGCTGTGGAGAAGCCATCTGTGTTCCATGTGCCCACATCCTGTCTCTATGGCCTGTTCAAAACCTTTACATAAATAAATGCACCTCCCTCACCCCTCTCTCCAACAGTGACTCATTTGCTACTTCTTCAATGGTATAGAAGCTTTTGCTTCCCCAGGGCCTTTACACGTGCTATTCTGTCTCCAAGAGTTGTGTGCAGTGTGTTTCTTAGAGACAGAATAGCATGTGTAAAGTCCTGGGGCAACAAAAGCTCACACAGCATGCAACTTCAAACTCTTTTCAGGGAGATTTCCCCTAACAAGGAGTGGATATGCTGCACCCTCTTACCTATTTGTGTCCTACCCAATCAACTAACCATTTTGATTTCTAAGAATTATGATAACTCTTGGATTGTAAATGCCCTGAGGTCAGGGACCCCAGAGGCTTTATTCACAACCATAAACCTAGAGTTGGGTACCTGGCACAAGGCAAGCATTCGGTATTCATTGACATAATTAATAAGCTAAGTGATATGCACTATTCAGCTACATGTTAATTTGTAATTTAGTAATAGTATCCATTTGGGAGAAACTGGATCTTACAGATGTCCTGTCGCTAAGGTCACCCATTAGAGTGTACACCCTAACCACTCTGGACCTGCTGTCTGTACCACCATGCAAACCCTCCTGTTCCACCTCCTGGGCCTCCCCAGAGCCAGCTCTCCTCTCCTCTTTTCTCCACTGGCAGCTCTGGCTGGGAAGTGCCTCTCACACTCACTCGAGATCTCCCTGGTCCCCAAGACTTCTCAAGTGCTAACTTCCTGTGGTGGCTTAAATGGTCCCCATAGGCTCATAGGGAGTGGCACTATTAGGAGGTGATGCCTTGTTGGGGGAAGCATGTCACTGGGAGGTGGGCTCTGAGGTTTCAGATGCTCAAGCCAGATCTAGCATCTCATTCCCTTCCTGCTGCCCGAGGATCCAGATGTAGCACTCTCAGCTCCTCCAGCACCATGTCTGCCCGCCTGCTGTAAGCCAGCCCCAATTAAATGTTGTTCTTTATAAGAGTTGCCGTGGTTATAGTGTCTCTTCACAGTAAAGGAAACCCAAACTAAGACATTTTTCTCACTTACTAAGGCCAAATCAGAAAGGAAAGAGAAAAACCAAAACAAAACAATCAACAAATAAACAAAAACATAGTTATTACCTTGTTAAAACATACTTTTTTTGTATAGTTTTTTTTTCTTCATTCAGAAGGGTTTCCAGGGCCTGTGCACTTACTGCCATAAACCTGGGTTCTTCTTTGTTATCACTCAGCAGGAAGCCTTGACTGGTGTCTGCCTGCTAGACTACTCACTGGAACATCAACCATTGGCCTACTAAGAGGCCATCATCCTTGGGGACATCATCCTTGGAGACAGTCAGACCCTTCCCAGTTTCTACTTTAATCTTATAAAATACTCTTTTCTTATTTGTGTTCCCATTGTCTCCACTCCTTCAATGAAGCTGCAGGCTCATCATTCACTAAATTCTTTCAAAGACCAGGAACAATACAAATACACACAAAGCCAGGATAATGTTCAAATACATCCCATCCTGAGTTCCTAGGAAATGTGGAACATATTCCCACCACAAGGGCCTCTGTTGTTCCTCTACCTAGAACTTACTTTCTCACCCCACACCTGATTCCCCTTTGTGTCCTGGGTTTCTGCCATTGGCCTTTATGTGGACTCCTCTGCCCTCTTCCAGCTCAGTGACAACCTCTGGTCAGTTCGTTTACTCACTGGTCACCATCTCAGGTGTTAATATGGTCAGTCAGGGCAATGAAGGCAACCACTATGACTACTTCTACTCCATGACCGTGTGGGCAAGAGGCTAAAACAGAAATGGGTTCTGGTGCCCATAATTCCACTGCTCCTCTATGGATTAGCACCACACATAGGTCAGGTGGCAGGAGGAGCTGCCCCACTGACAAAGAATGAAGGCCCACGAGGGAAGCAGAAGAAAGGAGGGACATAAAACTAACAAGTCAATTTGGCAACACAACAGCAACAAAACCTAAGGAGTGGGGAACTCACCTCAGACATTTGTCAGCCAAACTGAGTCCCAGACATCACAGCCAGGGAGTGAGGCCTGAGGAGAACTCATCCAACAACACTCCCAGCCTCCAGAGCCATGGAAAATCAAATATCATTGTTTCAGATTCAGGTCTGGACTTTTTTAGACAGCCTTAACAAACTGATTTATTCCTGCACAAAGGAAGTCTTGATAGAGGTGTGTGTGAGGTGCCTCAGCCAAACAATCTCCAAACAGAGCACCCAGGCTGGTCCAAATAGGCCTGAACCCTTACTCTGTGCCGGTCTGGTGAGCGCCTCATCTGTAACAAAGACTCCTAATATGGATACCATCTATTCAGCCACAATCTCTCCTCACCTGTTTAAGAGCCACATCTGCAGTAGTTTGATTACAAACATCTAAACACACACACACACACACACAAATAGTGGCCTCTGTTCCACACCCAGGGCCTCATACAGCACCCTGTCCCCATCTTCTGCTCTCCCTTAAAGACAGAAACCTTGCATCCCAGTCAAAAACTACTACAGGTAACTGGTTTGAAGCTGCAGTAACTATATAGAAAGCACTCACAGAACAGCAATGGATGGTCTCCCTCCGAAAGCGAGAAGCCCACACTCAAGATGTCTTCAGAGCTGTGCTCCACCTGAAACCTGTTAGGGAAGGCTCCTTCTGTGCCTCCTCCAGCTTCCAGAAGCCTGGCCCTAGACATCCATCTTCACTGGAGGACCAGGAACCTCTGCTTTGAAGCCTAACACATCAAGACCACACCTGCGACATCACCATCTTCAAGAAAGCAGGTGTGAGAATCCAGGTCGAGTCTGGTGGTGTTCCCTTGTGGAAGATGGGTGTAAGGACATCAGACCCTCATCTCAGGTTCCAACTGCTCCTTTCTGCATGAGGCCTCAAGATATGACATCAGTAGTTGTGAGGGCACACAGGTGGGAGGCTAACTGATGGGGGAGTCCATCTCTGCGGCTGTGAGGAAGTTATCACCTCTGCTGGGGTGAGACTCTTCGGTGGGGTGTTTGATTAGGGGCAGCTACCTGTGCTCTCTAAGCAGACCAAGTAAACTCACTGGCTCATCAAACTAGACAGGGGTGGAATCATTTGGTCTGTCATTGATGCCCTCCAGGAAAAAGTCATGAAACATCTGCCTTCCAAAAAAAAAAAACACACACACACACACAGCTTGTTGAGACTTGGTGTTGTTCTGGCAGGAAACTTCTAGGCTAGTATTGCCCTTTGAACACTGCACCTAAGACAAGCTGCCACAAGAAAGATCATCAGGAGCAGGAAGAAACAGTCCCACCCTCAGGGAACTCTGAAGCTAACATGGAAGATTTGAATAGAAACAACTCCAAGGTGATGTGGGATCAGCTGGATGGTGCACAGCTCAGCTGCAGCTCCGAGGAAAGCATGGTTACCTGCACAGTGATACACAGCAGCACAGCACAGTGGGGAACTCGCAGACTCTTCACCCTTAGTTACTGGGGTTGGAACCTTGGCTTTACTGAATGTTTGCTATGTAGTCTTAGACATGTGGCTTAGCTTCTCTGTGCTCCAGCATCCTTTTTGGTAAAATGAGCGTGTCCAGCAAAGCTCCCTCATAAATTTCACTAAATGGTTGTAGTGAATAAGTGGTCAGCATGGAGCTAAGTGGGCTGGTCAGTAGATGAAGGTGCTAATTGTGCAAACCTGACAGCCTAAGTTCCACCCCAGAACTCATGTAAAGGTGGAAGGAGAGAACTCTGTTGTGCAGTATTACATTAGGAGTGTGTGTGTGTGTGTGTGTGTGTGTGTGTGTGTGTGTGTGTGTTGCTGGCTTGCATGCACAGGTGAATGCTTACCACACATTCTCAGTGGCACACACACACACACACACACATGTGAGGTACATTCAGCCAGTGCCTAGTATCACTAAATACTGCACTGGAGTGTGTTACATTACAGTCTTGGATTAAGCAGGCCCTGACTATCAGCCTACGCCTTCCCATCTGCCCTTTACCTGGTGCCGTCCTATACACGTTGCACAGTGAAATGATAGCATCAGAGTATCAGCCAGCTTCTTCCTCTCTTTGCATGGTGAACAGACACTGAAAACCCGTGTCTCTAACTAGCCTCCATTCATTGATTGCACGTGTGTTTTCTGACCACATGAACCTCACTGAGAGATTATGCTTACAAGCCTGTAAACTAGGACACGCAGGACTCAATGTGCTGGCCTCCCCCAGGCAGTTTCCACCCTGTTGACAAGAGAATTCTATTTCTAATCAGTGCTCTGGAAGCTCTTTCTTGCAAAGCAGGCAAAGGCTGTCTGCAGATGCAGCCCTGCCCTATGGATTCTGGCTCTCCGTAGTCTTTAGCCAGGAGTTTGCACACATACCGTAACCACGGGTGGGCCCTTTCATTTAGAACCTGGTTTAAACTACTCAGGGACCAATTAATAAACCCTTTCCTCAGTGGCAAATGGACCCAGAAATAATTAAACGGCAACCAGAAACAACTCATGATCTGGAAAAATGTATTATTGCCACACAAATTAGCTTTAAAAATTAGTCCCCCAAATGTCATTTTATCTTATGCAAAATGCATCCTTTAGATTTTAGATACAAGTAGTATCTGAACTAGTCATTAACATGTTCCAAAGCAATGTCACACTGCTGTATTATAGAAGGCTTCAGAAGTATTTTTTATTGGGAATGAGTCAGTAAACCAAATCTGTCCAGTACATAAAGCAGTGTACATTTTGACAGCAAAAGAACTTTATGGACTGGCAAGAGGGCTCAATGAGTAGAGGTGCTTGCCACCAAATCTGACCATCTTGAGTTTGATTCCCAGGACCCACATGGTGGAAGAAGATAACTGACCCCACAATTGGTCCTGTTACCTCCAGCATGAAAATACATACATGTACATACATGCAAGCCCACAAAACACATACACACACATGGTGACATAAAACTTTTACATGACTACTATGACAAATCCTTTTCATAAGCCTACCCTCTGCAAGTCTTACCTAGGAACAGTCTCTGCCCTTCAGGAAACACCTCACCATCTTTGAACATTATTTTTAAAAAATCAGACTAGAGATTGGAAGTGTCACCTCACCTCAGAGAGTTTACTACGCACACATGAAGACCTGACTGCAAATCCCCAGCACCCACATAGAAAGCTGGCCATGCCAATGCACACTGCAGCGTCAGTGCTGAGGGGACAGGAGGGCCAAAGATGCCTGCTGGCTGCCAGCCTAGCATCAGCCTCAGTGAAAGACCCTGACTCTAGGGAATACAGAGGAGAGAGACAGAGGTCACATCTGACCTCCTCAGGGACCACCACAGACAACACACACACACAGAAACATACACTTACAGACATACATACACACATATATATATTACACACACAGACATATACCATACATACATATTCACACATAACACACACATATACACACAAAACCCACACACACAAACACATACACCACATATACACACAGACACATGCTCATATAAACACATATGCCACACACATATCACACAGACAAACATACCACACACATGGACATACCATCCATATGTTCATACATACCCCATACACACTCACATACATACACAAACACACCACACACAGACACACACACCACATACACATATACATTCATACCACACACACCACACACACATATACATTCATAAGTCACACACGTCACACACACACATACACCACACATATATACTCACATGCATATACTTACAAACACACCACACACACACACACACTCACACCACACATATATACTCACACACAGACAACACACACATATACATGCACCCCACACACACACACACACACTAAATATGAGCTACTCTTATGAATGCTGTTTTATATGTATGGAAAATGAAGGGGGGCACAGGTTTTCCGAGGTCAGTAGGAGCAGGTGGAGTTAGACTTCAGCTCACATGTCAACTCCTCAGTCAGTGCTTTACCCGTGGGAGTGGCTTCTAAACGGGAAGAGGAGATGACATCACACCCATCAAAGTCATTTCCCTGTGGTTTTAAGAAAACTGGGCCTTACAAAGACTAACCATCTAAGGAGAGCTTTGTGTCTGGTCTCTTTTCAGGCTCAGAATGTAGAATAATAACCATTTAATAATTGTTTGAGGATGGACGAGTGAATTGATTAATTAAAGGCATCATTATTGGAAAGGGAGGAGAAGACATGCATTTGTTTGTGAAAACTCCCAGAAAGTCTATAAAAAGAACCACAGCAATGTCCTGGGACGTAAAATCAATAATCAAACATCGACTGCATCTCTTACGCAGATGTCCCTTATACAGAGATGAGAGGTTGCTACGGTTACCTCAGCCCTGGCCACTGAAAGGACCTAGAAGCAACTGCATACCAGGAGTGACAAATGTCACACACAACCTTGAATAATCAGTTGATTCCAGGGCTATCCTCCTTGATGCATGTGATACCAGAGAGTAATAAAGCCTTAAAAAATGTGGGAGTCGTCAGAAACGAGGAAGTCGGGGACTCCTAGGATCTGCTCCCACTGAATTAATAAGCTATTAATTGCTAAAGTTGGCTTTTTCAGAACTCATATCTGTTCAAAACCCCACAGCAACCTATAAATTCCTATTTATAACTGGAATTTAAAGCTAAGTTATCTATATGATGCAGCCTAAAGGATTGTAAGATATACATTTTATAGAATTTAAATTATGCTTCACTAAAACTAGGGAAAGATTCATGTTTCAAAAATTGGAAAAAGATATGTAGTTTTCATATGTGGAGTAGAGACACCACACAGAAAGCCAACTGTAGGCTTCAGTTTTTCAAAACCTACTTTTAATATAGGTTTTTAAATGCTTTAACCTCCCTTCTAGCCTACCACCCACCAGAGGTAGTGGAAAAGAAAGGTTATTAGGATACAGGCAGTGGACCTGTTTAGAAACTGTTCTTTGGAGCAAATCCCTTCTGTTTTATCAGGAAATTGCAGTTCAGTTCACAGACGTCATCAGCGGCAGCTCGATCCACTCACAAACACTTTACGAGTATAGCGGCAGTCTAGCTTTGGGACTGTCAGGACGGCAGCATCGGTGGCATGACCTACTGGGAACAGCCAGGCTGAACCCACAGGAGTTAGCAGGAGGGATTAAGACCAGAAGGGGCACCAGAAGTTCTCTGTTGTGCCTCTCTCAAGGAAGTGAAGATCAGTGAAGACGTGAGACCGAGAAGCTTGGAAAGCTAGCTGTGCACACTAAGCCTGTCACTATCCATTGAGTCCTAGTTATACACCCCCAGCATCACCTGTCTCCCCACGGGTCTCGCCTCAGCAAAACACCACGTCTTAGCAAAACTCCCCATGAGTGTGTATCAGCTGACATCACTCTGCCAATCGGCCCAAGTCCACAGAAGTGGCAAGAAGCTTCCAGAACACCACCAGAAATTTTTGGTACATTTTTCTCTATGAAGTCATGACAAATGGAGCTCATATACTTTATGTAAGGTGAACCAGTATATGTTTGTCCTTAGCAAAGAATCCTTTGCCACATGTCTTTTCACATGCTTGTTTTAGCAAAACATCTCTTCACCTGTGTCTGCTTCAGTGAAAAGTCCCTTCACATGTCTGCTTTAGTGAGACATCCTCTCCCCTGTGTCTGCTTCAGGAAGACACGCCTTCACAGGTTTGCCACAGCAAAACACCATCTGACACAACTGACTTTCCAAAGAAACCATAAGCTTCCACTTCAGTCGACATTCTGAAACAGTTTGAGACACCATCATGCAAGTGAGAAGCTGCAATGAACGGTGTCTTTGGGCCTCTCCTCTGTAGTTGTGGGCTTCTTCCTCTCAGATTAGCTGATCCCGAGTCTCAGTGGCAACAGGAATTCAGAGCACAAAGGCAATCTGCTCATTCAAGGACTGGACATTTGTAGCTTAGGCAATCCCAAAGGTGTATTAGCTCCACGAGATTTGCTCAGGAACAAGCTGAAATGGCTGCTGGTCTGGCATGGGATCATGTGTCTTCACTGGTCCGTCAAGATAACTCACCAAGGAAAGACACTTCTGTGTCCTCTCCTTGTTTGTGCTTGTGCATGAGCTTTCATTGCTGAAACTTGACTGAGGTCTACAAGCACAGGCAAATATTAGGGACATCCTTTTTAAATAAAAAGGGGCTGGAGAGCTGCTGCCCTTCCAGAGCAGTGGGGGTTCAATTCCTAGCGCCCCTATAGTGGCTCACAATCATCTGTAACTCCAGGTCTAGAGACTCTGATGTTCACTTCTGGCCTCTGTGGGCACCAGGCATATACATGGTACACGAACACATATGCAGGCAAACACACTCATAAACATAAAATAAATTAATTAAAGCTATTGCTCACCTTTAAAAGTATAGGACATTTGTCTGAATTGTCAAAATAATTTTATCATTAATCACTGTTACAAGAAGGATATATAAATGTCTTAAATTCTCCAGCCCTCATTCAAGGATTTTATGTGAATGAAAGGAAAGGCCCTGTTAACAAACAATCCCCTTCACAATAGTTCTATAAACAGAACCTAGGTGTGATTCAGTTTCCTGTTTATGGCTATTGGCACACAGCTGAAACTCAGTTGTGGTTTATAGCAAATAGCAAGCACTACCACACTCACCCATGCCTGTGTGTGCATGCATGCATGCATCACTGTCATCCCAGTGAAACCCAAGCTCTCTGCAGGAGGCACAGTGGGGTGCAGGAATGGTCAAAGGGCGTGTGGACCTGTCGCTGTACAAATTCAGCATCTCTGGTGAATGTGCGCTTCATCTCTGACAACTGTAGTTTTTATGCCAAGCTAGCCTAGACTCTTAGGTCACATTTTCTTTTGCTTCTTATAAAGATTTTTTTTATTATTTTTAATCATCTGTAGGATGTATGGCTGCATGTGGGTATATACACAGGAGTGAAGGTGCCCACAGTGGCTAGCGGCATCACCCACCTGGAGCTGGACTGAACCCGGTCCTCTGAGAAAACATCCAGTGTGCTTAACTGCTGAGCTATTTCAGTCTCTGAACTCGAGGCTGTGTTTTCAATATAGACCTCCAATTCACTTTTTATCGTTGCTGTTGTCCACTATGTAACATCCCCAGGTTCCATAGGTAAGGGAACATGCAAAGCCAGTTACACCTGTCAGGTTAACTGCTGGACATCCTTTAACTCTATCCCCATCAAACGGTCAGTGGTTCCTATGTTCTGGCTGTACTAATGGGCTTTGTGATAAAGCATGGACAGGACCGTTGAATTAAAGAAACCTCTCAAAACAAAAATTCAGAAGTCTGAGTAATAGTGAGAATCCAAAACCTTTGTAATGGGATCTTTAGAGCCAGGAACAGCACAATGAATACATTCTCACGCAAACACCACTCAGAATCATAAGTCACCCTGCCTGTTGACTGGGGCTACCATTAAACACCAGCCTTGTTGTTAAAGATGCACTACCAAAAATAAGCCACTACCATGGAACCAGGTTCTATTATCAGAAATGACCTTTGCTCATTTCTGTAACTTTAATTTTTGCAGATCCTTTTGGCGTGAAATTCTAAATCTTGGCTGGCTTCACAAACTTATTTTTAGAAAGTTCAAGGAAACATAGCTGCTCTAGTTAACCCCACTACTTCCAGTCTCCAGCTGCACATAAGCAGGGGCAAGTCCAGTATCGCACAGACACAAACAAGGATTAATCATAATCTCTGTCCTTCTCCACCTGTGTGCATCCACCTCTCATGATCTGAAAGACAAATTCATATGAATTATTGCCACACTGGGTTGACCATGACCAGTAGTCCAACCTCTAAAGCTTGGCTTTTCCTTCCTTCTCTAAACATGCTTCTTTCCTATCAGCGACTAATCTAGTTCCCTGAGTCCTTCAACTGTTGGAGCAGAAAGCAACTTCAGTTCATTTTTCTTTTTGAAGGAAAATACCAAACACAAGTTATCACCAAACTGAGGAGTCTTTATGAAGTCATGCCCTGATCTAGAGCCACAGTCTCCTGAGTGACTTGAGAAGCTACTTTCTACTCTGTCTGGGAGTGATAGCCCATGCACATCAGCCTGTCTTACAAACCAATGAAATCAAGAAACGTGACTTTTCTGGGCAGCCAGAAAACAGGGCCAACAAGCAGAAACAGACAGAGACGGAAGTCTATAGCTGATTTAGACATTGCACAATGGCCTTTGAGAACCCCTCTGCTTGTCTCAGTGTAAAAGTGGGATGCAGTAACCGGAGCCATTTTTAAGCTGTTGCTTTAGGAAATGTTAGTTCCTGTGATAGTCAGATATCAAGTGTCAACTTGACATAACCTGGAATCATCTTGTAAGACAGTCTTAATGAGGAATTGTCTGGATCAAGTTGGCCTATGGGCATGTCTGTGAGGGTTATCTTGATTATGGTGACTGAGATGAGAAGACCTAGCCCACTATGAGCAGCACCATTCCCTAGGATCCATCCTGGATTGTATAAGAGTGAAGAAGGTGAGCTGAGTAGGAAGCATGCATGCATTCGTTCTTTCTCTGCTCTGGACTCTGGAATGTGACTAGCTGCTTCAAATTCCTGCTTTGACTTTCTCACAATGATGAACTGTAATCTAATAAGAATTAGGAAAAATGTATAAAAGCAACAAAATGAGAAAAATTAGCATACACTTTTTTATCCTAACTGATTATAAATAGTCTTAATTACCAAATTAAAAGGCATAGATCTCTGAGTGGATTAACAAAAACGATCCAACTATTTTCTAAAAAAATATTAAATTCATTTGTATATGTAGAGAGAGGTACACATGCTACAGTACACATATGAAGGTCAGAGGTGAACTAGTGAGAGTTAGTTCTGTTCTTACACCATGTAGTACCAGGGATCAAACTCAGGGTCCCAGTCTTGACAAGTGCTTTTACCACTCAGCCATTGCACTAATCCAAGGTCCAACTCTCTGTTGCCTGCAGAAAACACAGCAGCAAAGATATATGCAGACAGAGTAAAAGGATAGGAAATGATATCCAAGCAACCAGCATGCAGAAGCAAGCAACTGCCACTATACAGTCATATCCAACAAAGCAGACATCAAACAATAATAGGAGAGACAAAGACATTACATACATCAGAGAGGCAAGATCATTATAAACATATAGGCACTAAATGTTGGTGTATCCATCTTATAAAACAAATATCACTAGACACAATAGGCACAGCCATAGTGATAATGGTTAGGAGCCACCATGTAGGGTCTGGGAACCAAACTCGGGTCCTCTGGAAGAGCAATAAGTTCTTAACAGCTGAGCCATCTCTCTAACCCCCAAGAAGAATTTTTTAAAACCTTAAACATATCAAATACAAATAATGAGACCAATTCAATAATAAGTCTCTCAACCAGAAAAGGTGAGAATCAAGAATATTCACTGCTGGATCTTACAATATCTTTAACAAAGAACTATCATCAATACTCTTCATTCTATGCCATAAAGTAGGAAGGGAAAGCATTCTTCTAGTGTCAGCTAGAAAGCCACTATCACTCTGATACATAAGTCAAATAAGGATGACAGTTGACAAAAGAAAACCGTAGACCAATGCTCTTGGTGAACATCAATGCAAAAAAGAGTTCAATGAAATATTTGCAGACGAAATCCAACAATCACTCAGAAATCATGCACCATGATAACGTTGGCTGCATTCTAAGTATGCAAGGACGGCTCAACAAATGCAAAACGGTAAATAAAACACAGCCCCAAATAGAACTAATAACAGTGCACATGATCATCTAGACAGACGCATGATTCACCTGACCAAAATCAACTTCTCTTCATGATAAAAGCTCTGACGGAAGTACAGAGAACCTCTGTGACTCAACATAATAAATGCTATATAGCCTTACCCTGAAGCCAACACCATAGCTAAGGGGGGAAACTCAAATCATTTTGTCTAAAATCAGGACCTAGACAAGGATGTCCACTGCTATTGCTTTCATTCATTGAAGTACTTAATAAGAAAATGAATAAATAAATAAAATGGTCTACAGATGAAAGAGGAAGATGTCAAATTATTTCTATTTGCAAATAACATGACCCTATACTTAGAAGAATCTACCAAAAACCTTCTAGACCTGACAAAATTAGCAAAGCAACAGTATAAAAAACAACATATAAAACTCAGTAGCTTTTTATATGTTGATAATGAATATACTCAGAAATAAGCCAGGACAATAATCTCATTCACAAAAGACTACAAAGCCCTTTGGGATAAACATAAGCAGAGAGGTGAGAGACCTTTGCAATAAAAACTGTGCAACTCCAAAGAAAGAAACAGAAGAAGACCCAGAAGATGGAGAAAACAACCATGCTGGCGGGTGAGCAGAACAAATACTGTTTCCTATGCTAACAAAAGCCATCTAGTGACTCAGCATGATCCCTATCAGAATCCTAATGACATCTTTTCATAGAACTAGAAATAGTTATATATGAAAGTGTGCACAGGCACGTGTGTGTGCGCACACACACAGACAGCCATAGCAATCCTAATTTAAAAAAAAAAAAAAAAAGCAATGCTGGAATATTACAACACCTCACCTCAGAGCCACGCCAATTAAAACTTCATTGACCTGTCACCAAATCAGAAACAACTAATGGAGTAAAAGAGAGGCTCCCAAACAAGCCCATGCAGCCACAGCCATCTGCTTTTCAACATAGATGCCAATAGCTATACACTGGAGAACATTTAGCCACTGTAACAAGCTGTGCTGGGGAAGCTGGGTGCTGGCACGTGGGCAACTTTGAGTATGCTCCTACCTCTCACCTGGATAAAAGTCAAAACCAAGTGATTCAGAGACCTTCATGTGAAACCTGAGACCTTGAAAGTGCTGCAGGAAAGCAAGGGGAAGCACGTAAGACACAGGCATGAGCTATGATGTTCTGAATGGGACTCAATGGGACAGACAGTAAGAGCGAGTGTGATGATGGGATTGTGTACAATTAAAAAGCTTCTAGACATCGCAGGAGACAACCAACAGAGTGAAGGGACATATACAGGATGGGAGAAGATTCTCACCAGCAATTCAACCAGTACAGGATTAATATCCAGGATATATAAATAATTCAAAACATTAATCACCCGAACTAACAGACAAACTGAGGAGATACTTTCCCCCCAATGACAAATAGCCAATAAATACATGAAAAAGTGTTCAACATGCTTTGTCTGAAAATGAAAATCAAAACTCACTGAGAGTCCATCTCATCCCAGTCAACATGGGTACCATGACAACAAGATGTGCTGGTGAGGATTCATAAAATGAGAAGTCCTTGTTATGTGCAACCAGAACAAAGGCTCCGTAAATCAGGAATAAATAAAACTACTATACAGTCCAACCATACCATAAGTCCAGGGTGTATATCCAAAAGTGTACCGCAGAAATCCCTGCATATCTGTCTGTGTTGATGCTCACACGCTTACAATAGCCAGGGTGTGGAATGTCCTAGGTGCCCATCAACGGATGAGTAGGTGAAGGAAGTGTGCTACACACACACAGCAGAGAATCAGTTCTCAACCTCTGGGTTGTAACCCCTTTGGGGACTGAGCAAATGTTTCACAGGGTCACCATCAGAAGACTCTTTCACAGAAGACCATCAGAAAACACAGATATTTACATTATGAGTCATAATAGTAGCAAAATTAGTTATGAAATAGAAACAAAAATAATTTTATGATTAGAGGTCACCATAGCATGAGGAATTTATTAACTTTAAAAGTCTCATATTTTCATTTACTTAAAAGTGAAACAAATTTTTTTAGTTTTTTTCCAAAAGAAGACCACCAGTGCTTTTTGAACAGATTGTCTGAAACATTAAAACACCCGATTTTCCCTGGAAGCAAATGTTGGCTATAGCATGAAAGGGGTGCCGTGACCAGCCACGTTTTTAGTGGGGCTCGGGGTAGGGAACATGCTCTGAGTGAATTCTGGGTACCTTGATTTAGCGAGTGCAGACAGCAAGAAGCCTGTCACACACCCACTTGGTGGGGATCTTCTGTCTGTCACCATCCCAATTTTTTTTCCAAGTAAAAAACTTGCTTTAGCCTGTAGCACTATAATTCAGTGCTTCCAAACACAATGGTAACTGGCCCAGGACATTGCTCACACAGCCTAAACTACAAAGAAAAGGAGAAAAGGGAGGAAAGCAGCTAAAAGTGGAGAGGAAAAAGAAAAGCAAGGAGACAGAAGAGAGTACAGTGAAACAACAAGAACATCGTGGCCACAACCTTGAACTTGACACGGAGCCTAGGCCAACCTCAAATTCTCAATCCTCCTGCCCCAGGCTTGCCCATGCTGAAACTGCAGGCGAATATCATCATGCCTTACAGCCCAGACTGCTAATTTGGTTTTCTGTTTGTGTTTAGTACTAGGAGGGTTTAGGGCCTCCTGCATGCCAAGCAAGCACACATCACTGGACAATAACCTCAGCATGAGCCTACATCGTCTTAGGATCTTTCAGATGTGCAGTCTGGAAGAGCAGCAACTTGGAATCGTTGAGCAACAAGTACCAAACTAAATGTGTTAAAAGTATATTTCCCTTTTTGCACTATACGATAAAAATTGTTTTATCATTGATTTATCTTTTCAATTTTCTTTCCATGGAATGAAGTATGCACAGTATGTTAGCATGCTCACATGCATATAATTTATAAATAAATTTGCACCTACCACGCATGTTCAACTACCTGTCATTTATGGTAGTGCCAGTCAATACTGTCTAACACACTAACCCTGACACTCTAAGCTCCAAAATTACTCCCACTTCCTGTAACACTTTCTCTCCTCAGTGGGACTTCCAGGAGAAAGGATAGCTTGGAGTAGAGAATTTGGACTTAGAACTGGACTCAAGCACTCACATCCATCCTGGTGTCAAATGCTGTTTCTTGGCCTTCTCCTTTGAGTGCCTCCCAGCCCAAGATGAAGCCCCCTTGACGTGAGATCCTGGCACATCACCAGGTGCTGATTAAGCTGGAGCAACCGTGCGCACTCTCATTTCTGTCAGGTGTTCCCTGCCAGAGTGTTTCTGCCCACGGAAGGTCTCACTGGCCCACAGAACTGCGTGTTGGCCCATCAAGGTGAATCTTTTTGCTGACAGTGAAAAGGTACCAGGGATATAACCGGAAATACTACAGAAGTTTCCTAGCCATAAGGTTGCAAAAAATGAAAAGTCTGGCAGACAGCCACCATTGAAACCCAGGGTCTGTCCTGGGATGGCCAGGTGCCATTGGGGGATGGAAATGTTGCTACGAAGCCTCAGACTTCCTCTTCTACAAGCTGGAAACTGACCACAACTTCCACTCATCCTTGCTTTGCCCACACCACCCTCCTACAGTGGCATGTGGCCAGGGCAGTGCTCCCATAGGCTCATACCAGGAGCACTGCGCCCAAGTCACAGAGTCCCCAGCCAGTTTGCCCTTGGGTCAGCTCAGTCCCAGTCACTTGAGGTAATGACCTCAAGTCATTAGGTCGAATTGGGAAAAGAAGACCCATGCTTTGGTCTCAGCGACTGAGCTAGTCATCACTCTCAACTCAATCCCGGCCATCCGTTGGGGACCGTACCTGGATGGTGTGGCCGCTGCCCTGTGCAGTGGGGCCGCCCACCAATTTGCAGAAAAGCTCAGGCCGGGGCCTTGAGACCTCCCGGCCCCGCTCCCCGCAGGTGGCGGTGGCCCAGATCCTCGCTGCCTGGGCCAGGTTGAAGTAGGGCGGGTGCAGGCTGAGCGCAGCGGCTGGAGGGTCCTGAGCCACCAAGCTGCAGCAGGGCGACATCCTTAGCAGCAGCAGTAGCAATAGCGTGAGTAGCGGCGGTGAGAATCGTGGTGCCCAGCCCGGAGCCACCGCCATCCTGCGGCGCTGGGTCTCCTGTCTGTGCATGGGATGGCACCGCTGAGCAGGAGGCTGCCACTCTCTGCGCGCCTGGGCAGCCCGGGGGAGTGGGCGGCGCCCTGGGCCGCGCCCCTCTGGCCTGGAGCTGAGCCTGCCGCGTAGGCGCGGCTCTGGGTTGTGGAACCTGCCGCTACAGCTGGCACCGGCCAGATCAGGAAACGTCAGGCGTGGACATTGCCTGCTGCAAACTTTCCTAGGCTCCCCAAATCCAGGAGCGGGGGGGGGGGGGGGGGGTGGGGGGGGAAACCGCGGGCGGGGGGAGGTTCCCTCCGGCTGTCCTAAGAGCCAGGTCAGACATCAAACCAGTGTGCTCTCCAAAAGAGGTCTCCAGCCTCTGAGAGGCTTGCAGGAAACTGCCTCTGCCTGTAGAACTTTCGTCAAGGATGTTTCCAGTTCCCAGGCGAGTGTTGATCTGTTGGCCCATTCTTCTATCTTGCCGCTACAGCTATGTGCTGCGTCTGGAATTAAAGAATCTCACTAAATTAGCAGTGGTGGAAAGAACACCGCCAAACCACAACACCGTGGTGCACGCTTTGGTAAGGAGAGAAGGTACCGCGGGGAAATCCTTTAGATGTCCAGGTACTACTCCTTTAAGGCTGAGGCTTGGACACCCTCCAACATTGAGTCCACAATAGGTCCTCTAAGCTTTTAGAGGAGGTGCCATTGATGGGGAAGCCAGCATGCTGAAGGGCTCCAAGTGTCCAGATGAAACAGGACTGAAGCTTTGAAGGCTAGAGAAGGAGGGGAAAGAGGCAAGACGTGAGAAACACCGCTCTGCCTGGATACAGACAGAGATGAGGACAGTTGGCACACTTGAGAGGTGCTGTAGTGTGAATATCCCTGAACCTCCCCTCTCCCCAACAAATTCCTAGGCTGAAACCCTATGGTCAACCATGATGGTTGTAGTTAAAGAAGGATTTTTTTTTTTTTTTGCGTTTCTTGGTAAATAACTCCAGTATGCATTTGCTTCAGTCACTCCACTTGTACAGATTTATATCCAGGGAACAATCAGATAAATACTTTGAGGAGGTGGTGCTGGTGAACGTGATCAGTGGCTTTATAATCTGGTCCCAAGGGTGTGGTGGCATACACCTGCAACCCCAGCCTGGGCTGACAAAACCCATCTCAAACCAAAGCTAATAAATAAATAAATAAATGGGGGTGGGGGAGGCCAGAGTGTGTTGACTGGCTCTTGCCACTATAAGGGAACAGAGAAGACTGTCTAAACCAGGAAGCCGCCCCACCATACAGGAAATCTACTGACGCCTTGTTCTGATTTCACGCAGCTTTGTGTTTGCAGGCTACCCAGTTTGTATTACTCTCCTGCAAAAGCTCAAATGAGCCCTGCAGCAATGGCACTGCACACCTTTAATCCCAGCACTCAGCAGGCAGAGACAGGAGGATCTCTGAGTTGGAGGCCAGCCTGGTCTACAGAGCGAGTTCCAGGACAGCCAGGGTTACACAGTGAAACCCTGTGTTGAAAAAACAAAAGCAAAACAAAACCCTATTACAACAACAAAATAAACAAAAGCTCAAATGAACTGAACTGAAGGAGAGGGAGTTCGCTAATATACTTATAAAATATAATATATATATGTATGTATATATATATATGTATATGTGTGTGTGTATGTATTATGTATGTATGTATAACAGTTAGCAGATCCCCACTGGGATACTTATGTGACCTATTTAATCTTCTGTTTGTTCTGGAGGGAGGGAAAGGCATTCAGGAACCTAATATAAAAGGCCGTAAGAACTAATTGAAAATGTGCATGTCAGACAGCATCTTAGCCAACAAAAACTGGAAAACACATGCAAGAGAAAATGGGTTCCATAGGTGATATTTGACCAACGCCTTTAATAATGCAACTCTTACAAACAATCACAGAAAAGCCTAACATCAGAGCTAAGAGAGATAACAGGCAATTTAATAAAAAGAAAATTTTAAAGCAAATAAACATAGCTGGTTTAGAGTTTTGCTCTTCCTGGGAATCAAGATTCAAACAACACACCAACCACTGAGATTTGTCTTTCACTCATCAAGTGATAAAAATAATTAAATATAAAGTTGAGGACTGAAGAGAATTCGTGAAATCAATACACTCTTGGTAAAAGTAAAAAATCTTACATTAGAAGGGAGGAATTTCTGTAGTTCTCAGCAAATGACTCCAATATATAATTAGCCCTATAGTTTCTCTACTATTTTATAGCCCTGAGATTTATAGCTCTGAAATACTCAGGGACATTGACAAACATTTAAGCCAATGGTTCCCTAAAGCTACTTTATTTGTTTTGTTTTTGTTTATAAGCACCTCAATGTTATTAGAAGGCCATAAGAACAACCTTATAGAAATATATTTTGACATATATTTGCAATATTTAACAAAAGGAAATGATATGAAAATGCACAAAATCAATCCTATCTCTAGCACTAGCAAAATGAAGTTATAAAAAATTCATTTATAATACTATAAAAAAGAATACAATTCCTAAGAATAAAGTAAATTAAAAACCCCAGTATTTGTCCTATAAAAACTGAATATTTTTCAAAGATGTTTCAAAAGATCTTAATACAGATGTACCTTGACTTACAAGGAGGCAACAGTCTATAAACTCATCATAAGTTGACAATATTATGTCAAAAATGCCGTCTGCCTAATGAGCAGCACAGTTCAGCAAATGGAGTAGAGAGCTGGGTTTCACCTTCATGGATATGTGGGTGACAGGAGGCCTGGGCTCACTACTGCTGCCAGTGCCCAACATTAAACAATATCTCACTAGAGATCATTAGCTCAGTAAAGGGTTTTTAATTTAAAACATGTTTGGGCTGAATTTGTATTGTTTTCATACAGTCGGTAAATGGGGGAGGAGGGATGTAAGTCAAATGTTCTAGTCTGCTTTCTGTTTCTGGGATAAACACCATGACCAAAAGTAATGTGGAGAGGAAAGGGTTTATCTCACCCTGCAGGTCACAGCCCATCAGCTGAAGGAAGCTGGGAACATGGAAGGAGGAACTGGAAGACCAAACCTGGGGGAACACTTCTTATCGGCTTGCTAGCAGGCTAGCATTCAGATACCCTTTTGGTACAATTCAGGCCCATCTTCTGAGGGAAGGTACTGCCCACAGTGTGCTGAGTCCACCTACATCAATTAGCAAGAAAATGCCCAATCCACACATACACACAGACTAGTATGATCAAGGCAATGCTTCAGTTGGCATTTTCTCTTCCAAGCTGTGTTCCTGTGTTCAGGTGACAACCAAAATTAGCATCACATCAAGACATCATTAATTCGGGGAATATCTGTGAATATAAAGTTCTATATTTATGGGTAAGTATATTAAAATGTTAAGATGTAATAGTCCACACAGCAGTCTATAGACTGACCACAGTCCCTATCAAAATCCCAGTTTTCTCTCTCTCTCTCTCTCTCAGTCTCTCTCTCTCTCTCTCTCTCTCTCTCTCTCAAACTTTTTTCAGAAACTGACATGAGAATCCTAAAATTCTTATGAAAATTCAGGGAACCCAGAATGGTCATAGTGATCCTGAAAACAAAGTTTAAGATTCACTTTTTTATTTCAAAATGTAAAACAAAGTGACCGTAATCAAGACAACATGGAGGAGGAATGTGTAGATCAATTGAATATAACTGAGTCCATAAACAAACCTTTAAGTCATAAGTGCTTGGTTTTCAACAGGATACCAAAGCTGTTGCATGAGAAAAGAATCCTGTAAACAATAGGTGCTTGCCCAGTTGGATATCCACAAGCAAGAGCCAAGAGCAACTCCTACCTCACACCTATACAAAAATTAACTCAAATGACATAAAAGCCACAACGAAACGAAAACAACTTCTTAAATATGTCAGAAGTACAAAACAAATAAATCTTACTAAATTGTTTAAGTTGGGCATTTCACAGGGCACCTCTACCCAAAGAGTGGTGAAAGATACTTCAATATCAACGGTCTGTCAAGACATCCATATCCAGAATAAAGAACTCTTACCACTCAACCATTTTTTAAAACGATTCTGAAGTGTGAAGACCTGAGTTCAGATCCCAGCACCCAGGTAAAAGCCATGTTACAGGTATTACCAGTAACCCCTGCACTGGAGTCGGGAGGGAATGTGGAGGCAAAAGATCTGGCTCACCAGGCAGCCAGTGCAGTGGAGATGGTGGGCTCCACATCAGAGATGGACATTGTCTCAGTAATTAAGTGAAGGATGATAAAGGAGAGTGTCCGGCGTCAACCTGTGCTTTTCACATGCACACACAACACACACACAAGGGAACACACATGCATACACCACACAAATACACACACATAAATAAATAAAATGCCTTGTCAAGCCGGAGAGACATAATCCAGTTGGTAGGATGTTTGCCTGGGTTCCTTCCCCAACACTGTATAAAACTGGGTGTGGTGGTGCAGGTTGAAATACCAACAGGCAGGAGGTGGAGCAGGAAGATCAGAAGTTCAAGGTCATCTGCAGATATACAGCAAATTCCAGATCAGAAGCCCTGGCCTGAATGAAGGAGAAGGAAGAGAAAGAAGAGATGGAGGAGGAGGAGGAGGAGGAGGAGGAGGAGGAGGAAGAGGAAAAAGAGGAAAAAGACGAGGAAGAGGAGGAGGCAATGACTTGTGATGTTAAAGGATAGTGAGTCTTTTCCCAATGGTGGCAGCTTTAAAAAACAATCAGACAAAGTTTGCTAGTAAGGCCATCTCTCTAAAGGTGATGTATCCCAAGCAAGCACCTACTCTCTGGAGGCCTGGACACAGGAGAGTTAATATGAGTCAGAAGAGACTGCAAGGGAGAGAAAGGCTGTTAGCAAGTTTCAGTTAAAGAGGTTAAACTAATTCTGAGCAGCTGCTTTTAAAGATAATGGCAGCAAACCTGGCCACACCTGTGTTTAAGGCCAGACGAAGCTGAGGTGTTTTTAACCCAGAGAGATATATACTTCAAGGAATCACATAACTTGTCAGTGAATTTGTTTTACTGGTTTTTGTTTGAGGTTTTGTTTAATTGTTTTTTGTTTGGGGACCTTTATTGATCTCATTTTAGATGGCTTTTTGTTCATATTTTTAAATGGAAATAATAAAATGAACCTAGGATTTATTTCTCTTTTTTCCCCTTCCTCCCCTGCCCCCACTTTTTTTTTCTTGTGACAGTACGTCACCATGTTGCCCAGGATGTTTTTGAACTTGTGGATTCTAGTGATCCTCCTCTCAGCCTACCCAATAACTGGACATACAGTTGCTTGCTGGCACTCTCAGCTGGACTCAGAACTTAAAATTCCTAATTTGTGTTCCTAGGAGGATTCAGAAAGGGCTAAAGGAAAAGATGCCCAGATGTGGGACAAAGACTACAGCTGTGTCCTGAAGACAAGAGGAGCTCCCTAGGTTGGTCCTAGGGAGTAGGTGGAACAAACCTCGAAGTTGAATGTCAACAACAAAGGTGAGCTTAGGCTTGGCTGGTATCCTAATGCGTCAGACCCTTCTGAGTCCTTCAGAGCTCAGATGGAAATGAACCTGTGTGCCATTGTTTTCAAACATTTCTCTGAGGTCAAGAACCTAGACATGCAAGCAGACTGACGCCCTGTGTCTAATCAGACTAGTTAACACTCCTTGGATATTAGTGTTTGGGCAACAATGTAGCACAGCAGATGCTCTTTAAGTAAGCCTTGGGTTTTCTCTTCTTTGCTTTCTTCTACACCTTCCCCAGTATGGCAGCGTTTCAGAGTCCTCCTAGGACTATGAGCTGAGATCAAAGTCCTGAGTCCTGTTTATTATTACTAATCTGTTAAACTGATACTTGCTATTGGTTTGATTTCACTGAAGGAACGAGTTGTAAAAGTTGCCCCTTTCCCTCATAAAAAAAAAAAAAAAAAAAAAACCGGCAGCAGTGCAGACCTAAGTGTAAGTGTTTGGGATCTTAGCAACAAGGAGAAGAATATAAACCAAACAACTGAACTAAAGGCTTTGCTCCTTGTTCATAGCACACACCTGTGGCCTCCAGAAGGCAAATGTAACAATGAAACCCACAATTAGCAAATGCTGCTATCCCAGTGGTTAGCTACACTACAAACCTGAAAATGCAAAGCACCTTTCAGGACTTCTTAAAATAAGAAAGCATTATAGCTGAGCATGGTAGTACAGACTGGCTACCAAGTTCAGGCTGGCTACATATTGAAACTATGCCTCAAAAACAACAAAACAACAACAACAAAGTACTACAGACACACAGACCAGTGAAACAGAAGAGAGGACCCAGAAACAAGCCCACACAGCTATAGCCAGCTAGTCTTCGGCAGCAGGGTTAAAAGCATACTTTAGGTAAAGGCAGCCTCTTCAAAAATTAGTGTATAGAAAACTGGGTATCAGTCAGGCAGTGGTGGCACACGCCTTTAATCCCAGCACTTGGGAGGCAGAGACAGGTAGATTTCTGAGTTGGAGGCCAGCCTGGTCTACAGAGTGAGTTCAGGGCTACACAGAGAAACCCTGTCTCAAGAAAAACAAAAAGCAAAAACCAAAATAAATAAATAAATAAATAAATAAATAAGAAAAAGAAAAGAAAAAGAAAACCGGGTATCTACATGTAAAAGAATGAAACTAGATCCATCACTCCACTCTGCACAAAATCTAATTCAAAATGGATCAGAGCTTAATAAAAGCTGAAGTTCTGACCATACTAAAAGAAAACAGGCAACCATGTTGAGATACAGTCATGGGGAGAACTTTTCCAATAGCAGAGGGGAAAGGCCCAAGAATGGACAAACGGGGTTGCGTGAAATTATAGCACCTGAGCCTGGGGATGTAGCTCAGTGGCAGAATGTTTGCCCCAAATACTCAAGGCCCTAAGATAGATCCCTACTGACGCCAACCATGCCCTCAAAAGAGAAAGATATTTCAAGATCAGCAAAAGAGCTTCTGCCTAAGTAACTATATGAGAGAAAATTGACATCTAGAATCTATAAAGAACTCTAAAAGCAAAATAGCTGAAAGAATGCCATTGAGTTAATAAACGGACAAATGAGCTATAATAGACAGGTCTCAAAAGAAGAAATACAAATGGCTAACACTTAACAAGATTCTCAACATCTTTAGCTGTCAGGGAATGCAATTTACAATGACTTTGAGATTCCATCTCAGCCCAGCCAGAATGGCTATGATCCAGATAACAGGGCTTAAGAAAAGGCTCAACCAGTAAAGTGCTTTGTAAGTGTGGGGGCCTAAGTTTGACCCTCCCAGAACCCATGTAAAAGAAGCCAGGCATGATGGCATGCACTTGAAATTCTAGCACTGGGGAGGTGGAAACAGGCTGATCCCTGTGGCTCTGTCTAGCAGGGCCTTGCTGAATTACTGTTCCCCAGGTTAAGGAGAGTGATCCCTGAGGAATGGCACTTGTGGTTGACCTCTGACCTGACACCCCCTCTGCCCCCACACATGCAGAATCAAGCAACAAGGAATGTTGGTGAAGATGTAGAGAAAGAAGAAACTGATGCTGCTCATGGAAATGTAAGCTGATACAGTCACGATGAAAGTCAGTTGCCCGGTGATTGAACTACATACAGCACTCATGGGATAGTTATCCAAAAGAGTCTAAGTTGTATATCACAACACCCATAGTCATTGCTGCACCATTCATAGTACCCAGCCTTGATGGTCATTACTGGATAGACAAAGAACTGTGTGCATCTACGCAGTTGAATCTTCTTCAGTTGTGAAAGTGAATGTGTTGTGCCAGGAAACCCAAAAGACCACCAAGGAGCCAATTCCGATGCAATTGAATTAGGATCTCTTTATTCCAGCTTGAGCTTGGGCTTCCCACCAACCCTGACACAGCAGGAAGGTGAAGCCCTGAGCCTAATCTTAGGCAAGCATTTGTAAAGGCAAGAAGGGGGTATCCAGCCTGGTACACATCTGATTGGGGGACCATTATGACCTTTAACATAATTGACTGGTGCTAGGAGCCAAACTTAACTTAACTTTTGCATTTTTCCTGATTGATGGTTGTTAGGAAGTAAAGTGTTGGGGCAGGCTTGAAGCCTAGAGGTGCAGATTTGTTGGGGAATAACCTGGAGACTGGTGCTAGATGCAGGTCTTGTTGGGGAGGTAACCTGGAAACTGGTGCTAGGTAACAGCCTGTTAGTTAACTTGGGATCATTCAACCTTAGGTCAAGTTCTCTAAGATGGAGTCTGGACCAAAAAGATTTGGTCTCAGCCGGGCAGTGGTGGCGCACGCCTTTAATCCCAGCACTTGGGAGGCAGAGGCAGGCGGATTTCTGAGTTCGAGGCTGGCCTGGTCTACAGAGTGAGTTCCAGGACAGCGCTACACAGAGAAACCCTGTCTCGAAAAACCAAAAAAAAAAAGATTTGGTCTCTCAAATGAAGCTATGTCAGTAGAAGGGCGAGTATCATGTTCTCTCTCAGATACAGAATCTACCTTTAAGCTTATATATTAATATCTCTGAGGGTGTGAATGGCAACTATAAAAGTAGAGGAAGGGATCTGAATGGGGAACAGAGTCAAGAGAGGATAAAGGAATACATGTGTCACGAAAACATAACCGGAACTGTTTTGTGGAGTAAGGGGACCAGCACAGGGGCAGGGGGCGGAGCAAAGAGCATTAGGAGGGGTTGAGAATGAGATATAATAACACATCTTCATAAAAAGCCACATGCATTTCTCTGTATGTAAACCAAACAATATTTTTTAAGTAGAAAATTTTGCTCTTCTCCTATAACCTATTTCAAGAGAATTTCACCAAGTGAATTTCCTAGCAAACACTTCTCCAAGTTATTCCAGATCTGTGAAATTATAAGTGCAGACTTATCACTGGCGTGAAATGATTGCTGAGCCAAAATCATTCCAGATCAAACGAAGAAGGAGAGCACCCTCTTTGGTGGTGTTACTGGCCATTTGAAAGCCAAGGACTTTCCTCGGGGAAAACACAGATCCAGCATCACTCTTTTTGTCTGTAGATAAGGAAGGTCAAAGTTGGGAAACTTACTTGAATAACCATAAAACATCCCAAAATCCAGCCATGGGCAGTCTCCCTCTGCTCCCTTTCAAGTGTAGCACCCCTGCTCCAGGGCACTGGGTCTAAGGTGCTTTGTGGAGTAGAGATCCTCATTTGACCTGTGACCTATGACAGACCGGAGCCTTCTGAGCCCATAATCCTCAGTGCTAACCACACAGAGTGGAATTCAGGCCTGGTCAGCCTGTGTTTTCTCTCACTCAGGCAGGAGGCAGCTTTGGTTGGAATCTTGACAGTGGTGCCTCTCGTTAGGGCACTCCTTGGTAGTTAGTTCTGCCAAAAAGCCCTGTGAAGAATTCACATTCCAATTCCATGACTTTCCTTCCAGCCCTTGCTTCATACTCTCCAGTTCGGCTTTTATTCAAAATATGTGCTTGGGCAGAAGAGGTAATTTTATACATTTGCTATTAGGAGGGGTTCCTTTTTTCCCACCCTTGGTGTGTGTTACTGCAAGCCACAGTTCTGAGATAAAAGAAAGCCTACATCTGTATAATAGCACCTTTTCTTCACAATGGCAGCTCTTCCTACCAACCTAGAGTCACCCGGCTGGTCGAGTGGGTGGAAGCCATTATTTTCATTATGTAGATAGGTTAAAACTAGGAAAACGACATCTTGCTAGTGCTTACTGGGGGTGGGGTTAAGGAGTGGAGCACGCCTCCTCTTGACAAGAAGTCACTAATTAATCTGCCAAAGATTTTAAGTGAAATTAGTAAATAGCTTCTAAAATAATCTTGTTACAGTCCTTTCCCATTTTTGGTCACCCTAGGCTTAAGGATTTGAATGCCCCTAAGTAGTTTACATAGCCAACAGAGTGAAAATACTCTCATCTCATGCTCAGCCATCCTGTACTGACTTGTTTCTGGGTGTAGAATACATCATTTCCAGGGCAGGAATTTTGGTAAGAATCTTTCAAACAGGCCCAAATAAAGAGATAGTTTGCATTTGAAAGGCCTCCAGGATCTCCCATGTTAAAGGTTGGATCCTGGCTGAACATTTAACTAGTTCACGAAATACTGGAGCCTTCTAAAGACAGGACCTGAGAAGGGAAGTGACCATTGTATTGTTGGCCTCGCCGTGAGCAAGGCTTCTGAGAAAATATGTCTATGTATTGTTCCTTCTTCTGTCGAGTGTGACCTGAACTGTGGAGCTTCATTCAGCCAGTGAGACTGAGCAAGCTTGGTGCCTGCAGAAGTTTAACCATCTCTTGTCTTCCAGAAGCTCCCCCCTTTGGAACTCAGATCCCAAGGTGTAAGTCCAACAGTGGTGGAATGCAGCCTTCTTGGACACCACAGATCTCCCCAAGCCCTCAGAGGGCAGACCTCAACCAAAGCAGCCGAGTTACTCGGTGCCTCTCAAGCCAGATTGCTAAATTGTGAGCATTTGGGAGGGCTCTGGGACCCTCACTCTTTCAGAACATTAACCACCGAACATCTCCCACCCCTGAAAGCACCGGTGTGGATGGGGACTTACATGCATCATGGCTAACCCAAACACATGAAATCTTATCTTTCTCCTAACCCCCAACACAAATTGTTCAAAATCATCTACTATCGTTGTAGGCTTTGTTCTCACAAGTCATAAAGTATCAGAAGTGACAGAGCACTTTTTCTGGAAGATTTTACTCCCAGACTCTTCTGGGAAACTGAAAAATCTCAGAATCCCATCTTTACATTTATAACATATAATGTCTGTAGGAAAAGAAAATTAAGCTTTTCTTTCATTATTTTTCTTTTCTTCTCTGGCCTTTTCCTGGGTAAGTATCTAGGGAAAAGAAAACTTTGATCTCTTGAGTCCCATGCCCTGTGCTTTGCTCTTGTCTAAATGTTCCATTAATTCCATCCCAAGTTTTAAAAAACCAAAAATTTACTGGGGCAGTGCTTTCTGCCAAGCCAGCAAGAATGGTGCCAGAAAGAATGATTCTTCAAACATAGACTCTTTAGGCTGCTTCTCTGCAACTTTTCCAAGGCAAACTTAGCGCTCAGAGATCTTGGAGCTGTGCTTTGTCTCTGAAGAGCCGCCTCTTTTGAAGCCTAGCCTTGGGTGTATCACATCTTGCTGTGGTTCTATCTCCATGGCTTCTATTTCACATCTTCTCTTTTGATTTTTTGTTGGTCTGCAAAGGAAGTACTTCTCTATTGCGTTTACTCTGGGCAAGAGAGATGAGTTTGAATCAAGAAGTTTGTTTAAATCGTTATCAGGTATGAAACTCCACTAAGACAGTGAGCCAGACATTGAACAGCCATCAGGGAAGCTGGCTTTCTTAGTTCTGGTGACAGCCATGGCCCTCGAAAGTGAGCCAGGCTGTGACTGTCTGTGACAATCCGTGCAGCTGTGATAGTTAGAAACGTGCAAGACCTAACTGTGAACACGGTTAGCGATTTGATGTTGCTATGCCATCCAGCTATGCAGCCGCTTTTCTCATAACCAGTTGTATATTATTGGTTACAAAATATTGGTGGCCAGCAACTTGGACCTCATTTCATTGGTCTTTCTCCCCAGGGAGTTAAACACACACTGGACTAAGTGACCTCAGTAAATGACTTCCAGCGTCAGGACTAAAGCAGCGTGGGAATAGCACAACCATTCAAAACCAGTTGTCAATGGTTGGGTAGTGCTTGGTAAACCTTATCTAATTTAAATTTTTCCTATTCACTCGCCTGTATATATGACAAGTTTGTGACCCCTTTAAAAACATGAAACAGCCTGCCCAACTCCCTCTGCTCAGGATGAGTAATTAAACCCAAGTTTAAACAACTCAAATGAAGTGATACATTTGCTTAAGTGAACTCTGTTTCCGCCCACTTTGCCACAGACCCTACTGATTTAGCTGTCTCTACACAGAGACATGGTATAAGGAGGCTTTAGTAATACAGATTTGATAGAACTAAACTCATGACTCATCCACTATGAAGAGCAATCCGTCACTCGGTTATTTCAGGTGACACCCACGCCCTGCATTTAGTACTTACAAGCCATACTCCTTGAAGCTGTGTATCTTCAGAAGTACTTTCATCTCAGTGAGAAAGCTCTTCCCTAGCAGGACCAAGACCCTAAGTTCAGTCTTTGTCACTGAAATAAAAATGTACTCTAACCTGAAACACTTCTGCAACTCAATCTTACACTAAGGAGGCCTTGGAGAGGAGCATGAACTACAGTTGTAGATGTCTTCCTCACTTCCTTCCTCCCTGTGACTGGAAGGTCACAGCGGCTTTCAGCCTTCCTAATGATGTGACCCTTTAATACAGCCCCTCATGTTGTGGTGACTCCCAACTGTAAACTTATTTCACTAGTACTTCATAACTATAATTTTGCTACTGGTATGAATTGCAGTGTAACTATCTGATATGTGAGCCTTGTGAAAGGGCCATTCACCCCTAACGGGATCATGACCCACAGATTTAGAACCACTGCCTTAGCACATCAGTCTTGGGACAATCTTGCTTCTGATTTTTCTCTGCTGTGTACCCTGGCCCCATAAATCAGCTTGTTGCCTGTAGCTGTTTGTAGTCTAATGCTAACTGGTTTCCCCAAAATCATTTTGCACAAGAGGGTCTGCATGTAGCTTCTGGGACCCTGCCCCCATTTAATTCTGATGGGTAAATAAAGATACCAGCAGCCAATAACTTGGGAGGAGCCGGGGGAGGGGGGGTGTGGGGTGAGGTGTAGTTTCCAGGCTTAGGACCTCAAGAAAGGAGGAAGGAGGTATGGACAGGAGAGAGGAGCTGAGCTACCATGTAAGGGGGCCAAGAGGATGTCACCCAGAGGGCTGCTCAATTGGATCCAGAGCAGCCAAGATGAAATATAGAAATTAGTAAGTAGCCAGGCAGTGGTGGCGGACGCCTTTAATCCCAGCACTTGGGAGGCAGAGGCAGGCAGATTTCTGAGTTCGAGGCCAGCCTGGTCTACAGAGTGAGTTCCAGGACATCCAGGACTACACAGAGAAACCCTGTCTTGAAAAACCAAAAAAAAAAAAAAAAAAAAAGATAGCAACATGAAAGTTAAGCAGTCGCCCAGCTATTGCGCTGCATAAGGCACATTAAATATTAAAATATAAAGGTTGTGTGTGAGTCTTTCATTCAGGAACATAAACCATTGAGATGGGAAGCAACCCTGAGCTGGGATTTATTATTACATATTAATACCACAATTGCCTCAGTCCTGTGTGGTTTTAGGCAGCCATTCAGTCCCTATGTGGTTTTGTTATCTTTCCTGAAATAGAAAATGAGGACAAGGGTATTGTGCAGGTTAGGTGGCCTGGTATCTGTACTCACTGTCGTGTCCCCTCACAGGGCCCTTGGCCCACCCTGCAGTAAGGCCCACAGGCTATAGAGTTACAAGTGTAGATTACAGTGCGAGCCCTGCCCTTCCTCCCCCAGTCTCCTAGCACCATTCCTTGTAACTTAGGGAAGTCATGTGTCGTCTTTATGTCTCAGTTTCTTCAAACCACGTGCCTGCTGATGGGATGATGAATGAAGGCGTAGTAACTATAAAGCAAGATGGAGTTTTATTCAGCCACCAAAAGAGGAGCTGGAACAACATGGTTAGGCCTGGAAAACATTATTTAAGTGAAATAAATAAGACATACCTCCAGCTGTATAAATGAAATTATTAAAATGCCAAAGACACAGAATTGGAAGACAGTGGTTGGGGGTTGTCAGGGGTGCGGAGGCAAAAGTCTGGGGAGACGTGGGAGAAAGACTGTAAACTCTGGGTTACAAGTTGGTTCAAGTTCTTGAGTTTGAAACTGCAGTATGGGTAGTCATGAATATGTTCATTGGTTTCACTGCAGTGACCATGACACAGTGTATACAAGCACTGAAGGACAGGTATCATGCCATGTGTCTGTGATCTAAGCCCTCAGGAGGCTAAGGCAGGGGATCATGAGTTCCAGGCCAGCCTGAGCTACATAGCAAGATCCGGTCTCAAAATACAAACAATCAAAGTTGCAGGAGAGAGACTCTGAGATAGTATGCTTCTTGCAAAGGTGGTGAGATAAACAGACAGAAAGACAAACAGAAAGACAGACAGACAGACAGACAGACAGACAGACACACACACACACATAACCCTAACCAGGCATTGTGTTACATGCCTATAGAGCCAGAATTTGGTGGGTCCTGAGAGGACTGATACCCAAAAATTATTCTTTGATCTCTACATGCATGCCATAATACCTGAGTGATGCCCCAAACACACAATAAATAAACAAAAATAATAAAGTTTAAGTTCATAAATTTTTTTGAAAAATCAGTGTTTTAAGCAAGTTTACAATTTTGTTCACATTCATAGAAATCCTCAGCCACATGTAGCTCTATGCAGCTCACAGATTTCAGGTTAGATGTATCTGGCTGGATGAAGCCCACCAAGACCATCACTGACAGAATGAATCTTCTCTTCCCTTGCGTATTTATACTATCTCTAAAGCATAGTTCAGTGCATTAATGTATAATTATCAAGCAAAGGTCCCAGAAGCTAATATCAGTGAGAATATTGCATTCTGCCTTCCTACCATAAGATGCAATCTGTTTTCCCATAAAATTAAATTTAAATTCTATTCTTGCTCCTACATAAAGCTGTGAGAGAAATCCCATAGCACAGAGTCTCCCAACCTTGTGTCCCACAGGAAAGACCTTACTATTTTCAGCTTCTCTTAAGTCATGTTTGTTCAACTCAAGATTAAGCAAAACAAATACTAACTTCTCAAATGACTTAAAATTAAGCTTGCTGTGCTTGTCTGCTAGATTTTGCCTCTTATGAGTTTGGTAACATGGCAAAATTCAAGGACTGAGATTTTCTGTTGGAGAACATTCAGGGTCCTAGCACATTAAAAGACAATACCATTCTGTAGCTGCTTGACGACCTCAGTGGAATGCGGAAGGCAGCTTCACTTGGGAGGCACCTCTAGGCACATCCATAATAGAGGCTTTTGTTCCCAAGGGCCAGATTAGAGACAGGGTGCTTTCCAGCTTTTAACCCAGATTCTGATTAAACAAGAGTTAGAAGGCAAGCAAGCCAAGAGCTACACAATAATGCCAAACGTCCAGATGAAAACACTCCGGGCACAATCTAGATGTCTGACAGGTACTCAAGGCTCCTCTGGCTGGCACCTACGCCACAGCTCACTCCTCTGGATCACAGACAGTGCTCATAGAATCTGGCTGTATGTAGCCCATGAGTCATCACCTCACATTTTAAACTCCAAGGCATAAGACAAAGCAGGGAGTGTCATTAATTTCACCTCTAAAGTGAATGGAATTGAGCCTTATATTAAGTCAAAATTAATAGAATAATACAAATCACTAGACTATATACCAAAGTAAAAAGAGGGAAAGAAGCTTAAGTAGATAGGGAATGGCTGAGCCATTTATGAAGCCTTTCTATGGGAAAGTGGTTTTCTGTTTTCCTGGTGTAAAAAATACCAGTCTGGTGAGATTTTCATAGACAGCCAAGCCAGAACTAGCACTTCATAAACCTGATAACCTTGTCTGATATTGACATTCTGACGTCCCACTCAAAACAAGATCAACTGCTTCAATAAGAAACAAAGGTTTTACAAAACTGTTATTAACTAACAAAAGTATTTAGGCCAACAAAATTTTTAACAAAAGTGTTTTCAGTAATATAGTAGAGGGCCAAGGGGATGGCTCAGGAAGTACCGGCCACACAAGCATGAGGACCCAACTCAGATCCCCAGCCCTACATGAAGGGACATCTGTAATCTCAGCGCAGGTTTGTGGGAATCAGGGAGGTCACGGAAGTTCACAGGCTAGCCAGGCAATCAACAAGCTCCAAGTTCAGTGAGAGACCCTATCCCAAAACTAAGGTGGAGAGCAATTGAGAAAGACAGCACAGATGTCACCTCTGGCCTCCACATACATCTATACAAACACTAAAACACACCCCACACAAACCCATCAATTATATGATAAAAGGAAAAAATTGTCAAAGAACAAATCTATTAAAGGACTGATTTAGTAATCAGAGGGAAAATGGCTAAATCAGAAGTGGCATTTCCACTGGATTAAAAATTGTAATTAAAAGACTCTACAAAGTCTTATTTTCATCAGACTGAGAATGAGCAGTGATATTAAATCACTGTCCATTCCTGCATATACTAATTTATCGATTGACATTGTTGACATAATAATAAGAACAATAACAATTACCACGTTAGGTACAATGTAAGCCACGCATTTCATATGCATTGTATTAATCATCACAGCCAACTAGAATGTAATAGCATTACCCCATTGTGCAGAGAAGGAAACTAAACTTTCAAAGACAGTAAATATCGGCTTCAATCATGAAGTTGCTGATTACACATCCAACTTTTATCTCTGCCAGCAGCCGTGTCATATGATTTTGACCTGGAAAAATGTCAGTTTCACATCGCCCTGTCTAAAGGTTTGCTGAATATTGGTATATCCATAAGGAGAGATGATCCAAACATGTGGCAGGAGGCAGGGGAGTTCTGGGAGTCCAAGACTGCATTTTATTCTGATGAATGCTACCCATCTATATACCATCCATACATTTAGGAAACGCTTGAGGACATTTCACAACGAGTCCTGCTTCTTCCCCTTGTCCTCAGCTCTGTGTGAAGTGAGCCAGGGGGTTCTGTTTTAGCTGCTGTTCAGTTAAGAACAACGACACACTCAAAATGTTCCAACACTGTTTGGCTAGCCTATTGTGTTTGGTGGTGGTGTGTGGTGGTGGTGTGTGGTGGTGCTGTGTGGTGGTGCTGTGTGGT
>NW_021621098.1:5970099-5994500 GCF_004785775.1 Grammomys surdaster
GTGTGGTGGTGCTGTGTGGTGGTGCTGTGTGGTGGTGCTGTGTGGTGTGTGTTTGGGGTCCAGCTGTGGTTCCACATCCTCTGCTTCTTCTCTCTCAGGATATTTAGATGCTGCTTCACACCAGGCTAGAAGGATAAAGCAGAGTCTGGAGCTAGTAGGGTTCTACAGAATCCTGGTCAGGCCAGGAGTGAGTGTCAGAAGGCAGGGTAGGCCCTCACTGAGGATCTTAGCATTACAGTTCTTTATTATTATTATTATTATTATTATTATTATTATTATTATTCACTTCACATCCTGCTCACTGTCCCCCTCCTGGTCACCCCCTCCCCTTCTCATCTGAGTGGGTGGGGCCCTCCTGGGTATCCCTCCAACCCTGGCACTTCAAGTCTCTGCAAGGCTAGGCATTGCCTCTCCCACTGAGGCCAGACAAGGCAGCCTAGCTAGAAGAACATATCCCACGTACAGGCCACAGCTTTTGGGATAGCTCCTGTTCCAGTTGTTCAGAACCCACATGAAGATCAAGCCGCACATCTGCTACATATGTGCAGGGAAGCCTAGCTCCAACCCAAGCATGTTCTTTGGTTGATGGTTCAGACTCTGAGGGCCCCAAGAGTCCAGGTTAGTTGACTCTGATGGTTCTCCTGTGGAGTTGCTATCCCCTTCAGGACCCACAGTCCTTCCTCCTATTATTCTATCAGAGTCCCCGAGCTCCATCCACTGTTTGGCTGTGGGTGTCTGTATCTGTTTGAGTCAGCTGCTGGGTGGAGCCTCTCAGAGGACGCGTTCCTATCTGCAAGCATAACAGAGTGTTAGTATTCATAGTGTTAGGGATTGATGCATGCCCATGGAATGCGTCTCAAATTGGGCAAGTTACTGGTTGACTATTCCCTCAGTCTCTGCTCCCTCCCTTGTGCCTGCATTTCTTGTAAACAGGATAAACTTTGGGTTGAAAGTTTCATGGAGCCGAGCAGTAGTGGTGCATGCCTTTAATCCCAGCACTTGGGAGGCAGAGGCAGGAAGATTTCTGAGTTCGAGGGCAGCTTGGTCTACAGAGGGAGTTCCAGGACAGCCAGGGCTACACAGAGAAACCCTGTCTCGAAAAACCAAACCAAAAAAAAAAAAAGAAAGAAAGAAAGTTTCATGGATGGGTTGGTGTCTCTGCCACTCCATTAGGGTTCTGCCTGGCTGTGGGAGGTGGCCTCCTCAGGTTCCATATCCCCAAAGTAGTGAGTCACAGCTAAGGTTACCTGCATTGATTCTTGGGTGCCTCACTAATCCCAAGTCTCTGGAGATGGCCCCCACCTCCTAACCCCTGTCAATTGCAGATTCCATTCATTTTCATAACAATCTAGCCATCTCTCCTGTCCTTCCCCACTCCTGATCCTGAACTCTCTCATCCTTGCCCCATATCCCTCCCTCTCAGTTCCCTCTTTCCATCTGCCTCTTATGACATTTTATTCCTCCTTCTAAGTGAAATTCAAGCTTCCTTGATTGGGCCTTCCTTCTTGTTTATCTTCTTTGGATCTGTGGAATATAACATGGTACCTGTTATGGCTAATAAACACTTCTAAGTGAGAAACATACCATGAATGCCATTTTGGGACTGGGCTACCTCACTCAGGATGATATTCTCAAGTTCCATCCATTTGCCTGCAAAATTCATGACTTAAAGTTTTTAATAGCTGAATAGCATTCCATTGTGTAGGCATACCACACTTTCCTCATCCATTCTTCAGATGAGCGACATCTAGGTTGTTTCCAGTTTCTGGCTATTACAAATAAAGCTGCTATGAACATTGTTGAGTAAATGTCTTTGTGGGATGTTGGAGCATCTTTTCAGTATATGCCCAGGAATGGGATAGCTGGGTTTTGAAGTAGAACTATTCCAAGTTTTCTGAGAAGCCACCAAATTGATTTCCAAAGTGGTTGTGTAAGACTCTAGCAGGCAGAGCCTTAGTTTACTGGAGACCACCCCCCACCCCACAGTGAACCACACGGAGATGAGAATCGCTGCAAAAAGCAAGAGGAATTTTTAATGTTCCAGCATGCTGGGGCCATCCTGCATCCCAGAAGGAGAGGTGACCCCACGCTGCGTGTTCAGTGGACATTTACACAGTCTCTAGGGGTAGCAGCCATTAGGCACAATGTGATGGGCAGAACAGTTGTGACTTTTTAAACTGATTGGTCTTTAGGGAATGAGGCAGCAAGGACCTCCCTTGTCTGTTTGTGGCCTACAATCCATTGTTCATGTGCTCTGGGCCCTCTCCCCACCTGCAGGTCAGTCCCCACCCCCTGTGGTCTGAGGAATGTTAATTAGCCTCTGCCTTCTGGAGGGCAGGGGTGCCTAAGCATTCTATGACCTTTCTTTTCCAGGAGGGGAGGGGTCTGGTGGAATTTTCTTTTTCAGTTGTACAAATTTTCACTCCACCAGGAATGAAGAAGTGTTCCCCTTGCTCCACATCCTCACCAGCATGTACTATCACTTGAGATTTTTATCTTAGCCATTCTGATGTGTGTAAGATGGAACCTCAGAGTTGTTTTGATTTGCATTTCCCTGATGACTAAAGATTTTGAACATTTCTTTAAGTGCTTCTTGGCCATTTGAGATTCTTCTGTTGAAAATTCTGTTTAGCTTTTCCCCAATTTTTAATTGGGCTATTTGGTTTGTTGGTGTCTGACTTCTTGAGTTCTTTACATATTTTCTATATTAGCAGTCTGTTAGAGAGCTTTTCCCAATCTGTAGGCTGCTGTTTTGTCCTATTGACAGTGTCCTTTGCCTTACAGAAGCTTTGCAGTTTCATGAGGTCCTGTTGGACTCTAAGATCCAAACTAGGGGATACACTCCTGCAGAAACATTCACAGACAGGGGATTCACTGCAAAAACATTAGGTTTATTGATAATAACCAGTGCACTGGGGTTCCCTTGCACGCAGGCAAAAGGAATCCCGAGTTAAAGCTAAGAGCAGTTTTTATACAGTTTAAGGGGTGGACTAGAGAAACAGCGGCTAGGCACAATATGATTGGCAGAACAGTGTGACTATTAAACTGATTGGTCTTTGGGGAATGGAGTGGCAAGGACCTCCCTTGTCTGTAAGTGGCAAGGGTTGGTCCGTCCTGCGAAATGTGTCTATGTGCTCTGGGCCTTCCCTACTCACAAGTGGGTTCCCTTCCCTGTGGTCTGAGGAATGTTAATTAGCCTCTCCCTTCTCCTTCTGAATATTAATCCATCAGGTGTCCTCTGACTAAGGAATGTGCTCCTCCCGGGATGTGTCCTGGGGCAGTTAATTTTTAAATTTATACTGAAACCTGAGATTCTTTCAATTTTAAGTTTAAACTGAGACCTGAAATTCCTATAGTCCCATTTATCAATTGTTGATCTTAGAGCCTGAGCCATGGGTCTTCTGTTTAGGAACTTGTCTCCTGTACCAATGAGTTCAAGGGTATTTTCCACTTTCTCTTGTATGAGATTTAGTGTGTCTGCTTTTGTGTTGAGGTCCTTGGTCCACTTGGACTTGAGTTTTGTTCAGGGTGATAAATATGGATCTATTTTCATTCTTCTACACACAAACATCCAGTCAGACCAGCACCATTTGCTAAAGATGCTTTCGTTTTTCCATTGTATGGGTGTTACAGCTCTTTTAGGTGAAGGCCTTCTCTAGACATCTTCAATGAAGTAGTTCTCTCAGATACAGCCCTCTTAGATTGTACTCAATGAAACAGTTTGTGCGCATACCTTTATTTGGAATGGACTTGTATACACATACTTTATTCTGAGTGAACCAGGGGTGTATATGGACCTTGAAGAGTGGGAAGGAATTTTCTCTTGTTTTTCTTTCTTTTTTCTTTTTCTTTTTTCTTAGGGGGGTGTGGGGGGAGGGTTTGTGGAGACAGGGTTTCTCTGTGTAGCCCTGGCTGTCCTGGAACTCACTCTGTAGACCAGGCTGGCCTCGAACTCAGAAATCCGCCTGACTCTCCTTCCCAAGTGCTGGGATTAAAGGTGTGAGTCACCACTGCCTGGCCAAAACGGAAAAAGGTTGTGTGTGCCAGTTACCTTGGTTTGTTTGTTTGTTTTTTGGGGTTTTTTTTTTTTTTTGGTTTTTTTTTTAGTTTTTTTTTTTTTTTTTTTTTCAGAGCTGAGGACTGAACCCAGGACCTTCTGCTAGGCAAGTGCTCTACCATTGAGCTAAATCTCCAATCCCAGGAATTTTCAAGGTAAATGAAAACCATTGGCTATAGTTTAAAGTTCTGTGAATGCCTCCTTTGCATGGAGATACATTCCAAGAATTCTAGGTATCTGTTGGGTGGATTGGGGATAGGTGTTGGGAGGAGGGAAGTTGAACTTGTAATCTCATCAAGACCATGTGACATTCTACAGGTAGAGGGTGTGAGAGTTTCCAGAATCCCCAAAGACAGAGAAAGAGAATCCCTGCTGGCAAAGGCAGTCCTCCATTTTATGCCAAGCTCAAGAGAGCAGTCAGGACAATTGTACAGTGCAACCTTAAATAGCAGGGTCAAATAGTGGTGGTAATGTTTGGTTGTGATGATATTTGATAGTTGTGTTTGGTGGTGGCGGTTATTGTGGTGATGGTGATTGTAGTAGAAGTGGTGGTAGATGGTGTTTGGTGGTGGTAGTGGTGGCAGTGATGTTATCTACTGCTCTTGTTGCTGCTTCTGAGGCTAATGTGGTTTCCATTTTCCTCCTTTCTCCTTGATGGACCCTGAGCTCCATCCCAGCACAAATACTGTGGCCATAGATATTGGCTCAATCAGTTTATTAGGCCAAAGGTTACACACTTGTACAGGAAATAATAGTGTTTTTCTCTTCTTGGGGTTAACATACACTGCTGAAGTTTCATGATGTAGGCCCATCTCTGCACTAAAAAAAACAAACAAAAACAAAGCAAACAAATAAAAAACCATGCACAATACGCTGTTTATATAGGAATCACCCCATGTCACCATGGAAGAAGACACTTGTGAGGGACTGTTTGGATTTGTTCTATTTTGTCATTGCTGTGTGCTGAATGGATGGATGGAGACCTTGGAAAGGGTCGGTGTCTCAGTTCAGGTTCAAAACATTCTTGCTGGCAGAATCCTCTGCTCTCTTAGTGGTTTAGTTAAGGTTTTATTGCTGTGAAGAGACATCATAACTACAGCAACTCATATAGAAACACATTTAATAGGGGCAGCCTTACAGTTCAGAGGTTTAGTCCATTATGGTCATGGTAGGAAACATGGCAGCATGCAGGCAGGCATGGTGCTGGAGAAGCTGAGAGTTCTTCATTTTTATCCCTAGGCAGCAAAAGAAGATGTACCACACTGAGTGTAACTTGTACATAAAAGACCTCAAAGCCCTTCTCTACAGTGACACATTTCCTCCAACAAGGCTACACCTCCTAATAGTGCCACTCCCTGTGGCCCAGCATTCTAATACATGAGTCTATGGTGTCTATCAAACCATGGCACCTAGGGAGACCAACCTCTTTCTGTTTGTTGATTGATGAAGCCCACCATTAAAGGGGATCATCAGTATTACACAAAAGTCCACTTATTTAAATGCTAATCTTATCTAAGATAGAATTTTACAGAAATATCTAGAATTTTGTCTGACCAAATAGTTGGATATCATTACCAAGCCAAGCTGACATATAAAATCCACCACTATAGCTTACTAAGCCAGATTTGCTCTTTCTTGTGTCTGCCAAGATGTATTCTGCATTTAGATCAAAAGGCATTTAGAGGTATGACAGCCCTGCACCCAAGTTGTAGGCGCATACGATATACAATGTAAGCTACCTCTGTTCTGTGACACCTCGCAAAGGACATAGGTTTTGGTTATTAAAGGAAATTATAATTTCTCAATTATTTTAAGCATCTCATAAAGACACAGGTTACACTCTGGAGTATAAAAGTTGTTTTATTTGAAGATTTAAAACCCAATAGTCATTTTTGTTTGAAATAAAACTTAAAGCAAGTAGATCTAGTACACAGGCCTACACTTGAGATATTTGTTAAGTTTTAGAAAGAAGCTATTGTAGGCCAGGCTCCCTGGCAAGTAGACTCTGGGTCATATGTTAACATGCAAGTCATTTATTAGAGATTACATTTTAACTTCATGCTATAGAAAGGATGTGAAGATAGGAGAAGGCACAAAGGAAAGCTGAAGAATAATGTAAGACCAGTGACACCCTCATGTGACCCCAGAGGGATATCTGTGACCAGAATGACCCTTCAGAGTCAACTGAATAGAGACATTGTGATGGCTAACTCTGGTGGTCAACTAGGAAGAGAAAACCTCAACTACAGAATTGCCTCTACCAGACTGGCTGTCATACCTCTAAATGCCTTTTGATCTGGTGGCCACATCTGAGGGACATTGTCTTAGTTGCTAGTTGGTGTAGAAGGGCCCAACCTATTGTGGGTGATACCATGGCTATGCGGGTAAGCTTGGGAGGAAATAAAAGTGGAAGCTGGGTGTGGGCCTGAGAGCAAACCAGTAAGCCATGCTCTTCCATGGTTTCTCCTTCAAACTCTTGCCTTGAGTTCCTATCTGGCTTCCCTCCATGATGAACTATTACCTATTAGCTGAAATATGTCCTTTCCTTCTCTAAGCTGCTTTTGGTCATGGCATTTATCAGAGCAACAGAACCTAGAACAGACACATAAGCCATGTTCTTACACTATTGTATCAATCATCATTAGAACTGGCCCTGAGAAGACATCATGTCCTAGGGAGAGGTGATTCTCTGCAGCCCAGGAAATACCAGACAAGGATGACTGGTAACAGTTTCCTGCCAATAACCCTCATGTGGCTAAGTGGCAAGTCCTTCTGAGGGAAGACATGATCAAGGCATGTGATAATCAAGGCTTGAGTCTCAACTTGACTGGATTGAGAGATGCCTAGATGGGTAAACAGATGTCTAGATGTGCTGGTGACAGATTTTTTAGAGACACCTCTGGCCTAATCAGAAGTTCACTCCTTTTGTAGATGCAAAGTTTGAATAGACTGTTGAGAAGTAGTTTAACTGTTGAAGGTGGGGCCTAGTTGAAGGAAGCACTGGGATATACCTTTGAAGAATATAGTTTGGCTCTGGCCTATTCTTGTTAACTATTCCTGTGCCCTGGAGAATACGAGGTGAGCAACTGGGTTCCATCAAGACTTACCTGCCACAATGTTCTTCTTCACCATGGCCCAGAAAAAGTGGAGCCAATCAACCATGGACTTATGGTTACTTATATATACTATCATATCACCTGCAAATAGTAATACCTTGACTTCTTCTTTTCCAATTTGTATCCCCTTGATCTGCTTTTGTTGTCTGATTGCTCTAACTAGAACTTCAAGTACTACATTGAATAGATAGGGGTAGTGGGCAGCCTTGTCTTATCCCTGATTTTAGTGCAATTGCTTTATGTTTCTCTCCATTCAATTTGATGTTGGCTATTGGCTTGTTATATATTTCCTTTATTGTGTTTAGGTATGTGCCTTGTATCATCTCTAAGACTTTTAACATGAAGGGGTGTTAGATTTTGTCAAAGGGGTTTTTTTCTGCATCTAATTAGATGATCATGTGATTTTTTTTTCTTTTGGTTTGTTTATATAGTGGATTACATTGATGGATTTTCATATATTGAACCATCCCTGCATTCCTGTGATATAGCCTACTTGATTGTGGTGAATGATATTTTTGATGTGTTCTTGAATTCAGTTTGGGGGAATTTATTGTGTATTTTTGCATCAATGTTCATAAGAGAAACTGGTCTGAGATTCTTTTTCTTTTTTGAGTCTTTGTGTGACTTAGGTATTGACCTCATATGATAAGTTTGGCAGTGTTCCTTCTGTTTCTATTTTGTGGAATAGTTTGAGTAGTCTTGGTATTAGCTCTTCTTTGAAAGTCTGGTAGAATTCTGTGCTAAAATCACTAGGCCCTGGGTGTTCTGTTTTGTTTGGTTTTGTTGGTTTTGTTTGTTTGTTCATTTGTTTTGTTTTTGGTTAGAAGACTTTTAATGACTGCTTCTATTTCCTTAAGGATTATAGGACTGTTTAAATAGTTTACCTGATTTTGATTTAACTGTGATAAGTGGTATCTGTCTAGAAAATCATTCATTTTCTTTAAATTTTGCAAATTTGTGGAGTACAGGATTTTGAAGTTAGACCTAGTGATTTTTTGAATTTCCTCAGTTTCTGTAATTATGTCTCTCCCTTTTCATTTTTGATTTTGTTAATTTGGATACTGTCTCTCTGCCTTTTAGTTAGCTTGGCTAAGGGTTTTTCTAGCTTGTTGATTTTCTCAAAGAATCAGCTCTTAGTTTTGTTGATTCTTTGTATTGTTCTCTTTGATTTCAGCCCCGAGTTTGATTATTTCCTGCAGTCTACTCCTCTTGGGTGTGTTTGCTTCTTTTTGTTCTAGAGCATTCTGGAGTTCTGTTAAGTTACTAGTATGAGATCTCTCCAATTTCTTATGAAGGCACTTAGTGCTATGAACTTTCCTCTTAGCAGTGTTTTCCTTGAGTCCCATAAGTTTTTGTACGTTGTGCCTTCATTTTCATTGAATTCTAAAAAGTCTTTAATTTCTTTCTTTATTTCTTCCCTGAGTAGAAAGTTGTTCAGTTTCCATGAGTATGTAGGCTTTCCAGTGCTTCTGTTGTTGTTGAAGTCCAGCCTTAATCCATAGTGATCTGATAGTATGCAGAAGGTTATTTCAGTCTTCTTGGATCTGCTGAGGTTTGCTTTGTGACCAAGCATATGATCAATTTTGGAGAAAATTCTGTGAGATGCTGAGAAAAAGGTATGCTCTTTTGTGTTTGAGTGAAAGATTCTGCAGATGTCTGTTAGGTCCATTTGTTTCATAACATCTGTTAGTTTCATTAATTCTCTGTTTAGTTTCTGTTTCAATAAAATATCCATTGTGAGAACTGGATATTGAAGACCCCCACTATTATTGTGTGGGGTTCAATGTATGGTTTAAGCTTTAGTAATGTTTCTTTAATGAATGTGGGTGTCCTTGCATTTGGGGCATAGGTGCTTAGAAGTGAGACATCATCTTGATGGATTTTTTTTTCCTTTGATAAGTATGAAATGTCCTTTCCCATCTCTTTTGATTACTTTTGATTGAAAGCCTACTTTATTGGATACTAGAATGGCTACTCTGGCTTGTTTCTTGGGTCAGTTTGCTTGGAAAATCTTTTTCCAGCCCTTTACTCTGAGGGAGTGTCTATCTTTGTTACTGAGGTGTGTTTCTTATAAGCAGCAGAATGATGATGATTAAAAGTTTTACTGAATACTGTAGCCTAGGCTTGCATCTGTGCTCTCTTATGATCTTTAAGACCTACATCTACAAGACCAGAAGTCAGGTGTAATTCTGATAGGTCTACCTTTATATGTTACTTGGCCCTGTTCCCTTGCAGCTTTTAATATTCTTTCTTTGTTCTGTACATTTAGTGTTTTTATTATTATGTGATAGGAGGATTTTCTTTTCTGGTCCTAATCTACTTGATTCTCTGTAAGCTTCTTGTACATTTTTAGCTATCTCTTTCTTTAGGTTAAGGAAGTTTTCTTCTGTGATTCTGTTGAAGATATTTTCTGGTTCTTTGAACTGGGAGTCTTCACTCTCTTATATTTCTATTATTCTTGGGTTTGGTCTTTTTATAGTGTTCCAAATTTCCTGAATGTTTTACATTAGAAACATTTTAGATTTTGCATTTTTGTTGACCAATGCCTCAGTTTCTTCTATGATATCTTCTATCTTTGAGATTCTTCTGTTTCATGTCTTCTGTTGGTGATGCTTACATCTGTAATTCCTTTTCTCTTTCTTAGGTTTTCTATCTCCTGGGTTGACTCCATTTGTGTTTTCTTTATTACTCTTATTTCCATTTTCAGGTCTTGAGCAGTTTTATTCATTTTCTTCACCTGTTTGATTATATTTTCCTGTATTTCTTTAAAAGATTTATTTATTTTCTCTTTAAGGTTCTTTATCTTCATACGATGAGATTTAAGGTCATAGTCTTGCTCTTCAGGTATGTTTGATGGTGGTTTTGCACTTGCCTTTAGGCATCTGGTTGTCCCTGGGAGTAGCAGGCCTCTCAGATTTGTTGACCTGGGTGGCAGCAGGCCTTGTGGGGTGGTTGTTCCAATTGAAGGCAGGTCTTCTGGGAGACAGGCAGAGCTGTGGGCTGAGGAGTAGAGTACATATCCACAATTGCTGGTGGAGGTGTGGACTGAAAGATGGAGCTGAGAAAGGATGAAACAGAACTCATGGCTGTTGAATTTGCTGGGTGGTGGGGACAGCAGATGGAAGACTGGGTGTGAATGTCTGACCTGGTCGTGCCGGGTGGCAGCAGGCCTCTGGGATAGGTCATCCTGGGTAGCAGCAGGCCTCCCAGGAGGCAGGCAGAGCTGTGGGTTCAATATATCCCATTTTAAATGCAGCCCTTTGAAGGAAGACATTGGAAGAGTGTTTAATGCCAGAGGAAAACATGCCCATTATTATGCTTAGTAAATAGTGGAATCCATGTAACTCTGATATTGTTACACTACTAGAAAAGACTTGGGGTCTAGTTTTCAAATGGCATTTCAGGTCATTACAAGTCATTGTTATCCTCTGCAATGTTTCAGTTTGATTATGGGTTTATATATCATATATAATCAACCTTAAGAATTTTCATTGAAGAGATTATCAAAAATAATGGCAGAAATTCCTGTATGGCCTCTGTTTTTAATGATCAGCACCCTGATATCAACTCTTTGCTCTTTGAAGACACTGTCAGAAAAACAGCCTCAGATTTTCAACCCCTGATGCAGCCACTTAATAATGGGTGTAGACTATACCACATGACAATTGTGTCCCCCTCCAAGGTGTTCCAGAACTACTGTCAGGACCTGGAGGCTCTCTAAAATGAAGGCAGAAGGACTTATTCAGTGACCCTCAGGTGACAGGCAACAGGTGATATCTGTTGGTCAGGTATTGTTGGACTCTAAAATCCAAACTTGGGGATGTGGTCCTGCAGAAACACTCATGGACAGGGAATTCACTGCAAAAGCATGAGGTTTATTGATAATAACCAGTGTGCACTGGGATTCCTTCACATATAGGCAGGAGAAACCCCGAGCCAAAGTTAAGGGCAGTTTTTATACCATTTCCACAGAGTTTATGAGGGCAATTCTACAATCATCTCTTTAAACAATAATCACAAAGGTTGACATCAACCACCGTTCCAAGGCCCGGTTTCTAGATAACACAGGATAGTTAATTTTTTAGTTTATTGAAACCTGAGATTCTTGAGACCTGAAATTCCTACAGTATTACCTACAGTCCTAAGGTTGTGAACTGGAGAGCAAGTGAGTTCCTTCTGACACTGATTGAGCAAACACTTGCACACAAACAAGTGAATATGCTAGGAGACCAGGGCTTGGCTAGCCTGGGCTCAAATCCCGTCAATGAGCACAACCAAGGGTTTCAGTTCTTTTTTCAGCAGTCATAGCTTGTGTCTAGGATTGGAAAAATTAAAGCCTGAGGCACATTCAAAATGTCCTAACTCGGTGCCCCTCAGCTAATATGGGTTAGTTCCTGATCCCTTGTTCCTACCTTGTACTTCAATCTCACTTCCAATATCAGGAGTTTTCCAGTGGACAGTAAGAGAAATCAACCGCAGGTGACTTAAACAAGTCATTCAGGGCAAGAAGGTCATTGGATGACACATGGCCTTAATTACATCATCATTTGTTCTGCTACTAATTTTCTTCAGAAGTTGTTGTCGAGAGCAGGGACTCTTATCTGTCAGGAGCAGGCTATTGATAAGGGGTTAGAATACCCTACAGAGAGAGGAACGACAGGTCCTGCTTCAGTCAGGGATCGCATACTGGGTTTGACTGTGAGATCATCAGCTCCATGAGAGAGAAGAGAGAGTAAGCCAGAGAAACAGAGGTTTGGGGATTCAGTTACATCTTTAATGATGCATAGCAGACAATATATTAAGGCAATTGCTACAACAAGATATTGCCACATTTCCTATGCGTTGCCTCTAACAATATGCACAATAAACACAAATAACAAAGTTGCTAATTACCAAAGCAATAAGCATAGCAATAAACACATCAGTTATTCATGTATTATATGACCTGAGTCCTTTTGATGGTTTTGGGTTACAGGTCTGGAGTCTGGGAAGGTGGGGTCAGGCTTAGATAGTTGAATTGCTAATTTGACCTTGCAGGGTGCTTGACCATGAAGAAGCTGGGGTTGTTGGTCTCTCGGTTAACTCTTTGATGACCGGGTGCTGAGGAGGCTTTGTCCGGAGGATCATGTTGGCCAGTCATGGCTACAAGTGTGATGAAGTGCTCTGATCGGGCTCCTCTTTTATGTTTGATTTAACGTTACTGCTGACGTGCATGGCAGATAACCACTCGTGTCTGTTATTGCCGAGGTCTGATCTCATCACAGCTGGTTATCACAGCACAACTTTTACTTCCAGACTTGTATCTACAAGTACCAGACATGTCTTTACACGTTTCCTGTTATAAAACGGAGTCGATCCTGTTTAAGGGCCTCCTCCTTACAGTTGTGATGTGGTTGCAGCGATCCTTGGTGTCATATCCACACAGAACCACTTCCTGAACATATCTCCAAATCAAGGAAATGTCTCAGAAGCACATCCACAGAGCACACACCACCACCACCACCACCACCACCACCCAGAACACCTACCCTTAAGTCTCAGAAATCAGAATCTGTCACATGTTCACAGGTAAATCCTGTATGTTTACAAGGTTACAAGACCAGAGAAAGCTTTGGACAAGAACAAGAGACATGGACCCTGTCTTTGCCTATTTTCTGTTGCTATAACAAAACATCTAAAGCTGAGTAATTTATAAAGAGCTAAGGTTTATTTGCTTCACAGTTCTGGAGTCTGGAAAGTCCAAGAGCGTGGTGCTTCCAACTGCCCAAAATCTTATGGTAAAGGCCATATCACCATGTCGTGGTAGAGACATCTGATGTATAGCCCACTCCTCTCACACCCCAGAGTCCCCTTGCTTTTTAAAAAGTTCATCCCATTTCTAAGTTCGAGGCCAGCCTGGTCTACAGAGTGAGTTCCAGGACAGCCAGGACTACACAGAGAAACCCTGTCTCAAAAAAAAAAATTTTTTTTTTAATCCCAGAGATAGGTTCCTTAAGGTTCATGAAATTTAAAAACTTTCTCTCCAAGAAGGAGGGGTAAGGTTCATGAGACTCAGTAAGTGAACAAACCTCTCAAAAAACTCAAACTAATAAGATTCACAAGGCCTCTCCCTGAGGTTCTAAAAATAGTAAACAATTGCTAGGGGCAAGAAAGGAAGCAGACTTCTATGGATAAGAAAGGAGGGTAAGTATGACCTCCCCTTCATGTTAGGCTCAGCATGGGTCACCTCTAAAGTTTGGGGTGGGCCATTTTAGAAAGGTTTGCGTGATGGTGACAGTTTCGTTCTCTCTGGCAACTATTTTATGAGGATGAACTTAGCCAACTGGCTGGAATATTAAGCACCCACAGAGACCCAGAAGAATGCCATCAGACAGGTGCATGGGTTGCCTTCGGGTTGCATTCTTTCCAGGGACTGACAAGGACCCTGGCCAGAGGCTGCCAGAAAGAACTTCAACAGAAGGTCTGTGGCGGTGTAAGGGGAAAGGTCTTTACAGCCAAACAGGATTAATTACTCTGTCATTAGCAAAGTCAAAAACCTGAAACTTTGGATTGTTAGGAGAAAAACACCAGACACAGGTAGGAGTTCCTGAAAAAGACTTCATTAGTGTAAGAACTAATAGCAAGAACTGACGAACATAAGTTTACAAGAGAAAAAATGTCTCTACTTTCAGAATTCAATTTTCAAAATTGTATTTGTACTTGTATTTTTAACAACTTTAAAATGAAATATTCATTACAAATGCCGTTGAGAAGAGGAAGAAAGACACAAGTCAATGAGTGAATAAGTGAATGAATGAATGAATGAATGAATGAATGGATGGATGAATGAGTGAATGAACCAACGAGTGAATGAGTGAATGAGTGAATGAATGAATGAATGAATGAGTGGATGGATGAATGAGTGAATGAGTGAATGAGTGAATGAGTGGGCCACAGTGCAGCAGTAGGAGACAGCCACCTTTACCTTTACATTGGAATCTTCCTTTTTTAAACTTTTCTGCATTAAAACTAATATATTTTTAATTTTAAAAAAATGACCTTCCCACTGCTAATTTCTCCTGCCTTCACTAGAGGAGAAATTACTTTGGTATTTTAGAATGAGGTTTTAGGAAGAATTGGTCCAGTATTTCACCACTCTTCCAATTGGCTATTTTTATGTTCATCTTTATCATTCTTTTCCTCTTTTGTCCCCCGCCAAGACTCTGTGGAGGTCTCCACTTTGTTTGGTACTGTTAGTGGCAACGTTTTTGAAAGAAACCTTTTGCGTGTGTGTGGTGTACGTGGGGCATCTGCGTGGAGGGCATCTTGGGTGCAGACTCGAGAACTCTGCATGAAGAATCTGTGTGAACGGTGTGAGGCATGAGTGTGGAGAATGTCATTGTGCAATGTGGAGAACTTTGTATATGGAAGCTGTATCCGTGAAGAACTCTCTGGGACCCATTTGAATTTTGATGCTAGTGTGAAGGGCATCTGTGTGAGCGTGGACACTAGGTGTGGAAGCTCTACGTGTAGTGTAGGAGACAGTGTGGAGGGTGTTCTGGGTGTTTATGCACACTGTGTGTACAAGGTGTGTGTGTGTGTGTGTGTGTGTGTGTGGTAGGATGTCCGAGTGGAGTGCAGAACCCTGTGTGAAATGTGAAATGTGACGTTGATGTGGAGGGTGTCCTCGGTGTAGAGTGGTGTACGTGGAAGCATGGTGTTGGTGTGGCGAGTGTCCTGGACCGGGAGTCTAGAGAACTCTGTACGTGGAAGCCGTCTGAGGAGCGTGGCGTGAGTGCGGAGAGCTCGGGAGAGCCGGCGGGGTGAGGCGTGTCAGCGCGGGCGGGCCAGGGGCCAGTGCGCGCGCCAGCCTGGCCGCCCCTGCGCGTGCCCGGGCACCGCCCTGTCTGTCAGCGACCGCAGGAGCGCCGGGGCCGCCCCTCTGCGGCGGGCGAGCGGGCGGGCGCGGAGAGTGAGCGGGGACGGCGGGCGGTGGCGCCGCGGACAGGTGCAGGATGTCCTTCAAGGTGAGCGGCGCGGCGCGGGCCTGGAGGGCGGCTCGGGCGGCTCCTCATCGCGCCTCGCTGCAGCTTTCTGCAGGTTACGCCGCGGTCTGGTGAGCCCCGCGGGGCGGCCGGACTGTCGCCATAGTAACAGGCCGTGGCTGGGGAGTAGCGATGGAGGTCTGGGTTTCCCTGCAGCATCCCCAGGCAGACAGGCCCTCAGGGTCCTCCCGCACCCGCCGCCTCCTCAGGAGCACTTCATCTGCAAGGCGGAAGTGCTTTTGATCCTCAGGCTTCTGCGACCAAAGGACTCTGTCTTTTTAAAGAGTTCATTCATTAAAGTCGGTCCATTTAATCCCCACACTGGAGGATGAAAGTTGGATTCATTGATTTGCCCCGGCTGGAAGGTTTTTAATAAAGACAATGGTCAAGTGGATTTACTATTTAAAATGTGCAGTGGTGAACCAGTCTTCAGGGAGGCCTTTGGGATGATGCTCTAATCGACTCTCCTCCCCCCCACCCCTCCTCCTCCTCCTCCTCTTTACTTTCTCCTCCTCCTCCTCCTCCTCCTCCTCCTCCTCCTCCTCCTTCTCCTCCTCCTCCTTTTCTTCCTCCTCCTCCTCCTCCTTTTCTTCCTCCTCCTCCTTCTCCTCCTCCTCCTCCTTTTCTTCCTCCTCCTCCTCCTCCTCCTTCTTCTCCTCCTCCTCCTCCTCCTCCTCTTTACTTTCTTCTCCTCCTCCTCCTCCTCCTCCTCCTTCTCTTTACTTTCTTCTTCTTCTTCTTCTTCTTCTTCTTCTTCTTCTTCTTCTTCTTCTTCTTCTTCTTCTCCTCCTCCTCTTCCTCCTCCTCCTCCTCCTCCTCCTTCTTCTTCTAATTCTAATTCTTCTCCTTCTCCTCCTCCTCCTCCTCTTTCTCCTCCTCCTTCCTCTCTCTCCATCCCTCCCTCCTCCCTCTCTCTTAGACAATAAAGACATAGAGAAGTTAAACAATCCTCTCATCATTTGCAGCTATAAAGCTAATAATGTTAAGACTGAAACCCGAGTGGATCAAACTCCAAAGCCCCTACAGCCCAGTCTCTTCTGATAACTCATTTGATCAGCTGGATGAGATGTCCATGTCAGTAAGACACTGGCTCCCGCTGGAGAAGAGACAGAGTAGGGGACCATAACAGCAGAAGGACATTATGGTTAGCTAGTGGGTCTGGAGGTCCAGATGGATCTGGGAGGAGTTGGGATGTATGTCATATGGTCAATATATTGTGTGAAATTCTTGGAGAGTTAATAAGAATATAATTTAATTTTTTTAAAAATTAAAAGAATGGATTTGGGCCAGAGTGTAGGCAAGGAGAGTAGAAGGAATTAAACAACTGACTTAAGATTTGTTTCAAGTGGCAGAATTTAGTAACTGATGTTACTTACTCATGAGTAAGCATGTTTCCTTACTCATGAGTAGGGAAAGCGAGAGAGACAGGAGTGAAATGTTTGGTCTGGAATAAGGCTTGAGCGCAAATAGGAATCCACACCAAGGTGCTGACAGATACCCGGAGTGGGAATTTAGCCAATGGAGAGGAGATTTTGCAGTGAGCAGAATTATGTACTAACTGACCTCAGGGGCGTTACTCTGTGAAGATCAAGATTTAAATGAGGGACCAGAATGTGGCTCAATGAGTAAGCAGTGGTTCGGATGGTTCATTCAGGCTGAACCGTCAGTGCTCAGGGTGGAGGCCAAAGGCAGATAGAGTCCATCGGCTTACTGGCTAGAGAGTCAGAGTCTGTCGGCTTACTGGCTAGAGTCTCTCCTTGAGAGATTCTGTCTATAGTAAAGTGGGAGAGCGGTAGAAGACATGTGAAATTGAGCTGTGACTTCTGAAACAGACACACACCAAGCACACTGGGAACACACATCTTTAGTGTCCTGGGGATCGAACTTAGCTTCTCACAAGCTCAGGAGACAAAGAACAAGAAGAAGACGAAGACGAAGACGAAGACGAAGACGAAGACGAAGACGAAGACGAAGAAGAAGAAGAATTAGAATGAGCAGTATAAGAGAATCCTGATGAGAGAACTGAGGTGAACAACCAGAGACAGATGAGAGATAACAGAAGCATGTGCCACGAATCAAACCAAGTCTGTTTAATCTTTCAGTGAAAGTTTTCAGTGAAAGGACCTTGGCGTTAAACACCACTGGGAATGTGAACTGAGAATGAAAAGGACCACTGGATTTCATAACAAAGCAGCCACTGGTGGCTAGCCAAGGGCAGTTTTGCCAAGGGTTAGGTTTAGGAGCCAGATCAAAATAGCCTGCAAAGAGAATAATAGTCAGAACCCACAAGTATAGGGAACTCTTTATTTGCTTTATGATGGTAGAAACTTGAGCACCCTTAAATGATAACAGGCAATCACTAAGATGCACAGATGTCAGTAGTGCTTGGAGAGCTGTTTTTCAAAACCACATTGCAGTATCGCCCTACTAGGGTAACTAATTAGCAAGACAATGGCAAATGGTGAAGATGTACAGAAATAGGAACCCCCATACATTGCTGGGAGGAATGTAATGTGATGTGTCATGTTTATTTCATTTTTCTATTTTTTGTATGTGTGCCTGTATCATATATGCTTGTTTGTCCTGGAGGGGCAGTGGGGCATGGGTCTGGGTGTGAGTGCACATGTGTGCTGGTGTACATGGAAGCCCAAGGTCAGTGTCAGAAACCATACTTGATTGTATTGCACTTTATTCAATAAGGCAAAGCCTCTCAAGCAAACACCAAACTCTAGGAGATAGCTAGTTGTCCTAGCCAGCTTGCTCCGGGATCTCCCTTTCCAAGGCTGTCATTGTGGGTGGGAAGTCATTCCTCAAACTTGCAGAGCAAGCACTTTGAGCCATCTTCCCCTGCCCACATGTAATTTCTAAAAGTATGGTCTGTCTTCTAAAACTTTAAAACATGGAATCACCATGTGATTTCACTCCTAGATATGTTCCTGGTGGGAGTGAAAATCTGTCCACAAAAAACAAACAAACAAACAAACAAAAAACAAAAACAAAAACAAAAAAAAACAGGTATACCCGTTCACAGCAATGATGCTTGTAATAGCCAAAACCCAGAACCATTGCAAATGTCCATCAGCTGATGGTACAGTTTGTGTTGTAAATGACAGACTGGGAGGCTTAAACAACAGACACTTTTTTGCTTAAGTTCTAGAGACAGGGAAGTCTGAGATCTATGTGCTGGGGTGCTGGCAGAGCTGTGTTTAGTGAGATCCTTGTCTATGCTGGGGTGCTGGCCGAGCTGTGTTAGTGAGGCCCCTGTCCTTGCTTGCCACTCACTAGCTGATGCCTCGCAGGACAGGAGAGTGCTCTGGTGTCTCTTCTCTTGAGTTGTGTGCTGTGTAGGGTAGGGCACGTGCCCGTGATGTTAATGTGGAGCTGAGAGGACAGCCTGCAGTTGGAGCTCTCTCCTTCCACCTTGTGGGTTCTGGGGTCAAGCTCAGATCATCAGACTTGGCAGGCACCTTTACCTGCTGGCTATCTAGCAGGCCTTCTTCCTTGTCTTAAAAGGTCAATATAAATCCTCCCTTAAGTTGTTTCTATCAAGTATTTTGTTACAGTGACACCAAATGTAACTGCATAATACAGATGTTCAATCAAAAGAAGTTAATACATGCTGCAGTATAGGAACCTTAGATGCAGGGTAAGTGAAAGCAGCCAGACAGACTGTGTGCTTGCACTTCAATGAACTGTCTAGAATAGGTGAACCCATAGAGACGGAAAGTAGATTAGTGGTTGTAAGGGCTAGGAGCAGGGAGGGTATATGTAAGTGGGTGTGACGTTCCTTTGTGGAGTGTGATCAAAGGTTCTGGAATGGATAGTAGTGATGGTTGTATAACCAAAAAAAAAAAAAAAAAAAAAAAAAGAATGCACCATCTACACCAAGTCCCTGGGCCTTTAAGCCCCACACTGCATTGTTGGTTACATTCATGAGGGAGTACAAAGAATTACATCACAGTCTGCCCTTAGTGTTCAGCTGGAATCACTGCATGTGGTTGTGCGCATGTGAACCTCATGGGCCCTTCCAAGCTCTCCATGATGATGTCCTTCTGCTGTCTGCAGTCACAGCCAGGGCCTTGCATAGGGTAGTCAGCCTCTACCACTGAGCTCGACCCCAGCCCTACCTGTGTTCACCCCCCTCAGGTACCAACTTGCCTCCAGAAATCTACCTTTCCTAATTGGTAATTGGTAATTTGTGCTGGCCAAGGAAATAGACATACATGTATACAGTGGTGCAGGCTAGTTTTATGTCAACCATACACAGACTAGAGTCATCTGAAATGAGGGAACTTCAACTCAGAAAATGCCCCCACCAGACTGGCCTGTCATCAAGCTTGTGGGGATTTTCTTAATTGATGAGTGATGTGGGAGGGCCCAATCCATTATGAGTGTAGCATACCTGGACAAGCGGTCCTGGATGGTATAAGAAAGCAGGCAGAGCAAGTCAGTAAGCAGTACTCCTCCATGACCTCTGCTTCAGTCCCCTGACTTCTTTCAACAATAGACTTGTTAACTGGAAGTATAAGATTAAATAATTTCCTCCCGAAGTTTCTTTTGGTTGTGATGTTTCGTCACAGCAAAAAGATAACTAAGACACAGTGTAAGACTCAAGGTTTTCATTTTTTTGGTTGTTGTTGTTGGTGATGGTGGTGGTGGTGAGGGGTGTGTGTGTGTGTGTGTGTGTGTGTGTGTGTGTGTGTGTAATAAGGCCCATTGATTTGGCTTTTGGCTTTATAACTTCCATTCCAACTACTCAAGTATTGGTCTTCAAGTCTGAGGTTGCCAAGAGCCTTGTTCAGTTGTGGATGGGAAAAGTTTGTGGTTAAAGAAAACACTGCCAGCTAAATAGAAATCTCTGGAACTTTCTTGAATAAATCTTAGCCAAGAAGATGAAGTACCAGGTTTTATGACCGTAGCATAAGCCAGCTATGCCCAAGCTAAATAAGTGCAAGACCCCATGTGCTCCATCCAAGTCCCCAACGTTACCTCATTGTGAACTCTGCTCACCATTACTCTTCAATCACGTGGATACGCCACGGGAAATAAACAAACAAAAATAGATGGTTTGACCTGTCATGTATTCATCCATGTAAAGTATCGTCTTTTTCATTTCCTTTATTTTTTATAGAGATTTATATGTATGTATAGTTGTATGGCTGGGAAGTCTGGGAGGAAAAGGAGAAAGGAGAGATAAAGGAAATGCAGGAAAGGGGAGAGAGACAGAGAGAGATGCAATGTCTCCTTTAAAGGCTGTAGGACTTGCCAGGCCCTCTCCACACCTTTTATGGTTCTGTGCAAAACACATGCAGAGGAGATTTGGGAGTTATCCAGGGTTTGTGATTTCTGTAGACTCCCCAATGAAAGGAAAGTTGGGGGAACTTTCTGTCTTGGCAAGAGGGGAGACTGGAAGAGAGGGTGGGTCACTGGAGGTCACTGCAGCCTTATTCCATTCTGTCTACCAAAGAGCTTGTGGGCAGCAGAACAGCATGGAGCACACAAAGCGGGCAGCCTGGAGCAGCAGCCTGCCTGGCGCTAGAGCCTGACTTACCATTTCTTTCTTGCCTTGTCTGAAATGGCATATAATGGTACCCATCTCTCCAGGCTGTGCTGAGGATTAAATGGCGTCTCTGCAGACAACATACTATATGGTATAGAATGTGCTCTTCATAAATGTTAGCTCAGGATGTCTGGCCTCCACTTAGTGTGCAGCCACAGTACCAGGGGAGCTCACACCCATTTCTTTGCTAGACATTTCTACTGGGATGCTGCCATAGGCAGTTAGAACTTTGCATGTTCAAAGTTGAGCTCATTATTTGTTCTTAAAGGCTGTCACTTCTGTTTCCTAAGTGAAGCAACAGTACCAGAAGCCTGGGAGTCACTACCCTCTCCATATTGTCCTCTCCACTCTGCTTCCTAAGATGTCTTCAGTGTCCCCGTTCCGTTCCCACAGCAGTCTGTGGCTCCAGCACTTATGTCTCAGGCCTTCCTCACTCCAGTGCCAGTGAGCATCTCCTCTCCGTGACGAGCCACTGGGACTTTTCTTAAATGTAAAACTGATACTTCTCACCTCCAAACAGTCCCTTGACTCCCAGGATAAAGTCCAAGTTTCTGTGTCTGCTCTGCCCTACGTCTCTGGTCCCCTGACCCTCAAAAGCTCATTCCTTTTTTCCTCTTCATGTCCTCCACTCTGCCCTTTTGGGAGTGATGCTGGCATTGGGCAGCAGCAACCATTATCTGGTCCGAATTTTCAACATAAGCAGCTGTACTCCTCCTTGGACACCTACACTCGGGCCTATAGGCTTGGTTTATCTTCCTATGAGGCTGAGGCTGTACAACCTTTGAAAACAGAGGTCACAGTTACACTGTATCTGTTTCTAACTGCTCCCCTGCCCTCGGCACATGCTAGTGACAATTAATTGCTTGGACAAGCATATCAAGCTCTGGCTGTGCATTCGTAAATAGGACTTCTTGAACACACAAAGTACATATGTGTATGTTGTCTCACTTAGTTCTCGAGCATAGGAAAAAGGCACTGTATTATTATTTCTGCCTCCATTTTATTGAGACCAGGAGAATCTATGTAACTTATTTAAGATACAGAGCTGGAAAGTGGTTCAGACTCAAACCTAGCTGTTTCTTATCCCAGATCAACTGTTCTGTCCAACTGTCCTCTGACTCTCAGACAATTCTCCCTGAGGGAGAATGGAATATTTATAGCTTTTTACTAAACTCATTGTCTAGCATCTTGGAAACTGGTCTGAACAGCCTAACCAGAGAGGAACTTCCAAAACCATCCTAAAGAGAGAAAGAGGCCCTAACTCCAAAGCTTGTTCTGACAGTAGACATTTGCTGTTTTTCTAGGTATTCAAGGTTCAAGTGAAACAGCAAAGTCATTCAATAAAATGTTATTCCCCTCTCTGTGTGTTTGAGTGTGTGTGTGTGTGTGTGTGTGTGTGTGTGTGTGTGTGTGTGTGCGCGCGCGCGCGCGCGCCTGTGCCTATGTCTGTGTCGGTGTATATCTGTGTGTTCTCATTTTAGGACAAGCTTGCAGGGGTATTCCATGATGGGACTGAAGCATTCACTCAGTTCACCTGCCCCTGCTCCACCTTGGCCTTGTGCAATCTTTATTAGAAGAGCATTATCTCATGAACTGTTATTCACACCAAACTGCTTTGCTGTGGCATCCCTGGAGTACCAGTAACTACAACAAGTTAGACACAATGTGGGACAGATGTAGGAGGCTCTGGTGTGAGCACCATGGCACAAGTTAGCTTGAAATCTCCAGAGAGTCAAATGTATGTCTTCAGAGAAGGCAAATGGTTAGCCTGTAATCTGAAGTGCTCCCTGCTCCAAGCTGGATCTGAAGTGCTCTCCGCCTCCTGAGCAAGCCAGAAACTATTCAAGGCATGTTTGCGATCTGTCTATCACTCTCCACCTTGCCTCTCCCATTCAGATTTGCACCATAGCACTGGCTTGTCTACACTGAAAGACCGAAACAAAATCCTTGCACCAGCAAATATCATCATCTGTCAGCACCACATGCTCACTGTACGTGGCTCTCTTGGGGAACTAGGGGTAATGGCGCTGTCCTTTTACCTTAGGGAAGCACTGTGCTTAATACAGTTTGGTGCTCAGGCCTTTATTCAAGACCTACCCCCTCAAGAAATAACCACAGGAAGTTACAAACTCTTTACATTCTGTTTTTGTATACATGTTTATTATAGGTTCTAAACTAGACATAGTGAAGATTAGTGGCAAAAGTTAATAAGGTAGAACAATTATAATAGAATACTGTAATAAAATTCCCACATCTCTACTTTGCTCTTTGGGGGCTGTGGCCAAATAAAGTAAAAGCCACCTAGACACAAGTGCAGTCAGAATCATCAGTGAGGTGGATATCTGATGTGAGGGTGGCTGGCACGTGAATACACTGCACAAAGGAATGAATGCATCCCAGGCAGGAAAGAGAGTGCGGGACTTCAACACGCTACTCAAAACAGTGTTTACTTAACACTTATGAATTGCTTGTGTCTGGAACGACACAAGCATGGAATATTTTCATACCAGAGTTGATTGTGGGTAACTATAACCGAAGACACAGCTTAAGAGGGGCTACCACATGGTTGCCAGCCTTCACTTAGTAATAGACGATTTGAGAAATGCTCTTAGATAGTTCTAAGTTGAACACTAAGACAGCTACTGTCATTAGTCACTATAATCCTAGGAGCCTATCATGGTATAAACAGCTTGTCATTGAACAAAGTGTTATTTGGCATGTTACCGTGTTTAAAAGACATTTTAAACTGGGCTTTTACAGTCAGAGAGATGTCTTTACACATTCCCCAATTCATTTTATTAGATAATGTGAATACCATAAAATAACCTGAGAGCAGCAGCATTCTGTCATAGTACTAATACTTGGAATTTAACTTGTCCTATTACTTTAACTTCATAAAGAAAATGAGCAATGTTAGCATTTATGGTGTATTGGTGTTACATGCCTTTCCCGAATATGTTCATCCCACATTGGATACTGAGGACAGAGCAAAGAAACAGTTCTACCCAGGTCTAGTGTAGTGAACCAGTGAGTTACGGGGGGTTACTTACAAGAGCATGAATGACTGAATAGCAGCTTTATCCTTGGAAAGCCCATCCAGTATGGGTAACAATACTGGAAATCTGCTTCCCTGGAGCTCCCAGCACAGCAAGACTGGCAGGGGCCCTGTTCTGGCTAGAGAGCTTCCTCTCCTCATCATCGATTAAAACCTTAAAACTTTGGGGAAGAAGTCATGTGAATCTTGTAAACTTTTAGGAACTTCCTAAGCCGTTTAAGTTTTGTTTACTTCTTGAGCCTTCTGAGTTTCCTTCCAAGAGAGAGTGTTTCAGTTCAGAATTAAACAGTAGTACCTATTAATTAGGCATTAGTCTACTTAAGTTCTCTCCCTGTCCCTCTCCCTGTCCCTGTCCCTGTCCCTGTCCCTGTCCCTCTCCCTCTCCCTCTCCCTCTCCCCTTCTCCCTCTCCCTCTCCCCTTCTCCCTCTGCCTCTCCCTCTCCCTCTTCCCTTCTCCCTTTCCCTCTCCCTCTCTCCCACTCCCTTTCTCCCTCTCCCTCTCCCTCTCCCCTTCTCCCTTTCCCTCTCCCTCTCTCCCTCTCCCTTTCCCCTTCTCCCTTTCCCTCTCCCTGTCTCCCTCTCTCCCTCT
>NW_021621098.1:5994900-6030094 GCF_004785775.1 Grammomys surdaster
CCCCCCCCCTCACTTGAAGGTAGGTATTTTGATCTCTATCTGAAGCAAAAAGGGACAATGATTCCCATGAGCCCAAGTACTTTGGATGGTGTCCTGAAACTCAGACACAAAACAGCATTCTCTGACCAAAAACCCTAGTTCTCACCCAGAACTTCTGGAATGTTCCAGTTGAAGGAAAATAAAATATTAGGTAGAAAGAAAGTAAATTTCCTACCCCAATAGCTGGGATTGGCTAGAAAACATTGTGGACACAGAGAAGGTAGCACCAAACTCCTTCTGAGGGTCAGGACAAGAGGAGATTTTGCTTCCTGTACAAGGAAAGAGTTGTTCGGCATATTTAGGAAAGGAAATGGCATCTGGGCAGAACCTTGTCCTTCTAGGATGGGAAAAATTCACTTCAAGTTTAAAGGAAACTGTGAACAAAGACCCAACAGAGGCAGGAAGGCACAGCTTTGGTGGGAAGTAAGGCATAGGTTGTGCTGTGTCAGAGCAGTGCTCTGCAGACAACCTTGGGCTCAGAGGTCTACAGTAAATAAAACACCTCCCACAAGCTGGAATTCTACAGTCTCATATATGGAGAGGAGAGCAGCCTTACAGATGATCGTCCTTCATCTGGAAACGCCTCCTTTGGAATGCTGCTATCTGTGTACATGGAAGCAGCCATGATCTCTGACTTCTATTTTAAGATCCTGTTTCTTTCCCATCTTGCAGAAGGAAACTCCACTTGCCAACGCTGCATTCTGGGCAGCAAAGAGGGGAAACCTGGCCCTGCTGAAACTGCTGTTAAACAGTGGCCGTGTGGACGTGGACTGCAGAGACAGTGTACGCAGGGACGCGGTATCTGCATGCCCAGAGCACACCTTTGCACTCTGCAGGCATGAGCTCCTTGCAAACACGCGCTCTTCCCACGCTTGTGTACTTGGTCTTGTGTTTGCTTGCCTTTGCCTTTTCTGAGAATCCTAAGGTGTAGTGGTGGACCTGGAAACGTACTGAGGAAGTCAGAAAGCAAACGGTTACCCATAAAAACAGAAGGCCTCTGGCATTGTGAATGAGGGACTTCCATTAAGAAGCAGATTGACAAGTTCCAAGAATAAAGGGCTGTTTACTACACAACTGACAAAAAGAATAAGATGAGGATAATTTAGAGCACATGTGGGCTCCCATGGTTGTAGGAGTTGTGGTTTTAATACATGATCCAAAAACTGAGAAATTGAAGCCTCTACCAACCTCCTGCCCTTTCATTTTGGAAAAGGGGAAGACACCGAGTGGAGAGCTAGAGAAGGGAAAATAAAGTAGGGGGACTGCCACAGTGACATCACCCCAACTGTCCCTTCCCTAGCCAGCAGCCAGCAATTCTCTGTGTTTAGCAAGACTTCCCCACATCCCTGGGGACTGAAGAACCTCAAATAAGGAGATGGTTTTGTGGTTTTGAAACAAAATGTTCTCGATGGAGACTTACTGTTCTTGTGGCAGGGTATGCCATCTGCAGCTCTGACACAAACCTGTGAGTGAAACCCACAGCATCCCAAGAAGGAAATGGAAGGATTTGCTGCAGTTTGCTCACTGGGTTACCAGGACCATCCAGATCCATTCTGTCCCTTCCTCTGTCTGGCTCTGGGCCCAGAATCTGAATCATAGGCAATGTTCCAGAAGCCTCCCTCCCTTGGCCCTTCAGTTTGGCTAATAAAGCATCCACTGGAAGCGGAAGGTGGAGGAGAACACAGAGGCCAGCTGGCTCCCCCTGCCCGCCCCCCTCAGCCCAGCACTGACTCACACTGTTGTAGGACCTATTACATGACTTTTGTACCTTCCAGCCTAGCCAGTCACAGCACCCCAAAACTACACTGCCAGACCCCTTCTTGATGAATAGTCCCTTTATCAAATCCCCTCTGATTATCCCAGTGTGAATCTATTCTTTGTCAGAACCCAGACTTACAGGGGACTCCAGCATCTGTGAACTGCCATCCTGGTCTCAATGGATCAATTCCTGCCCCACACTAACCAGCAGGATGGGGTAGGAACCAGTTGCCACCTGTGGCCTTTGTCTCTAACTATGGTGGTGACTGATTTTCTTTTTCTTTTTTTTTTTAAAGTCATTCCTGTTCAGACACTCCTGTGAGACCCTCAGAGTTCTAGCTGAAGCTCACCGTGCTGTACTTCATAGACCCACCCTTTCTGGTACCCTCAGCCAAAGTCAGAATAGATGTTTGACTAATAAATGAATATGTTTAGAAATTATTCCTCTTAGATTTATTAGATAAATTAGCTCCTCTGGTGAGATGGCTCAGCAGGTAAGATTGCGTGCCACCCAAGCCTGATGAACTGCATTTGACTCTGGGCACCCATATAAGGCAGAAGGAGAGGACACTGTGATCGGACCTCCACACAAGTGCTCTACTATGTACTCCCCGCAACAAATTCACCTCATAGAGTAACAATAAATGAGATAAAAATTTAAAATAAATTTAGTAGATACTTAATCAGAAGGTTTCTAGAAAAACAATTTCCTAACATATGGAGCATATGAACAATGACTGCTTCAGACATCCTGCTGCTTTAAAAGGCCAGTTAGTGCTTTGGGGGACAAGCACATAGGTGGGAACACTGCAGGCCTTTGTTTCTCATGGAGTGTCCTGGCTAGGCAGCTGCCTCTTCCACGTGGCAGCTGGGCATGGAGTCTACATTCTAGGATTGTTATGGATGACTGATCTCTGGGCTGTCATGAACCAGGCTTATGGAACTAAAGCACAGGGTCACCTAGGAAATCTATGTGGAGTTTTAGAATGCAAAGAATGCCCCCGTATAGCTTTCTGAAAATTGTTCTCAACCTAGACAGCCAGTTTCAAACGTTTCCAACAGATTATAAAGAACAAATATGGCATCTTGAGACCACATGCCGCATGCTCAAAGCTTTGATTTGCTAACATTGTCAGGGATTCCTAGATTTCCAGAGAAAGTCTCAGTACATAGCCCAGGCTGCCCTGAAACTTGTTATGTGCACGGTCTGGCCTCTGACTCTTGCTTTACTGGAGTTGCAGGCTGCACTCCCATGCCTGGGAAATTCTAAGTTAAGGCCATCTCTGTTTTTTTTAACCTATTTTACAAGATTCTTGCAATCTTTTTTAATTTATTAATATATTTATTTTGGTGTCTTTTGTTTTGAGCTTTGCTTCCTTTATATGCATTAATACATACTTCGTACAAAACCAGTCTGTCTTGAAATATCCTTTTTAACTTCAGTCAATAAAATACTCTTAACATTTCAGGAGTCAAAAATGACTCAAGCTAATAGGTTTTAAATATAAGGGAAATATTATTGTATATTGTACTATGATACTTTTTATACTCCTTCTCTATTGAACCAAATTTTTGTTTCATTGATCATGGCATAGAATTAAACATAACCTATCTATAGAGGCATATTTTTTATTATTTATTTTATTCATCTTTTCTTTAAAACAGATCAACCTAAAGGGTCTTTTTTCTTCTCTTTTAAAGATTAATTTTATTTTTAAGGCTATTTTCCTTTTTTTTCTTTTTGTTATATTTTGTTTTGTTTAGTTTTTTGAGGCAAGATTTTTCTGTATAGCCCTGGTTGTTCTGGATCTCCTCCTATAAACCAGGCTGGCCTTGAATTCACAGTTATCCACCTGCCTGTGCCTCCCAAGAGCTGGGATTATAGGCATGCACCACCACCCAGCTATTTTCCCTTTTTAAAAAAAATCTTAAAATTATGTATGTATTTATGTCTGTGTGCATTTATGTCACATGAATGTAATGCCCTTGGAGGCCAGGAAAATGGCGGTGTAAAGTTCCCTGAAGCTACAGAAACATGGGTCTTCTGCAAGAGCAATATGCTTTCTTTAAACACTGAGCCATCTCTCTGCCTCTTTTTCTCTTTTAAATATCCACATTACATACCTAGTGCTTTCTTCAACTCATGGTTGACTTTTTTTTTTTAAGAGCTGTGTGACCTGTGGGATATATTTTTTCTTACATCTCATGTGAAAGGGTGTATTTATAGCTTGTTTATAAAAATTGGCTCTAACCTGGGAGTCCACTTGAGGTGCTATAATAAAATACTTTGGGCTGTGTAGTTTATAAATAATAAACAATAAGAAATTTATTGGTCATAATCATAGACTGGGAAATCAAGACCAAGGTGCTTGCAGATTTGGTGTCTGCTCTTAAAAACTCCTGAGGGCAGGAACTCGCCCATGTTATTTCATATGTGCACTAATCCCACTTAGAAGGCAAGTCCTTCGGGTCTTAGCCACTTCCTATAAGGCCTCTCCTATAACACCACAATGGGAATTAGATCCCAGAATTAATTTTGAAGAGATACATTCAGACCACAGCACCAAGGATTCCCTTATTTCCTGTCTAAATAAAAATTCTCCACACTCAGGAAGAAGATAGTGATAGTAATATTGCCACCCCAGTCTTGAAGACTACTGAGAAAAGAAGCTTGACTGAATGAATAAATAAAGAAACCAGCATTAAATGACATCACACACCAAATGATGTCACACACCAAATGACATCACACATCAAATGGACCTACCATATCTACAAAGCATTCCACTCAAACATCAAAGAATACACATTCTACCCAGCAGTGCATGGAAGTTTCTCTAAAACAAACCACATTATGAGACACAAAATAACTCTCAACAAACTCAGAAAAAATGAAGTAACTCTATGTATATTATCTGACCACACAATGCAATAGTTAAAAGTTAAAGTCAACAGCAAAAGAATTTCTAGTAGCTACAGGATCTCATGGAAATTAAACAACACATTGCTAAACAAAAAAAAGATTTTTCAAGTTAAATAAAATAAATAAATGTTGGTTGACTTTTTTGAGAAGCCCATGTCCATAGTTGAGAGTGATTTCTTCTTTTCCTGAGGATCTCTCTCTTTCCTTTATCACCCATGCTTAAATCTTCATTAAAATCTTTTCTAAATAAACTCCAACTCTTTTTCAATAAATAAATGAATTAAACTTAGAAAATTTTTTGAGACACAGACTCATTTTGTAGCCCATGGGAGCTTTGAACTCATGATCCCCCTTCCTCAGCCTCCCCACCTGGCTTTAACAAAAAGCAAGACAACAACTTAAAATGCTTTTAAACTTAAATGTGTCTTCCGGACGTGATGCGGTCACTGCATTTCTGTGCACACGGCATCAGTGGTCACCTGCACAGACCTGCACAGAATCAAGCCAAGAGCCAGTCAGCACTGTAGTAGGCAACACTGCTCCGGGTCAGTGGGTGACAGACAGGGGCCAGCAGAGGACAGGGGAGGACAGAGGGTATGTGTGAAGGAAGTGGGATTCTGAAGGGAGAGAGGGAAAAGTCCAAGTAGAAATGATCAACTTACATTGTAAATGTATAAGACAAAAACAAAACAATTTTCCAAACCAGAAAACCAACTGCTAACATTCAACTGTCTTTTGAATTAGTAGCAGTGGTCTGGATCAGGAATCATCCAGTGTAAGTCATAAAATGAAAATATTGTACTTTGCTGGCTAAGATGCAGTAGTCATGTTTTACTTGGACTGTGCCTGAAGATGATGCATGGAAGTGAATTTGTAACCTTCAAATCCAACCTTGGCAGTCTGTGGATTTGCTTGCTCCTGTCACCATCATAGTCACCTGTGAGCCATTTGTCGCCTAGGCATCTTGGGGTGAAGCTAACCATCTCTTTGGTCTCTTTTGGGCTCCCTGTGTACCCCGAGGGCATCACTGTTCATCTGTCCCCTCTGTGCAGCATGGCACCACCCTTCTCATGGTTGCCTCCTATGCTGGCCACTTAGACTGTGTGCGGGAGCTGGTTCTGCAGGGAGCAGACATCAACCTCCAGAGAGAGGTAAGTCAGGCTGTGCCCGTGAATAAAAATATCTAGGTTAAGAGATCTTTGATCTTTATGGTAATAAACTGCTTAAGAGGACAAAAGTTGCAGTTGCTTTGCTCCTACACCAGAGCCCACTGCAGAGTTTGTTGGTTTGTTTATTTATTTATTTATTTATTTATTTATTTATAGCCTAAAATAAGCTCTGGGAATGTTCCGTTGTCAACTGTATTCATCCATTTGTGCTACTATAACAGAATAACTGATGCTGGATATTTTATTTTTTTTTAGAAGTAGAAGTTTATTTAACTTACAGTTTTAGGGACTGAACATGGGAGATGAGAAGATGCATCTGTTTGGCTTCTGAGGGCTTCCTCAGAACGTGATAAAGAAGGGGAAGAGCATGTGCAGAAGAGACAAGGCACAAGGCACTCTCTTTTAACAAGCCATCCTTGTGAGAACTAACACTCTACGAGATCAGCACTAACACCTTCATAACTGTACCCAGTGACCTTGCTCTGTCACCTATGTCTTAAAGGTCTCAAGCCTCAGTATCCTCACACTGGACACTCAGCTCCTAGCACTGACTCTTTGGAAGACACATTCAGACCATATCTGGTCCACACCAGGCACCACCCTTATCATCTCCCTTAAACAGTCATACTTTTTTTGTCTCAGGCATGAATATTTCTTCCTCACATGCAACGAGATGCCATGGAATTTATAGAAATTTCCCAGATGTCCCTGTCTTTTTTGTCTGCATCCTGTTCATTATGAAGCTTAAATGAACAGTTTGTAAATGAAACGACATTTACAAAGCTGTTTTCTACCTGGCCATGTATTAAGTAAGTTCTCCAAGAGTCATGAGTGGGGACATTGAAGTAAAATGTGAGCCTGTGACCACTCATCACAAGTGCAACCCTGGGGGTGTGGTCACACCAGAGTCTAGTCAGGGTACTTGCAGCAGCAAGATGGCTGAGGCATTTTAACATACTCAGGAAGTCAGGTCTGAAGAGACCATATGTGTTTCCAAGCTGACATAGGATGTGGCAAACAAAGCTTTGTGGAGACGTGTACACTCTACCCTGGGTTTACACAGACCCAGGTATGAGGCGGGTATCCTAGGGCAGCTCCTAACCATAGTGGACTCTGGATCTTGCTCCATCTGGCCCGATCCAACAACCTGCCTTACCTCCAGTAATCCACCTCTAAGGAAGGCTCAGAAGTCCTGCTCATGAGACCATGAGAGAACAACCCACAGGTTGCAGCCCTCAGCCTGAGTGGGGCTGGACTCTAGAGAGAAGCAGTGTGAAGACTGCCATCAAATCAACCCATCTTCACAGACTCTTTAGGGCAGTCCCCATAACACTAGGTCATTGTTTCAGACCTTTTTTTTTTTTTTTTTTGCATCAGCAGCTAAAATAAAATTTCCCTCTGAGATAAAGATGTTTGAACCCATTTAGAAGAATATTTTAAAGTTATCCTCACCTTTTTTCTCTCTCTACCATCCTTGTTTATTATAACTTTAAAGTGAAAAGCAGATTTTTCTCTAATAAAACAATGCAGTTCAGATCTGTTTATTCAAAGATCTGATCCTAAAGAGTAGGTACATGGTGTACAGAAACCTTCCTGAGAAAAGCAGAGGAAGAGAATTGGTGGGGTTCTAGCTAGTGTGTGGCTTTGTGGTTTATATTTATTCATTCATTTAGTGGCTCAACTAAGCCAGCAGATGGAAACCTTCATGACCTGAGAACAATAGCCCTTGGAGAAGTTTCCAGCAGTCCCTTGAGTTTTCAGAGCCTATGCCAGGCTCGGGCAATGCAAATACTCAACCAAAGGAAGGCCCCAAAGTATTGCCTTTGGGCAATCTTTGAAACACTTCTCCCACTGTTAATCCATTTGCAGCATCACAACTGCTCCTTAGAACTTACCTGGACTGGCTGGTTTTGTGTGTCAACTTGACACCAGCTGATTTATCACAGAGAAAGGAGCCTCCCTTGAGGAAATGCCTTCATGAGATCCAGCTGTAAGGCATTTTCTCAATTAGTAGTCAAGGGTGGGAGGGCCCACTGTGGGTAGTGCCATCCATGAGCTGGTGGTCTTGGGTTCTATAAGAAAGCAAGCTGAGCCAGCCAAGGAAGCAAGCCAGTAAGTAACATCCCTCCATGGCCTCTGCATCAGCTTCTGCTTCCTGACCTGCTTGAGTTCAGTCCTGACTTCCTTGGGTGATGAACAGCAATGTGGAAGTGTAAGCTGAATAAACCCTTTCCTCCCCAACTTGCTTCTTGGCCATGTTTGTGCAGGAATAGAAACCCTGACTAAGACAATACCTAACTTTGTTTTCCTCAATACATAGAGCTTGCTAGAGATACCAGCTGGAGGCCAATGGTCCTGAGCAGCAGACACGGCAGAGACCCAGGAATAGTGGCTGATGGGGACCACCAGGAAATTGGCCTGAAGCCCTGGGCTTCAGGAGGAAAGAGTGTACATTGAAGACTTATTTCACATTTCAGACTAAAGTCTAAATCCTATTAGCTAGGGATTATTGTATTCCTGTACATGACTGATTTTACAAATGTTCTAGAAGTTAGCACCCTTCACTGTCAGAGAGCAATGAGCAGGTGCTACAGATTCACATGTGTAAGAACCATGGCAGGGAACCACTCTTGCCTAGCAGAAAGGCTCTGGGAGTAGTCAGGTGGTTTTTTCTCTGGGGCACAGCTTGAGGTAGAGGATTAAATCTGCAAAGGTTTCAGCTCTCTGCCTCAGTGGACATTGTTCCCCCATCCCACGTGTTCCTGCCTTCGAACTATCAGTACAGTCCACAGGACTTCCCTGAGCCCCTCATGCCAGAGTCAGAATCTAATACCCATAGATTCCAGGTGAGCTGTGGAAAGAAGGATTTCTCACAGTGCCTAGAGAAGTGTCTTGGTTTCAATCAATGCTCAGACTGTGGAAGTCATGGGCTGCCTTCTCCTCCTTCCTCCTTCTCCTCCTCCTCCTGCTCCTCCTCCTCTTCTTTTTGCAATCCCTCATACAGTATATCATTATGACATTCACTCCCTCTCTCGTCCCATCCCTGCTGCTGACCCCCTCTTCCCAGCTAGCCCCCATAATGAGCATCTTCATACAAATGATAGACATTGCTCACTGCTGAGCTAGGATGACTTTGGTCATGTGACTCTATGATTTGGGCACCAGGCTTTGAATGGGCTTATAAAAGTCACTTTGAAGGAAACAAGCTGTCTTGGTTAAGGTTTTCTTGCTGTGAGGAGACACTATGACCAAGGCAACTCTTATAAGGACAATATTTAATTGGGGCTAGCTTACAGGTCCAGAACTTCAGACCATTATCATCAAGGCAGGAGTGTGGCAGTGCCCAGGCAGGCATGGTGTAGGAGGAGCTGAGAATTCTACATCTTGTTTCAAAGGCAAACTGGAGAAGGGTGGCTTCCAGGGAGCTAGGATGAGGGTCTTAAAGCCCATGTGACACACTTCTACATCTCCAAATAGTGGCACTCCCTGGGCCAAGTACATATACATGCTAAAAATACTGTGTTTGAGTGGCTGGAAGTGTGACTTTAAACTGTTACTGGTTAATATGTCCAGTTTTGAGAACTATTTTATACCCACTAGTGCTTTGACCTCCAGTTAGATCATTTGTAGGAGAATTATTTAGATTCCTTTCTTTATTCCTTTCTCTTTTTTTTTCTCCTCATTAGTTGCTTTCTACTCTGGAGATTACGTTCTGGAACCACAATTCTCCACCAGAATCCTTCCATGTTTTGATTTAGGATTTTCCCAAAACACCATACCAAGTGTATTTGTTGCCTGTTCCCATTCCAACAGAGCACCATGAACTGAACAGCTTAAAACAACAGGGATTCATTATCTTGTAGATCTGGAAGCCAGAAATCTATGTTCAGAGTGTAGGCTAGGCCTTATTCCCCCTCCAGGCATATCTGACCAGACCTCCGGGCCACGTGCACCCCAGGATAGCCACTCCCGAGCCAGGTTTTGTAGATGATAGTGTTAAATTACAATATCAAGGGTGGACATGCCTGCTGAGCCCACTGGGTGGCTGTCGTTCTCTGCTGCCTCCAGAGCTGGTGCTACCGCATTCCATGGGCTGTGACTACAGTGCTCCATCACTGTGTCTGTGGCCTCTTTACCTCTCCTGTCAAATCTCCCCTTCATCAGTCTTCTCTCAATTATCTCACTTTAGTAAATATACATGAAGCTTACTGCCTTAACCATTTTCATCTTAACCACGTTAGAATATGTAGTTAGGGTGACATACATACAGTCCAAGTGCTGTGCGACCACTACGGCAGCCATCTCGCTCAGGGACTCTTCTCAAGAGTCCACACCCACTATACAATAACTCTCTCTTCCTCCCTCCCCAGCTGGTAGCAACACTCTCCCTGCTTTCTGTAGCCATGGGTTTGCGTTCTTCAGACACCATCGTAGAATCTAACAGCGTTTGTCCTTGTGGAAAGGCTTCTCTCATGTAGCAAATCTTTAGGTTCCATCCATTTACGGTTTATATCACTGTAGTATCTGTCTTACTTTCTTTCCTTTTTTAAAGCTAAATAACCGAAATTATCTGCCATTGTAGACAATGCCTCGTTACTCCTTCATTTATCCACAGGAGGACATTTCCACTGTGGTTTGGTTTTGTTTTGTTTTGTTTCGGCTTGGTTTGAATTTTTGAGATAGGGTACATACTAGTGTAGCCAAGGCTGGCCTCCAACTTTTGCTCCTACTGCCTCAGCCTCCTGACTGCTGGGATTATAGGACTGCACCACCTGGCACAGTTCACAGAATTGAGCAAGAAGTTTAGGTGGTGGTGGTGGTGGTGGTTGTTGTTGTTGCACTTGAAAGGACATTTATCATTGTCTGGGTAAGCCAGAATGAGTTCCTTCTCACCAGATCGTTAACCTTGCCTTCACCATATAAGGAAATAGCATGTCCTGGGGTCCAGATGTAGTCTGATCCTTTTGGGGAGGACCACCCACTCTAATACAAGAATAAAGTCTCGTTTTGTGTCATTTCTTTTATCAAGAGATAGAAATGGGGGCTGGAGATGTAGCTCAGTGGAAAGGGTATTGGCTGCTCTTTCAGAGGTCCCAGGTTCAATTCCCAGCACCCACATGGCAGCTCACAACAGTCTGTAACTCTAATTTCAGAGGATCCTATGTACTATTCTGGCTTTCATGAGCATTGCACACATGTGGTACACTGACATATGTGCAGATAAAATGCCACACATACAAAAATAAAATTTTTAAAAAGAAAAAAATTACAGCAAATCAAATGTGGCCCCCTTGGAGCTAGGAAATGTCGATTTTATTTGAAAATTAATTTTGCTAAATGTCTCCTTAAAGCAATCTCCCCTCTCTCTCAGTCAGGCACAACTGCCCTGTTCTTCGCTGCCCAGCAAGGCCACAATGATGTTGTGAGATTTCTCTTTGGATTTGGCGCATCCACTGAATGTCGGACTAAAGTAAGAAAACCTTGGTCTTGAATTCACGTCCAGTTGGAGACCTTCAAGGTCTTGAGTTCACAGCCCGTTGGAGACCTCTGACAGTAATGCAGTTCATTTTCACTTTGTCTGTAACACAGACATGTGCTTCCCCTGCTGGAAGATTCAGATGCCTAAGGAAGTAGGTTTCCCGGGGTTGCTTGTAGTGGTTCAGGGTTAGTCAGTCTTTGGGATTCCTTCCAAGCTTTGTACTGGGAATGACTGAAGTTCTTCCCTGTGCCATTCATTTTCTGTTCAGGGACACCAGGCTTTATAACCAGGTGTCTATCTAACACTCCTTATTTCTGTGTTCTGCTCTATCTCTGTATTCATTCCAATACAGGAATAGGAGTTACTGGAGGGATGGCCTGGTCCTAGCGAGCCTGGGTGCTTTGAGATGGTGTCTGGCAGCCAGCCTGCACTCATGGGCTATCCTGTCAAAAAGACATGGAGTCAGCCTCTAGGTCTCAGAGTCCAGCAGTTCTGGACAGGGACTACGGTTCTTCCTTAAAGGGATTTTCATTCTCACTTTTCATATTCAGATAAGAAAGCATAGTGCAAAAGGATGAATGTTGTGTTCACATTTTTTCATGCTTTTATAGCAGGAAAATTTGAGCTGATATAAGATTCTTGTCATTTTAAGCTCATATTAGGTCTACTTGTAATATTAATTCCTGAATTTTACTCCATGAACTTTAGCCCATGTTGAAAATCTTAGATTTTCTTAATTGACTATATATAATAAGTAGATACAAAGAGAGTTCCCACTGGATCTTTCTCCTAATGAAATATTATCAAATGGTCCAGATGTTATATAGAGTGCTGTCTTTTCTAAAACCCATTAGTAAATTTGTATGCATGCCTTGAAACATACTGAATATAATATAACATAATATAGTATAGTATAATATAATAAAAACACATAGGAATACTTATTATCTCTTTTTCATTATAAAACTGAAATAACAAGGTCCTGGGGTACTCAGTTGAGTATAATACTTGCTGCATTAGCATGAGGACTGGAGTTGACATCCTCAACACTCATGTAGAAGCTGGGAACTATGGCATGCATCCATAATTTTGCTCTGAGGATGAGGGGCAAGAGAAACACGAGGGTGAAGGCAGCCATTGCAGTCAAAATGATAGGCTCCAGGTTCAGTAACAAACCCTGTCTTAAAAGCTAAGATGAGACAACAATTGTCCTGGTATGGACCTGTGGTCTCCAGATGAGTGACTTTGTGCACAAGCTGTGAAGATCCACACAAGTACATGACATGTGCATGCACGCGCACGCGCGCGCACACACACACACACACACACACACACACACTATGTATATTGCAACTAAAGTAGCAAGTGCACTGAACCTAAGTCTCAACACCTTACAACTAAATCAGATTGATCATACATGACCACATGACTACTCAGTCATCTTCTTGCTTAAGTTCCAACTGGATCAAAGCCTTTATGCAGGAGCCATTTGTGCTCCCAGCTCTGTAGAACACAGAGCCCAGGATGGGTAAGTCTGTGACTCCAGGAGGGCAACTGCAGGGGTCCTAAGAGCTTTCCATGGGAAGAAGGGACTGTCAGGAGGTTGTGAGTTTTAATGTGAACCTGTCATCAAAACTGACTTGGTTTTAATAATTACCTTCTTGTTATTAAGTGTGTGAGATGTGTAGCCTGACAGTGTTTTTAATAAAATAGATTGGTCCTTCTGTCATGGCCAATATAGTCTACTATTCTCTTACCTCATCAGTAGAGAGAACAGAAAGTTGACAAGAGAGTCTCGAGAGCAGTAGTGACTGCTGCTGTGGGGCAGTACCTTGATGTCCCCTGTCTTGCCACCCGCCTCAGCCTCTCCTCCATTCCCCACCCTTCTAGGCTGGCTCAGCCTTCTTCCTTACCATACTGCCCCTCCTTCCCTCCCTCCCTTCCCTCCTCCCTCCCTCCCTCCCAACCTCCCTTCCTCCCTCCCTCCCTCCCTCCGTCCCTTAGGGTGCCTTCTCTAGCTCCTGCCATACACTTGATGTCACATTGACTATGAGCATAGAGCTCTGTAGCAGAGATTATGGAGAAGGCTGCCTGCCACTTGCCTGATTTCCAGGCTTCATCTATATACCTTCTGAACCAGACTCTCTGAAGGTAGAACTTGCTTTGAATAAAAAAATCAAAATAAAAAACAAGCAACAAAAAACCCTAAGCCCAAATTTAGAAACTACACTATCATATTCATAATTAATATTTTGAGTTAAGTTGAATTTTTCATAATTAGCTTAAATCTCCACATCACAGTTCACAGCACCAAACATCAAGCACACATCCATGTGGGAAAAGGTACTTACCAGTAGTCCTACCCGTAGTGCCGGGAAAGTTGTTAATGGCTCGGTGACTCAGTGGTCAGTGTGCTTGGCATAAGTGCTTGTTCTGATTTCAGCTGTAAAGATAAAAGCGGGGTTGACAGAACAAAGGAATGCCCCATTCCTCATCAGAGCATGATTACAGCACTCTGCTTAGTCTTTAGGGCCCAAACAGGCACACATTCAAAGGAAGACCCCTAAGCCATACAGTGAGATGTCATCGTCTGCTCTTTTAACGGAGGCGTATCTTGCCCCATGGACACAATGGCTGTAGATGGGTTAGCATCTTAAACTCAGTGGCTTATAACCAAATAGCTCCAAAGGAGAAGCCAATATCTGTCAAAGGGGTCTCTGGTCGGAAGCCGTGCTTCTGACACAGAGCTGACAATACTTGAAGTGTGCTGCACTTCACATATTGAGAGGTGAACGGATGTCGTCTCCTTTGGTGAAGGCAGGTTGATAATAACTAGAGAGATGGCTGCATTATGTCCCTGGCAGGTTATCCAAGTGTACAGCATGCTCATGTCCTCAAGATGATCATAAATAAAAGACAAAAGCAGGAGAGATGCATCCATCACTAAGAGTACTCACTGCTCTTCCGAGGGCCAGGGTCAGTGCCCAGCACCCATGCTGGGTGCCTCACAGCCTCTGGAACTGTGGGAATCCAACACTCTCTTCTGACCTCTGTGGGTGCCCCCATGTACACTTGGCATACACTCAAAGAGAGACAAAGATACACACATACAAACAAACAAGAAATATTGTAAGTCTTTAAAAACTAAAACAAGGTAAAAGACAGAAGAAAAGTGAGTTTATCCTTTCTGGGACTATTCTCTCCCAATTCTATGTGAAAAAATGTTCTTGATAAAATACAAGTGTTGCCATATCTAATGTATGTGTCCTTACTGTCCATAGGATGGGGGCACTGCCCTGTTGGCTGCTAGTCAGTATGGGCACATGCCAGTGGTGGAGACCTTGCTGAAACACGGAGCCAACATCCATGACCAACTTTATGTGAGTGTTTCAAGGGGGCCTGAACTTATCCCTTGATCACAGCTAACATTTGATCTAAATTCCAGTATCAGAAACCATGACTTAAACCTAGTTTTAGCACACTAAAAAAAAGTGCACATCTTTTTTTGAAGATGTATTTTTTATTGAAGATGTATTTTTATTATTTTGATTATGTGTATGGGGGTATGTACGTGACTGCAAGTACCAGAGGTATCAGATCTGGCATTTCAGGTTGTAAGCCACCTTATGTGGGTACTGGGAATCGAACTCAGGTCCTCAGGAAGAGCAATATGTGCTCTTAATCACTGAGCCATTTCCCCAGGCCTACACAGTAGGATTTTCAATGGAGACGTCAATGGAAAATCAGCTGACCGGATGAGCTCTCCTTGTCATAGAAACCATGTATTTCCTCACCTCTGTTCTTCCTTTTAAATCTGTTGTACATCTGCAAACATTCCGCACATACTGCCCCAGAGTCACTCACACCATGACAAGCCATGTGGTCCAGCCTATGCTCTACACCTTCCTGTTGTAAAGATCATAGTGCAGAGTGGTACCAAGAGGGGAAATCAAATTAGTCAAGAGAACTGAGAGGTGAGAACTGTGGAGCTGTGTTCTCAGGTAGGACTTGGACTGGCTCCGCGGCCCCTGTGAGCCTGTTTGCAGCTAATTGCCAATTAGTACATAGCCCGAGGGCCCTTTTAATTGTCACTGAAATTTTATAGGCTTTGCAACAAGTGTTAGTATCCTAGGAAAAATAAAATATGGGAGGTGGGGTGACTTGACAGTCTCAGGACAGGGAGGGAGAGTGTCCTGTTTCTAATTATCCAGGAACTGTATTAGAGGTCATTCCTCAAGTACACCGTAGCCCACATGCCAACGCCAGTTGGTTTTCATAGCCACCTAATGGGCTGCGTAGGTGTGCTGATTTCCATTTGACTGTCCTTTCAGAACTTACCCTGTTAACTCTGACAAATCTCAGGCCTCTTTGAAGTCCATAGCAACTAGTCTTACCCTCTGGCACTTCAAAGTTTGTAAGGCTTTGAACCTTGCAGTAAACCGGCTGAGATCCTTGATAATGCTCTAACAAAGTGCCTCTCAGCCTGGCTGCCCATTAGACGCACCCTCGGGGCTTACCAAACCTGCCAGGTCCCAGACAGCCCCTCAGAGCAGCAGAGCCCGTCCTGTGGTCACAGCTGCAGCATGAGGAGGTCCTGATGTGTGTTCTGAGAAATACAGCCAGGGCTGAGGGGTGGCTCAGGTAAGATGTTTGCTGTGCAGATTTGAGAACCTGAGCTTGCATCCCCAGCACCTACTTACAAAGCTGGGATCTGTGGTGTGCACTTGTAATCCCAGCACTAGGAAAGTGGAGGGGACAGGAGGATTCTGGGGCTTGTGGCCAGCCCATCTAACCAAATTAGCAGTGAGACCCTATCTGCCAAAATAAGGTAAAGAGTGATTGAAGATTCCTTCTGTTGACCTCTAGCCTATACACTTGAGTATCCACACATGCGCACACATGAACATATCATATACCACACACACAGAAAAGAAGGAAAAATAAGGCATGTCTAAAGCTTTGGCTGGGAGGCAGAGGCAGGCAGATTTCTGAGTTCGAGGCCAGCCTGGTCTACAGAGTGAGTTCCAGGACAGCCAGAACTACACAGAGAAACCCTGTCTTGAAAAACCAAAAAAAAAAAAAAAAAAAAAAAAGACTAAAGTTTGGCTGTCTCTTGGTTGATCTATGTAAGTAAAGAATAGCTGAGAGTCTGGATTATGTATGGGTGTGTGAGCCCAGAGACTTTGGAAGTAGAAAGTTAATGTTTATTTTCACAGCACAACTCAGGAGTGTGAATCAAGGGTGGAGATAAAGTTTGCACTCACTAGATAGTATCCTTCCAGAATGCTCTCAAAAATATAGACTTCAGCAGAGCCCCTAGTCACAGTAAATACTCCTCTATTAATCGGTGAATGAAGAAAATGTCATGTACCGTAAATTCCTTACTACATAGAGAAAGTGCATGTTGAGGGAACGTGGATAAAGGAGAAAGAAAGATGCCAAGGAAACAAGACTGACTCCTAATTCATAATGTCACAGAGAGTGGAGTCTGGGGAGATGGTTCAGTTATTAAAGTACTCGCTTCCTGACAGGAAGACCTGAAGTTGATGTCCAGCACTCACGTTAAAAATAAATAATTAATTTAAAAAAGTCTGGGTCCTGCCAGAGAGACGAAGAGATAGCTCAGCAGTTAAAATTGTGTGTTACTTTTAACTTTTTAAGCCTTTCAAGCGAAGGACCCAAGTCCTGTTCCAAGCACCCACATGATGGCTCAGAACCACCTATAGCTTGAGTTCTAGGGGATCCAGTGACTGCTTCTGGTCTCTGAAGGTAACCAGGCATGCATGTCATGCAGACATATATGTACAGACAAAATATTCATACACATATAATAAAATAAATCTTTAAAAAATGTTTTTAAAATCTGGGTGTGATGACTTATGCATCCAGTCAGCCTCTGGGATACAGAGACAGGCAGATCTCTCAGGATCCATGGCCAGGCAGGCTAACCCACTTGGTGAGCCCCAGGCCAGTGAGAGAACCTATAGCACAAAGTGGACAGAACCTTCCTGAGGAACGACACTGGAGGTTGTTAGGTTGTTCTCTGCTCTCTCTCTCTCTCTCTCTCTCTCTCTCTCTCTCTCTCTCTCTCTCTGTGTGTGTGTGTGTGAGAGAGAGAGAGAGAGAGAGATGTGTGCTCGCCTGCACACACACACACACACACACACACTTCTGTATAATTTATTTACCTAATAGCTACTACTTGGAAAACGAATAGAAACAGAAAAGAGAATGCAAATGAGGAGCATAAGTCATGAACCTTTACTTTCCTTCTGAAATAAACATGAAAGCTGAATCTAAACCCCTGTTACCTCAGGACGGAGCCACTGCCCTTTTCCTGGCTGCCCAAGGCGGTTACTTGGATGTCATCAGACTACTATTGTCTTCAGGAGCAAAAGTCAACCAGCCAAGGCAGGTAATGTCCTTTGGAGCAGGAGGTTGGGAGTGGCAGGGTCTAAAGCAGCACCGGCCTGACACAGCCGTCACCATGGATAGTCTTCAACCCTGCCTCTGTGATGAGAAGTTATTTGTAATTAAGATGTCTCCTAGTCTGTGCTTTGAGGTCAACTGGGTGTCTCTGAACTCAAACTGACATCACAAGTCAGTACTTTGAAAAACCTAAGTATTTGATGTCTAAGGTCAAGTACACACTCTGCCACCTCTTCTTCTTTATGACCACACTGAAATAAAGAGTGTTGGCTGACCTGGGACAACAGAGGCAAGTCCTACCTGGTGTCTCTCCTGATATGCTGCCGTAGCTCCGTCTAGCACTTTTTCCAGCAACCCAAGAGGAGCCCTAGAAATCAGGAAACTGTGAGTGGGTTCTGTGCCGCCATCTCTCACAGGCCAACTGACATTGAGACTTCATTTGCCAATCTGACATCTGGCATCTACTAATGTCTGGCAATTCAATTAGCTGATGCTTAAAGCTCAGTTATGCAACACTGAGGACATTTTATGTATGATATATGTAAAGTAGCATAGCTCGATATTCTGTAGGAGCGATCTGTGCTCTGATTAATTCACTGCATCTGAGGTTAAGAAAACATTGCTGTGAAGGTTGTTGTTACTGTTGTCTTCTAGAAAAGTCAAACTGGTTTCCTAAGCAGTAATACCCAACGCAAGTTTCTGTTTTAACTGATCTAGCACTGGGAGCCTAGGTATTTAAATAATATACATCTGTGTGGACCCTCAGGATGGTCTGTGTTCCTGGCCACAGGCTTCCTGGGTCTTCATTAGCCTAAGTGCATAAGGAATGAAGATGAGTTGAGTATAGTAGGCTTGCTGTCAGCAATCTAGACTTCTCTCCTAGCGCTGCCAGTGACTGTGGTTTGGTTGTTGGGGATTGGTTTCATCTTTGAGACAGGGGGTCACTCGGTTGCCCAGGCTTACTCATGCTCATGTGCTGGGATTGCAAGCATGCACCACCACACCTGCTTAGTTCTGTGCAATTTTAAATTGGATTAAATGTATTTGCGTGTGCTACAGAGTAAGTGTGGAAACCCGAGGACGACCTTTGGTGGTCTGGATAGAGGAGGCTGCACATCAAGGATGAAGAGATGGCTGTCAGTGAAGCAAGCATGACATGTACTGAGGGACTACACCCATAGGCAACTTCTGGCTTACACATGCACACACACGCACACACACACATATGCACACACACACACACATGCACACACACACACGCACACACACGCACACACACGCACACACACGCGCACACACACGCACACACACGCACACACACGCACACCCCTATATACAAGAACACATACACACACAAAGAAAGAGAAAAACAATTGCACGTCAGGCCTACCAAGGCTATCATTTGGAAGTCAGAGTTTAACATTTCGTTAACCCTTCTTCTTTTGATTCAGAAGCTTCATTCTGTCATAACGAATGAAAGGAGTTGGTGGGCTTTGAGTGGCATGGATTTGATTTGGAGGTCCTTATGACCACAGGTTCCCTTTGAACGTGGAAGCCAGAGACTATTATGATTGTCGGGTTTCTTTCATTATAACTTTGCAAAATAATTTGTCACTTTAACCAGTCTGTTTATAAAATATATCTTAATATTCTCATTCTCACAGTCATGTTTGCTTAAAAACAATCCCCAAGTTGATATGAATTGATGTTTCAAAGACCACACGAGTACCTGTGCACTTGGGCGTGAATTAGTCACCTGTTGTCATTGAAACCAGGAAGTTATTAAGTAAGGCAGCAAGGCAGCAGTAACCACGACACACCAGCTGTTTGCATTCCTCAAGAGTGAGATTCACCTGGCTGGCCAGTGGGTAACCTGACCCATGAGGACAAGGACCCACCCTGTGCTTAAAAAAACAAGGGACACACCCTTCCAAAGACTGTTTCTAACACAGTGCTTTGGAACTGTGAGAGTCCAGGTCTGAAGAGATTGTTATTCAGGGAAACTGCTTTATAAAACAGAAATTACTTGAGGTGAGGAAGCAATGGAAAGTGTCCTCTTTGTTGTGAGCATGCACCCTGTGGCAGTCCCATCAGTGCCTGCCAGGAGCCTATGGCTCTCAGGTTAGAGACTCACTTATCTACCTGCCAGGGGCCTATGGCTCCCAGGTTAGAGACTCACTTATCTACCTGCCAGGAGCCTAGGGCTCCCAGGTTAGAGACTCACTTATCTAGGTCAGTCACTCCATGTTCTGCCACCTCTGAAGGTAGAACTTTTGCTGACTTCAGTCTAAGAAAACAGATATCATAAATATGACAAAAGTCACACAAGCATGGCTGACCTGGTTACTGGTTATTCAGAGGTTTAAGAAAAGTGTGATTTAAAATCCTCATTAAAATGGCTTACACAGGTAGAACATTACAGGCAGGGAGTCTGGAGCCGGTATCTTGTTCTGAAATCCCCACTAACTCATTAAGACTGTATTAGAAAATTCTTGAATTTATGAAGCAAGGACAAGGGTATGTGCCTGATTTTCCATTTCTTAATATTTTTACATAAATTTGACGTTGTGTTTGTGTGTGGGAATGTATGGATGGGTGTGTGTGTGAGTATGTACAGGTGTGATCCAGAGGTCAATCAGGTGTCCTTCCTAAGGAGCCACTCACCTTCTGTTTTGAGACAGAGTCTCTCCCTGGAACCTGGAACTTTCAATTAGACTGTCTAGCCAGTGAGTCACAGGGATCCCCTCCTCTTCCTCCCCAGCTCTGGGGTTAGAGTCACATGCCACCACACCCAACTTTTATGTGATGCTGAAAACCAAATTCAGATTATCATACTTGTTCACATATGTGTACACTTGCACACATTCCCATTCTGACCTCTATGGGTACCCATCTTTGCACATACACACATACCACATAGCACACAACATACAAAACACACACAACACACAAACACAACACACATACATAATACATGACACACACAACACACACATACACAATACACACCATCACAATACACACCATACACACTACATAACACCACATGTACTACACAACACACAACCACACACTATGCAACACACACACTCGCGCACGTGCACATACACACACCATTCTGCAGAGTCCTTTTATTACCATCTGTGACTAGATGCTAATGAAGTAGCTGAGAACTCCCTCCTAGGACACTTGATGTGATGTCCGGGAGTCAGCACTGTAATGAATGGCTTCTCTTGTAACTTTCCCTCCTGAGAACTAAGCAGACTTTTTAGTGCTTTGTGCTGAGCAAGTGTGATCACAGTCAGGACAGTGTGCAGCTTGAGATGGTCCCTCCTACTCAATAGGTCAAGAGTTGCGGGGATCATAGAAGTCCATGGTCTCTTGGAAAACTTGTTTCTTCCTCCACACGTCCTTCTCAAGGAGAACTTGACAGGAGCCCAACTTTAATCAGTGGTGAAGATGTCTACTTAGCCACTGCTCTCTTAACCACATGCTTGACATACTTCTCCCCACTCAGCTCACCCACATCACTAAAGCAGTATTTCTAGCTCGGCCAAGCTGGCCTTGTTTTCCCAGCGTTAGGCTGGCACAGTCTCACTCGTCTCTACATAGACTCCTATTTTGCCTGTCAGTATTTCTACATCATTTGACAGGAAGACCAGCTAATGAGTGTACTCTCTAATGCAGTGGATCTCAACCTGTGGGTCACAACCCCTTTGGGGAGAGATCAAACCACCCTTTCACAGGGGACACCCAAGACCATTGGATAACAGATGTTTATATTACAATTCATAACTAGCAAAATTACAGGTATGAAGTAGCAATGAAAATAATTTCTGGTTGTGGAGGAGATCGTCAGAACATGAGAAACTGTATTAAGGGTCTCAGCATTAGGAAGGTTGAGAGCCACTGTCCCAACAGAAGCCTTCAAATGGACATAGAATTGCTGGAACCCAGAAAGTGATCCCTAGCTTGGGGGTACATATGACATGGGAGAGACAAGAGTTTCTAGACTGGTATAGGATTCCACACTGGTGGAGGGTACTGGCCATCTTCGTCCCTCTGCCTGTTGACTACCAGAAAATACATTGTGACTTGGGCAAAGCACCAGGGAGGTCTGGCGGCCTGCGGCCCCAAATGCTCTGTGATTGGGAACTAAAGGGAGGTGCTGAGTGGCTATGGAGCCAGCTCAGGCTTCAGACAAAGGAGCTGAAGTCACAAGGCTGTGCATGGTGACGGAGTGAGACATTCTAGTTTTTGATGACCGTGGTTTCCTTTCCATGGACCTCAGCTGTTTTTCATCTGTAAACTCAAGATAGCAATGGTGACATCCCTCTAGAATCACTATGAAAATGATATAAAATATTCCCAGTAAAATTTCTACTGCAGTGGCTGTGGGCTGGACTAACACTGGTGGCAAAGTTGCCTTGTTACTGTAGTTCCTGTGTCTTGAACTGGCCACCCCTCCAATAACAGAATTGTTCCCAGACTCTAGGGGACCTAAAACCTACAGATGAAAACAGTCGTGCCTAAGGACTGGGATGCCATAGACTCAGGGAGCATATAGCATTTTGTGTGTTCAAATCCTCGGGAATTGAGTGGGTTGCTGTCTTTTTCTAAGCAGATTTGAGAAGCCTAGATAAGATTATAGATTAGTCTCTAACATGAATGGTGTATATACCCTTAATGCAAAAGTTACCCTATTAGCTATCTGCTTGGCACTTGAGCTTGTTCTACAGTTATCAGCCAGTGTTGAACACCTTCTGGCACAGGTATTTATTGTGTTGACAGTCTTATCCAGCCTTCAGACTTCCTGCTCTTTCCTTGACCTCCAATCCCCACGTGCCCATCACCTGTGAGTCCTCTTCTGCCTGATCTATGGCATAAATCTAAGTCATCTTTCACTGGGTGTGGACACAATGCTAAATGTGAGCTACTGCCTCTGACTCTTCTCTTGTTTTTCTTCTTTAAGTGATTTGGAGTGCAGGAGAAATGGTGCAATCAGTAAGTGCCTGCCACCCAATCATGGACCCCCAAACAAGTCAACAGGAGCAAGTCACTGTGAAGTGAAAGTTGTGCCCTTCACAGCAGTGTGCGCTCTCTCTCTCTCTCTCTCTCTCTCTCTCTCTCTCTCTCTCTCTCTCTCTCTCTCTCTCTGTGTGTGTGTGTGTGTGTGTGTGTGTGTGTGTGTGGCTGTACTCTTCACTTCAGAACTCCATGCTGAGGGCAGAGAGGCAGATTTCTGGAACTCACTGACCAGCCAGCCTAGACAAACAGATAAGTTCAGCTAGAGATGCTGGCTCAAAAACTCCAGAGAGTCTTCAAGGAAAGCACCTGACATCAACCTCCATGTGTACATGTACACACATACACATGAGCCCTCGTGCATATGAGCATACACCTGCCCATACACACACACACAGAGAGAGAGAGAGAGAGAGAGAGAGAGAGAGAGAGAGAGAGAGAAAGAAAGAGCAAGCCGGGCGGTGGTGGCGCACGCCTTTAATCTCAGCACTTGGGAGGCAGAGGCAGGCGGATTTCTGAGTTCTAGGCCAGCCTGGTCTACAGAGTGAGTTCCAGGACAGCCTGGGCTATAAGAGAAACCCTGTCTCAAAAACAAAAACAAAAACAAAGAAAACAAAGAGAGAGTGGGGAGGGAATCTGTGGAGGGCATGACTTTCACTTCACAGCAATTTGTTCCACTTAAAACATTTAAAAACAATTTTTGGGAGGTCTGAAAGTAGTCACAAGTATTTAAATATCTTTTTCACTCATTCCAATTCACTCTAAAATCCCAGAAAATAGAAATACATTGACTTGTATTCTATCTTTTTTATTATAAATAGGAAGGCACTGGGTGTGATGCTATGATACATGCCTTTAACGCCAGCACTCAACAGCAAGTGGACCTCTGTGAGTTCAGGGCAGCCTGATTTACATAACAAGTTCCAGGACAGCCAGAGAGGACTCTCTTAGCCACCTAGGTAGTAAGTAGTTGAACTTGACAGGATGATCTGACACATACTCTCCAGGTTCCAATGTCAAATCTGGAGAAGTGACCGTTAGTAATGAAGTACATGGGAGACCCCACATGTCCTTAACCAGTCAGGCGGACCTGGCTGCTCACTATCCAGTTGCTGTACAGGGTCTCCAGGAAACTTGATAAATGAAATCCACAGGAAGAGCTTGAGGAGTTAGAAGTCCAAGTCAAGGGTTTGTGTTATTCATGGTGAACAACACTCAGCTCCAGCAGCATTTTCTAAGCATCTGTGTGATCTTTGTGTTCACTACCTTTACATGTGATTTCTCATGGGTAGTGTCTCTGCAAGGTCATGTGTTTGCAGAAGATACTGAGGCTGAGAGGCACAGTCTCACAAACAAGAAGTGCTGACTGAGTTTTTGTTGTTTTTCCTTCCAGTTAAGGTGATAGATCTGAGCATTGCCATGACTTATAAATTGAGAGTGGTAATAATTGTTCTCAGTGTAAAGGTCTCAGTACTTTTCTGCAGGTAGTTTTACTAAAAACAACCTTTGACAAGCACACTCAAAAGGTAGCCCATTTCCCTTCCCTGGCTGCCCTCTGGTGGAGACATCCACCAAGGACAAAATAGACCCAGAGCAGGCAGGAACAAGCATATGGTCTCTCGGCACCTTAAATAAACATGATAGGTCTGGAGCTCAGATCTTTTCTGTTGTCTCTTGGGATCCTGCCTATACCCACGTGCCAAGGCACACTCAGTCTGTGTGTCATACCACATCTGTCCACGATACCGCAAATGCATGCTTGTCCTGCTGACAGAATCCTGATCTTCCTTCAAGACCCAGCTGAGCTATGCCCCCTATCTATGAGCTTGACAGAAACCCCAAGGCAGTAAGAGGGTGCCTTCCCTTAGGCCATGTGCACCCTTCTCATTCACTCCCATGTGCAATTGTACAGAAATCTCAACCTTCTCTCTTCCTCTAGACTTTCCTTTGAAAACAGAGACTTCTTTCAATATTCTGCTGAGACATAGAAGCTTCGTAATTCATTGTTGATTGGTTAAATGGATGAATACTTGAATCTTCAGTTGGGAGAGTCAAATGAAAACTATGGATGTTCTTTTATAAATAATAAGCAATTTTTTAGTTTGTACTTTTAATTTGTGCTTTTAATACAAACTGTAACTTGTTAATGATAACATGCATCCTCAAGAGTAGATCCAGAAAACAGAGGGTTGTGTGAAGCAGGCTTGGTGTCTTTACCCTCTGTTCTTTGTTTGAGCTCCTCCTTCCCCATCTCTTCCAAGACATAGACACCAACATTCTCTTTACCTCAGATCCTCCTGGCCTTTTAATTTGTCATTTTCAACTACCCAGCTCAAAAGTCTACCCTCTAGTGCTTTGCCAGAGTGGCAATCTACAGTGCTGTGCTCCTGCATCAGCTGGTTTGCTTGGATTGAAATTCCACGCTGCAGCAGATGTGAATTAGAGTCTGCCATTGTATCATCTTGCTCTTTGGCTGTGATTCCCATGAGTAGATAGGTAATCCAGACTCTCGGGATATATTACCATGATGACTTCAGTTTTTCCAGTTCTGGATCCTGCACCTGCTTCCTGCTCAGAGATCAGGCTACCAATCAGGTATGGGGGAGGGAGCAGCATTCTGAATCTGTGTGGCCTCTCTGGTCCTCAAGTGCACTGGTTCCTGGAGATTCCCTATGGACCCACCATATGGGGATGTGTCTCAGTTAACAGAGTGCTTATTTACTTGGGTTCAGTATAACACAATATAGCAGTATAGCCTGGCACAAGCTGACAGGATTAAAGGCAGGTGCTTCAGGGGTGATGTACAGGGATTTGCATATATGTGGTATGAGTATAGTCTCAGCACTCCCTAGGGAGAGAGGCAGGGGATGAGAGGACCCTGGTCATCCTCGGGTATATAGTGAGTTTGCATCCAATCTAAAACACTCGAGATTCTGTCTCTAAAGAGAAACGGAAAAAGACTTTTTGTATAAGACAAGTTTAGCATAAAACAGTTTGAGGTCCCCCAGGCACTGCAAACGCCAGCCTACGGTCCCATGTTCGCTGCCCTGCCTCTTCTCCACCCCTTTTGGGTATGCAGATCAGCTGGAGAGTGGATCTTTTGGACTCAGATCTGATGGTCCTGCGTGAGTGGATAAGTGACTGGAACCCCTGGTACACTGGCCACCTCCTTTTCCCACAGGATGGAACCGCGCCACTGTGGATCGCATCCCAGATGGGCCACAGCGAGGTGGTGCGCGTGATGCTGCTGCGGGGAGCTGACCGTGACGCTGCTCGCAACGTGAGTAGACAGCGCCCCTCACCCTCCACCTGCAGATTGACTGGTCTTCCAACCCTGCTCTTTAGCAGGAAAACAAAGTTCAACTGAGCAGAAAGTTTGCAGGTGTGGTCGGATTCTCCCTCCTCCTTCTGACATGATTTCTGGAGGAGCTGGAGAGGGGTGTGGTTTACTTGATTTAGGGCATGAAAGGAACATGCAGGATCTGTGAAGTGGGTTCAGGCAGAGCCCACTGCTGCACCCCGCTGCTCTCTCTGCTGCAAATCCCTGTGCATCATCCCTCAAGCACCTGCCCTTAATCCTGTCAGTTTGTGCCAGGCTGCAGGCCCAGAGGAGGGATGATCAATGTGGGGAGATTCGAGGGTCACTAGGTTATGAGGCTGATGGCTCCTTGTGTCTGACGTCTGTCTTTGCACCTTCACATAGTTGCCTATCAAGCTTAAGCTCAGAAACGGGAAATCTAGCCGGGCGGTGGTGGCACACGCCTTTAATCTCAGCACTTGGGAGGCAGAGGCAGGTGGATTTCCAAATTCGAGGCCAGCCTGCTCTACAGATTGAGTTCTAGGACAGCCAGGGCTACACAGAGAAACCCTGTCTCGAAAAACCAAAACGAGACAGAGAGAGAGAGAGAGAGAGAGAGAGAGAGAGAGAGAGAGAGAGAGAGAGAGAGAGAGAGAGAGAGAGAGAGAGAGAGAAAAGAAACGGGAAATCTGAAGGCGCTGTTCCTGCTCCCCACCCACCCACTTCTTCTGTTGTCTTCCTGTCCCCTCTGAAATCAAAAAAGAAAACTCTCCCATCACACCCTATTCATCCTTCCCATTCCAGAGGCCCTCTCCTGACTGACTGAAGACAGCTCAGAAGCCGGCCTCCTAGCACCACCATTGATATGTTAAAGCAAGCAAGAAATTGATGATTTGGAAAGTCTCTTTTTGAGCCAAAAATGATCACTAATGATATTTTTTTTAATTTATCTATACACTTTTAAAAATTTTTATTGGTTATTTTATTTATTTACATTTCAAATGTTATCCCTCCTTCCCAGTTTCCCCTCCACAAGGCCCCTATCCCATGCTCCCTCCCCCTGCCTCTATGAGGGCTCTCCCCCACCCACCCACCCACCCACTCCTGCATCAGCTGCCTAGCCTTCCCCCATCCTGGGTCATCAAGCCTCCACTGGACCAAGAGGCTCCCCTCCCAATGATGCCAGATAAGGCCATCCTCTGCTACGTATTCAGCTCGAACCACAGGTACCCCCTGTGTACTCTTTGGTTGGTAGTTTAGTCCCTGGGAGTTCTGGAGGTGGGGATCTGATATTGTTGTTCTTCCTGTGAGGTTGAAAACTCCTTCAATTCCTACAGTCCTTGCCCTAACTCCTCCATTGGGGTCCCCATGCTCAGTTCAATGTTTGGCTGTGTGCATCTGCATCTGTATTGATCAGGATCTGGCAGAGCCTCTCAGGAGACAGCTGTATTAGGCTCCTGTCAGCAAGCACTTCTTGTCATCTGCAATAGTGTCTGGGTTTGGTGTCTGCATGTGGGATGTGTCCCCAGGTGGGGCAGTCTCTGGATGGCCTTTCCTTCAGTCTCTGATCCACTCTTTGTCCCTGTGTTTCCTTTAGACGGGAGCAATTCTGAGTTAAAATTTTGGAGATGATGGGTGGCCCCATCCCTCAAACAGAAGGCCATGCCTAATCCCTGGATATGGTCTCAACAGGTTCTCCCTCCCCTTTGTGGGGTTTTTCAGCTAACGTCATCCCCGTGGGGTCCTGGGAGGCTCTTGCTTTCCTGGCATCTGGGACTTCCTGGTTGCTACACCGAATTCCCCATGCTCCATTGCTACACACTCCGTTCAATTTCCTGACCCTCTGTACATCTCCTCCATCTCCTCCCATGCCTGATTCTTCTCCTCTTTTCCCCCTCCCCCTCCTCTCTTCCTCCCAAGTCCCTCCCTCCCTCTACTTCCCTTGATTATTTTGTTCCCCCTTCTTAGTAAGACTGAAGCATCTACACTTCGGTCTTCCTTACCCTTGAGTTTCATGTGGCATGAGTTGTATGGTGGGTATTCCACACTCTTTGCCTAATATCCACTTATCAGTGATTACACACCATGTGTTTTCTTTTGTAACTGAGTTACCTCACTCAGGATGATATTTTCTAGATCCATCCATTTGCCTGCGAATTTCATGAAGTCATTGTTTTTAATAGCTGAGGAGTATTCTGTTGTATAAATGTACCACATTTTCTGTATCCATTCCTCTATTGAGGGGCATCTGGGTTGTTTCCAGCTTCTGGCTATTATAAATATGGCTGCTACGAACATAGTGGAGCATGTGATTACATGTTGGAACATCTTCTGGGTATATGCCCAGGAGTGATATAGCTGGGTCCTCAGGTAGTACTATGTCCAGATTTCTGAGGAACTGCCAGACTGATTTCCAGAGTGGTTGTAGTAAAGTTTCTTTTATGAATATGAGTGCCCTTGCATTTGGCGCATAGATGTTTAGAATTGAGAGTTCATCTTGGTAGATTTTTTTTTCTTTGATGAGTATGAAGTGTCCTTACTTATCTTTTTTGATAACTTTTGGTTGAAAGTTGATTTTATTCGATATTAGAATGGCTATTCCAGCTTGTTTCTTGGGACTATTTGCTTGGAAAATTGTTTTCCAGCCTTTTACTCTGAGGTAGTGTCTGTCGTTGTTCCTGAGGTGTGTTTCCTGTATGCAGCAAAATGTTGGGTCCTGTTTATGTATCCAGTCTGTTAGTCTATGTCTTTTTATTGGGGAATTGAGTCCATTGATGTTAAGAGATATTAAGGAACAGTGATTGTTGCTTCCTGTTATTTTTGTTGTTAGAGGTAGAATTATGTTTGTGTGGCTATCTTCTTTTGGGTTTGTTGAAAGAAGATTACTTTCCTGCATTTTTCTAGGGTATAGTTTCCCTCCTTGTGTTGGAGTTTTCCCTCTATTATCCTTTGTAATGCTGGATTTGTGGAAAGATAGTATGTAAATTTCGTTTTGTCTTGGAATATCTTGGTTTCTCCATCTTTGGTAATTGAGAGTTTTGCTGGGTATAGTAGCCTGGGATGGCATTTGTGTTCTCTTAGGGTCTATATGACATCTGTCCTGAATCTTCTAGCTTTCATAGTCTCTGGTGAGAAGTCTGGTATAATTCTAATAGGTCTGCCTTTATATGTTACTTGACCTTTTTCCCTTACTGCCTTTAATATTCTTTCTTTGTTTTGTGCATTTGGTGTTTTGACTATTATGTGACAGGAGGAATTTCTTTTCTGGTCCAATCTATTTGGAGTTCTGTAGGCTTTTTGTATGTTTATGGGCATCTCTTTCTTTAGGTTAGGGAAGTTTTCGTCTATGATTTTGTTGAAGATATTTACTGGCCCTTTAAGTTGGGAATCTTTTCTCTCTTCTATACCTATTATCCTTAGGTTTTGTCTTCTTATTGTGTCCTAGGTTTCCTGGATATTTTGTGTTCGGAGCTTTTTGCTTTTTGCATTTTCTTTGACTGTTGTGTCAATATTTTCTATGGTATCATCTGCACCTGAGATTCTCTCTTCTATCTCTTGTATTCTGTTGGTGATGCTTGCGTCTATGACTCCTGATCTCTTTCCTAGGTTTTCTATCTCCAGGGTTGTCTCCCTTTGTGTTTTCTTTTTTGTTTCTATTTCCATTTTTAGATCCTGAATGGTTTTGTTCAATTTCTTCACCTGTTTGGTTGTGTTTTCCTGTAATTCTTTAAGGGATTTTTGCGTTTACTCTTTAAGGACTTCTACCTGTTTACCTGTGTTCTCCTGTATTTCTTTAAAGGAGTTATTCATGTCCTTCTTAAAGTCCTCTATCATCATCATGAGAGCTGTGCTCTTAGGTGTGTCAGCACTCCTGGAAAACCAGCTCTCTCCCAGTGGGACCTGGGTATGGAGAGCTGTGGCACAGGGTCAGGTCTGGGTGCAGATGGAAACTGAAAGGGTCCTGTCCCAGGCTGGCTATATATGCATTTTTTAAAAGAGTATTCTAATTTTAGCCTATTCTTCCTGGGTTACCACCACCAAATACAGGCAAATAAACACACAGGGCAGGTGAAGTCAAGACTGCATACAGTTCTAAGGCTGTAACAATAGCATAAATCATTAAAGACAGCTAAGCAATCTCCACTGAGTCATGAACAGCAGAGAAGGCCTCTTGGGTCAATCAATAGCCTTAAATATGGTCCTGAAATTACCCTATCCCTGACACAGTGTTCTCAGGGCCCTAGATTGAGACACATTGATGCGTGTTAACAATAGTCCCTGTATCCCCTCTGCTTCAGGACGGTACGACAGCATTGCTGAAAGCAGCCAACAAAGGGTATAACAATGTCATAGAGGAGCTGCTCAAATTCTCTCCCACTCTCGGTATTTTGAAGGTAAGACCTAAAAAGAAGTTATGTCATTTTGTCAGAAAGAGAGATAGGCTAGAAGAGAAATACTGGAGACTGAGTGAGAACTGGGTGTCGTTAGGTGGGGATCCATGGGTCCATGTAGAATGGGGAGATGGTAAAGAGAACAGTCTCCTAATACCTAGTCTTCCAGGAAAAAATAGTATAATTGTCACTAAAGACAGGAAAGTACACTATTGGTATTACTTGGAAGATTTGTGAAATCAAAGGAGGACAACCCTTGTCTTCATCATCTTCAGGAAAGACTCACTCTGCTTGGTTAATTTAAGTATAAAATTAGCCACAAACATCTGGGAGCCTCAGAAAATGTGTATCTGGAGCCTGGAAATGCTTTGTTAGGTTTGAGTCATTTTGGATGAAAGTATTTCTATGCTGCTGTGTATACAGCACAGAGTCAGCAATGAGTCACCAGGCTCATTGGGCTTTGCCAGTCTGCAGTTCCTGTAGGAGCGGCTCAGTTCTGCCATCTCAGGGTATCCAGAGAAACTGACAATAAACAAATATGGCTGCCACTCATAGTTATAATTTATGGGTGAATACTGATGATTTTTTATATTTGGGTGTGTGCAATATAAAATGTGCAAAATATTCTTCACTTTCAGAACATAGGAGAAAAGAGGCAGTGGGCTAGGTTTAACCCACAGACTGTTGATTTGAAACATTTACAGTCCTGCTTTGTTAAATAGACGGTGGCATAGCTGTGCCCTTGGGATACATCAGGACAAACAAACCCTCTCCCTGGAATGACTCCACAAATGTACTATGTTCACGCTGGAAACATTCCATCTGTTCAGATTTTTAGACTCTGTTCTTGCTAACATCTAATGAAGAACTGTTGGGCTCACTGTCAGCCCCTATCCCTAATGAGCTACCTTCAGCTGTGTGTCTGGAGACACTGTGGTAATTAGTACTGATGTGACTTTAGGAAGTACAGGGAAGACACCAGGGAGTAAGACTGTTGCTCTTGTCACTCACATGGTATATGATGAAAACCAGGAAAAGCCGCTGAGGCCTGTGAGCTCAACTCTTGACACATACTCTCATTTTCTCTTAGAATGGGACCTCGGCTCTCCATGCAGCAGTGCTTAGCGGGAATGTTAAAACAGTTGCCCTGCTCCTGGAAGCAGGGGCAGATCCAGCCTTAAGAAACAAGGTACACACTCAATCTGTCCTTTAACAGATGGGCCTCTGTGTAAAGAGTCCACCTCCTTATAAGGCAAGGCAAGCATCTCAAAGGCTCCTGCCTTGATTTTCATAGTTACACATAGTAAGGGCATACTGGGTTGCAGCTGCAAGTTATTCTTAGCCAATGCATTTAGACTCGAGAAATTGTGTAAAAAACCCTATATCATCCATGACTATCTAACAATTTACTCAAAAAAAAATGTGCAAACATTGGAGGTGGGAATGTAGCTCAGTTGGCAGAGGACCCCCTGTAGGACATAAACCAGCAGTGGTAGTTCATGGTTTTAAGGCCAGTACTCAGGAGCTGGGGGAAAGAGATCAGAAGCTTACGATGGTGTGGCTACCTGGTAGGGAGAAGGAGATGGTCATTAAAGGCAGTAAATATGTCTAGAAATGTCAGTGTCCTGGAAGTCTATTGCCTTCCCTACGCATTAAATGTTTATAATCTTAAGAATTACTAATGTATGCTTAGTGACTTGGTCAGGAAAATGTGTTATCAGTAGGGTCACAGGTCACTGCTACAATACCAATCCATGTTTTTATTATTAAATTCGTAGAGTTGAGCCAAATTTCAAAGTCAGAGAGCTTTCCATCACAGTAGAAAGATTTGTCGTTGTATGCTGTCTTACTTGAAGTCTGCTGAAGCTGTCCAGGGTGCAGACTGGAAGTTAAAGAGAAACCCATTCTGACTGCTGTTGCTGTAAGAAAAATTAGCCTGACAAAAGGCAGTATAGGGAAGAAAAATGTTTATTTAAATTCACAATCCAGGTTAGTCCATCATAGCTCAGGAGTCAAGATAGCAGGACTTTAAAACATCTAGTGACATCACACCCACAGTCAAGAACACAGAACAATGAGTGCATTCATATGTCATGTTCAGATCCTCTTACTCAGTCCAGGTCCCAAGCCCAGGGAATGCAACCACCCACTGTGGCATGGGTCTTCCCACCACAATTAATCCAATTAAAGAGATGTCTGTGACGGGCATGCCCATAGTCCATCCTGATTTAGCAATCTCTTATTGAAACTCTCTTTATAGGTGATTCTAGGTTTGTAAGGTTGGCAATTGGAACTAACCATGGAGGGTAAAAAGGTGACTTGGTTGTTAAGTGTACTTGCTGCACAACAGTCAGAACCTGAGTTCCGGTCTCAAAACCTATGTGACAAGCTTGTCATGTGCTGCATTTGCCTGTAACCTCAGCACTGACAGTTGGGGGCAGAAGGATTGCTGGGATTTGCTGTCTGCTAGCTTAGCTGAAATCCAGTCTCGGGGAGAGGCTTGCCTTAAAGGAGTAAAGCAAACCTCCCCTGACCTCCATGTACATACTAGTGCATGCAACAGCACATACAACGCATGCTGGTGTACACATATGAAACCCATTAAGAAGGGTCAAAGTACTAATATGCAAGGCCAAGGCCCCCATCTTCATTGTACCTAGCACACAGAAGGTCTATTTCCCCATTCCTGGGGAAATCAACTGCTTACAGAAAGCTTTTCTGTTATCATTTCTGCCTATCTTTCCCGATAGCCAAGTTTATTTTCCATGAGCTGGCCTGGCTGGGTGATAAGCCAGCTGAAGTCACAACTGCCTTTCTTTGGAATCTTAATCTCTAGACTTGTACATGGGACTCTTGGAGAAAGCAAACATTGTTGATGAGGTATCCAGGACTGAGTTAAGACTAGGGACACCGTTAATACCTTGGCATGGAAACAGAAAAAAAAAAATGCACGTCCCACTTTGTCCCCTTAATGGACTATGCTCTGCAATATGGTCATGGGTAATTTCCAGGGGACAGAACGCTTGGCTTTCAGCCTCCCTAGAGGAATTGAACTTGTGTGTGAAGGCTCATACTGCAGAAAGCCTTACAGTCCTGGGAATCACTGCCACTAACCTTATCTGCCCACCAAACACCCAAGAGAAGCCAGTCTCTTTAATGGCAGCCCCAGAAGCAAGGTAGTTAGAGGAGCGACCTAAGAGCTCTTGAAAGACATGTTTTGTTGTTTTTGTTTTGTTTTTTTATTTTTGTTGTTGGTGATAGTGGTGGTGATGATAGTGGTGGTTGTGGTGGTGGTGATGATAATGATGATAGTGGTAGTTTCCTGCATCCAGGGATGCCCTTGAATCCCTGAGCCTCCTGTCTTGACCCCCTAGTTCCTAGGATTACAGAAACATATCCCCGTACTGGCTTTGGAAAAGGACTTTGGGCTCTCAATCATTCATTTAACAAATCTCTATTGAACACTTACTAGATACTGTGTACTATGCTGTACTCTGGGGACATAATACAGTTCCTGCTTTCATTGAGCTGAGAATTCAGAGGAGGGATAGGGCAAGGAAGGAACCCCAGTCCAGACCGGTATGAGCTACATGCAGGGACACAGGAGATGCTGTTGAGGCTTCCCAAAGAGAGTAATGGCTAACCTGGATGCTTTGTAAGCCTTACTAATTTTTTTTTACTAGATGGAACAGTGGAAACAGTAAATTTAATAAAATTTGACTCTTAATACATATTTTTGTATTGTCCATGAAAGCAGTGAAAAATAATTCCAGTCAGTATGTACTGGAGTACAGTTGCCTCAAGAAAAACTCTTGTGCAGATATTGAAATTGCAGAGGGAAATGACCAGTGTTTAAATCAATCACCATGTTTATTTGATTTATTTATTTTGTGCATATATATGTGAAGAGGGCAGACACCCATGTGCCTCAGTGTGTCTGGTCAGAGATCAAATCTCAAATCTCTGGCTACTTTGTGGGACCCAGAGATTGATCAGGGGATTGAATTCAATGGGCAAGGCCTGAACCCAAGTTCTACCTGGCAAGCCACTCACTGGCCCCAGTTTTATTTGGAAGAACAACACTTGGGCTTAATAGCTTGCCAACCAGTTCAGAGAGTCTTTTCTGATGAATTAATTGTAATTTTACTGACTGTGACTTTCTGTGAATGTGACTTTCTGATGTGGCAAAAAGAAACATGCCAATATTTGCATAACCCACATGGCTCAGTAAGCTAATAAGTTCCAAATGTTATAACTAATGCTAAAACCTGTAAATTTCCAAGCAACAAAGTACAAAGTGGTTCATGATATGTTTCCAGATCCCATGTGGCTGTTAATACGAAACTACATCTTAATTTGGCATGGTGGCACAGACCTGTAATCTCAGCACTCAGGAAACTAAGGAATTCTGTGCTATCCTGGGTCCAAGACCTTTTCACCAAAACAGATGTACACATGCAGAAAGAGAGAGGTGGCTGGGCGGTGGAGGCGCACGCCTGTAATCCCAGCACTTGGGAGGCAGAGGCAGGCGGATTTCTGAGTTCGAGGCCAGCCTGGTCTACAGAGTGAGTTCCAGGACAGCCAGGACTACACAGAGAAACCCTGTCTCAGAAAAAAGAAAGAAAGAAAGAAAGAAAGAAAGAAAGAAAGAAAGAAAGAAAGAAAGAAAGAAAGAGGGGAAAG
>NW_021621098.1:6030194-6073998 GCF_004785775.1 Grammomys surdaster
AGAAAGAAAGAAAGAAAGAAAGAAAGAAAGAAAGAAAGAGGGGAAAGGATTGAAGGGGAGGGAAAAGGAGAGGAGAAAAGGGGAAAGGAGGGGGAGGGGAAGGGAGAGGAAGGGAGAAGAGGAGAGGGGAGGGAAATTGGAGCTGAAGAAGTGATAAAGAGGGGGAGGAGGAGAGGACAGGAGAGGAGAGGGGAGGGGAGGGGAGGGAAGGGGAGTTCGACACTATTCCTGGAGAGACCTGAAAAATGTGTGCTCATCCCCAGATAAGGAACTGACAACAGATCAGAATAATGACTCACCAAAATCCAGCCTGTGAAGCAGTGTTGAGTTTAGGTACCAGAGCACGGGTTGTTTACAGGAGCAGGGAAGACTCCAAGGCTGTATCCCCACCAACCCATGCCGTCATGGGGTGAAGACCCATGAAAGCCAGTGTCCTGGAGCTCTCTCCTTGACTTTCAGGCAGCTCTACAATTGGAAAGCCCTTCCTGCCAGTTCTAGTGTTTATATAGCCTTGGTGGGGGTGAGGTGCTTGTCTTATAAGTTTCAGGGACTTGCTGAGACTGGGTCTTTACTTTCGGAGTTTAAGGAGCTTCCTTATAGAAGTTCATGAGTCCTATTGACTTTCTTCCAGGTTGGCAATAGGGAGGGTGGGGAGAAAGGGAAGGACGGGAAGGGAGAAATAGAGAGCTGAGGGAGAAGAAAAGGAAACAGCTCTTGCAAACTTGGTGCTGTGCAATCAAAGAAGGCTGACTGCAGGGACACGTGTGGACACTAGGCCCCTCCTCCCTTCCCAGCTACCAATCTGTGTGCAGCTCAGTTTTCATCACGTGGCCACCAAAGACATTGCCACAGCCTGCGTGGGGAGCCACGCAAACGAATCCAGCTGTCTTCCGTTCAGCTCCACACAAAAGAAATGTGGAAGACCGTTAAGCAATTCTACATTGCTAAGATTTTTTTTTTTTTTGCAAAGGCAGTTGTTGTTTCAGAAATATATTTTGTATGCCAAACTAGTGGATTTATTTTTTTTCATTAACTAGGGAATACATTTTTTCAGATTTCATTTCTAAGTTAAAAACATATTAGAGTGTTCCATAATATTTAAGAGTGTAGAACGATGCTGAAATCATGGAAGTTCAAGAATTCTTTCCCTTATGACACGTGGCACCTGAGACGGAAACTAACTCCCTAAGTGCTTCAAGAATGTCTCCGTGGGCGGCACTGCAATCAGTTCAGTGGGGACTCTGGGGACTGTGGGAAGTTGCAGCTAAGGATACTGTGCCTTCCTGGGTGTGCACCTGCTCTGCAGGCTTCCTGACTGGTTTCCTGCATTACTACAACATGCCCCTCCTATGTGTGGAAGCTAGATAGTTGCTTTTATTGAGGGGGAGAATAAAGAGCAGAGCTCAAAGCAGGGAGGAAGGTGACCAAAGTACAGAGAGGTGGAAGGACGAAATTCTAGTCACGCTGACAGGTGATGTCATTTATACAATGTGTTCTGTGTTGTATAAAGAACTCAAAAATGTTCGAAGCTTCCCCAACAGAGTAACAGGACAGACATTCTTCATATTTAGACATCAGTGAATATTTAGGGAGATGGAGATACCAATCATCCTGATTCATTCATTACACTTTGTTTCTCTGGACCACACTGTGCCCCATGTAAAAGTGCCAACCAGTCTGATGACCAAAGTTCAAGGTCTGGACCCCAGGTGGCAGAAGGAAAGAACTGACTCTTTCACGTATACTAGAAAATGTGTTACAAAAGTAATATATAAGTTGAAATGTGGGCATAAAAAAAATCCCATCTTGAGTCCTCCCTATTATTGTACACAGCACCTAATATATTAAGCTAACTATTTGTAAATCCAGTGCCTGTTTTTATTGAACAACTATTAGATGTAGTGTGCTGGGATTTGTGCTGAAAATGCAGATACAGTGATTTCGAAGACAAAGGGCCGACCTCCAGGAGCCTCCAGGACAGTAAAGAGCTGGCTAAATACAAAGCTAGTGCTGAGCTGAGAGAACAGCAGCTGCTACTTCTCATTACAAGGACCCCTGTTGCCCACCCAGATCAGGGAGTCCAGTGGAGGCTTCTCGTCACTGAAGGACAAAGCCTGGGTCACCTGCCCTCTTTGAGTCCCTAGAATTACACCAGTGGGGACTGCACTAATGGCCATCTCATCTCCTTTCAGGACAATGAGCTGCCAGCAGAACTAACCAAAAATGAACACATACTGCACCTCCTGAGACAGAAAGAAGGACCTGAGAAGAATGAACTCGGATCTATCTTAGACAGATAGGAACTTAGGCCACAGTGTCCAGAAAGAAATGGTTCTTAACAATTTTGGAAATGAAGAAAGAGTGTCTGCCCTGTGGGTTTGCACATTGTGCACTAATCCAGGAAGGGCTCCATTATTTACAGTGGGCTTCTCACACTGCCCTGTAACTTGGCCCTCGGAGACATGGGTAGTCACAGATTCCACAGAAACTTATCTACAGCTATGTCAAGGTAAATCCCTAAGTTTAACTCCATGTTGGACATGGTTTTAGTGCTAAAAAAGGAAACAAAAGCTTCACTCTTTAAGAGTCAGAGGCGGCCCTTCAATGAAGCAGTACATGTTTACTTTTGTGTTTAATGTAGCTATGCTAAAATACAATGTGTTTAATGTAGCTGTGCTAAAATACAATGCCTCCATCATCATAGTTTCATTTGTCCATTCACTGTAAAGTATTTTCTACCACCCAAATATCAGAGTTGTGTTATTGTGAGCCAGTGTATACATAAGCATCTGTTATTTAAGATCCACTTCTGACATTCCATTATGTGCTACTCAAAGATAGGCCATTAACACACAGAAAAGATAAACTATATGTTGGTAAAACCTCATCTTTTTCCTGTCATGTAAAGTCACTGTCTCCTAGTCCACATTGTCAGTGTATGAGGATATTAATAGGAAATTGAAAATAGCTACAAACCACAAGTCTCTTTGAGCTTTGACTCTGGTTGTATGGTCTGGAGTCCACTTCCGAAGGCACAGGTGAGGACATGATACACTGGGGAATCTGGAGCTTCCTGCAGCGTAGTGTCTGACACACTGACACTAAGCTCACTGGAAGAAACATGATACACATGAGTACGGTTGCTGTTACTCTCACTACTGGGGACTACCCACAGTAAAGGCAGTTGTTAGTATTTACCAGATGCTCATTTATGCATGTTCGTGGGTGAATTGGTCCCAGTAAAGAACTACAAGTTCACCGAACTGTTTGAGGAGGGTCTAAAGTTGATGCTCAGTGCACTTTCACTGGTGTCTCACTGCCTCTGCCAGTGCCTAACTGCATATACAGAAATCCAGCTTTCTTCTATAATGCACCCTATGAAACACTGATAGGACTTTCATGTTTAAACACATAGCCACTATTCTAGCTCAGACTATGTCCAGGTCCCACCCAGGAGTCTCTATGAAAGTCCTACTAAGATGGAGGGAAAAGGAACCCTAAGGCAGGTCTTGCTTAGCTAACGAATGAGAAGCACTCCCTCTAAGTCTAAAAAGGCCAGAACAGAACCTTTGAAATCAGAAAATGCTCTCTTAAAATTGTTTATGAAAAATGTAATCAGAATAATAAGATTTTGATAAACATTGCTAACAAAGCCAGTGACAAACAGCACACAGCCCTCAGAGAAGGATAAAGTCTGACGGGCTCTGAGGAAATCCCCAGTCTAATTTCAAGATAAAAGATTAGAAAGCTGTGCGTTGCCACCACAGCAGACACAAATATTTTGGTAGCTCAAGATCAGTACCAGTTTCCCCATTGGCAGCCTTTTCCTCTGCAAAGTATGCAAATACACACTTCCTCCACGGGAATTTTGAAATGCTATATTTGCCTTGAAGAAGAAATTAATGTGGATTTAAATCCTTTCAATTTCCCCTTTATTTAGCCCTATACCAGAACCACTTGTTCATCACAGGTCCAAAAGAAAACAGCATTGCAAATACCACCACCACCACCACCACCAAAAGACAGTATCAGAAACTTCATGTTTTTCATTAAAAACTCCTGACATTGGCCTGTTCTTCATATGAGCTATTTTAGAGCCATGAAATTAATTCAGTATCTTTAGCAATACTTAATAAAGACCTTTGTATTGTCTGGATTAGCATTTAATCTAGATGTGATTATGATGTTATCCGTGGCAGGGAAATTGGTTAGGAACCTAATGAAGACTGAACAAGATGTCTGTTATTTGAGAAACCATGTTTCCATTTGCACACATGTAAAGGACTCATTATATTAGACACGTTGGTGACCCAGCCAGCCTTCATCCAAAGACAACATGAGCAGTTCTTGTGCAAATAATCCTTTTAGCTGAACTACAAAAGTTTGTCACTACATCCATCTGTTTGATAATACATCCCATGCTATACATAAAATAAATACACTTCCCAATTTGCCTTTGTTGCTTTTTTTTGTTTTGTTTTTGTTTTGTTTTGTTTTGTTTTGGTTTGGTTTTTCAAGACAGGGTTTCTTTGTGTAGCCCTGGCTGTCCTGGAACTCACTCTGTAGACCAGACTGGCCTTGGACTCAGAAATCTGCCTGCCTCTGCCTCCCAAGTGCTGGGATTAAAGGCATGTGCCACCACTAACTGGCTTATTTCTGTGGTTTTTAAAGCCTCTTTTTACGTTTATTGTTTATGGACACCACAGTACTCTTGAAAGTCAGAAAACAATACAGAGGGATTCTTTCTTCCACTGTAGGTTCTGGAAATGGAACTCAGGCCCTCAAGCTTGACAGAAGGTGTCTTTACCACTAAGCCATTTCACTGGCCCCTGTGTGATTTAGAATAGAATAAAATTTCAGATTGAGTAACTCTGTTAGTAAATTCAACTTTGTTAGTAAATAGGTTGGAGTTTAAGATTCCAAACTTTGAGCTTTATTTCACTAAAGGGACTAATCAACCTTTGTTTCTACTGCTACAAGTGTGTGATCAATTCCCAAAGTTTTCCATTCAAACGAAACTTCCTGGGGTAGTCACTAAAGACATTGGAAGTAGAAGTACCTAGCTTCTATTGTTATTGTTGGGGGCTCCCTGCCCATCAGCCCTTTGCAAACTTTCTCTTGTGAAATAGCTGACCAGTTTACAGGACTTGGGGAACAGGAAACATTTATAGCAGAGACATTAGGAATCTAGGGAAGACCCCCCATGGTAGCTCTGGCTTTCCTCTGTCCCATCCTCTGCAACAAGAAGCTACAAGTCATTTTATGCTGCCATGGAGGAATGGCAAGGAAGAAGGAAAGAATAACCCGAATACAAGGCTGCTCAGAGGGCTGGAGATGCTGCAAATTTGAGATGGGCCTGCATGTGCAATAAGTCGCTGAGTTCCTAACTGCTTAGCTAGGTGGTCATGGTGCAGGAACTGGCTGAATGCCCCAAGTGGTTATGGAGGCTGGGAGGGAATGTGTCACAGGTTAATTAAAAGCTAATGTTTGTTACAGGATACATGGGTGGTAAGGACCTGGTATAGACAATCTCATTTGCTCCCACTGACCATATGCAACAGGTGTTGTTGAAACTGTTTGGAGTTTTGAAGACAGAGCTTGGTCTCTGGCAGCCCAAACAAGCCAAACTCAGCCATGCATCTTCAATAAGCCAACTAAAGAAGCAGGAGATCGTGAAAAAGTAAGAAAAGACATTTATTTGATATGGCCACATGGGGAAGAGTCCCTGAGATGCCCCTCCCCTCCCCGGTACATTTGGAGAGTACTGACATGAGGTTTAGGTTTAAATAGAGTCCAAGAGACATGTGTAACTAGACAGTCCTGGATAAGGTTGTCTCCTGCCAATCACTGACTCACAGATGCCTAGGCTCTAGTCTGTCCTGATAAATGCTTTGGCAATTAGAGTTGTGTGGATCACTTCCTGGACACAAGTTTCTCTTCCGTTGGGCATCAGAGCTGTAGCCTTTCCCTTCTCCAGCATGAGGTTCTGGGGAAATTCCACTTCATCTGGGACCGTTGTTTTAATAATTTGTTCACCAGAGTGGGGGACACAAGACTCTCTTTTTAGAATATCTTCCAATCCTGCTAGGATAGTGGCTGATGTCATACAGGAAGAGCTGCAGTGGCAAATAAGCTTCCTGAAGATGGCCCACCATTTTGTTTTCTTTCTCAGCTGTGACAGGTGTGCCCTGGAGATGCACAGCCCCAAGGGGCTTTGACCCTGGGTTGCTTCTTGCTACTGCTGTGCCTTCTCATGTTTGTCATTGCTATATTCCTCATATATCTGGAACGGTGTGACGGGGCATGGAGAGACTCTCACTGCCTGTAGCCTGCTGGAATTACCTCCTGGGTGACAGCCCACTTTGCTGGGCAAATTTCCTGAAGATCAATTTGAAGATGAACTTTCATAAAATAATATTGTTTAGATAAATTAATAATTTTGTGGTTTAGAATGAAACTCCTGATTCAATTTAAATAGTTTTAGGAAGTTAGGTAGTTGATAGAAAGTTTAAGGAGATAGTTTAAGTTGTTTTGCCAGAAAGATATAACAAAGTTAGAATCAAGATCAGAATAAGCTCCCTCCCTGTAGAATAGGAAACAAAGGCTGCATAGGTGACAAAGGAACACAGTGAGCTTTCATGTGTTACAAGCACGTAATTGTCTTAGAGAGAAAAAATAGACTTGGGACAAGTTAATGATCAAAGAAAGCATTTCATTCTAGGTAGCTCTGAGTTACTGGGTCTTGTGATCTAGGGGTAAAGCCACAGGTTCAGTGTACACCATGAGAAGACAGGAGAAAATGAACTCTATTAAATGAAGAAAAGTAACTCTATTAGGAGTATAAGAATGGAGAATGGATAATTAGCCAATTTAGCTGAACAAGACTTCAAAGTAAGATGTAAGATAGAGGATGATCTAGTTCTTGGTAAATACAAATCGTTGCCAGCTACACATCAGAAAAATACTTGCTGCTATAGATTGGTTTGCTTAAACTTTGTTAATCAATAATGAATTATTGCTTTGGGGTTACTTTGAACTTGTGGAGAGAAAGATAGATGGGAAATGTTTAGTTTCAAAAGAAGAATACATAATCAATAATCCTGTTGTAATTTCCTTTTGTGTAATGATTTTAGTCTCTTTTTGAAGAATATGTTTTAAAGAATATGTAACTTATGGCTATGAGGTAATCTTTTTCTTACATAGAGAACTTTGTCTTGGATGGTATAAAAAGGCTAAGAGAAAAAATAAAGTTGCTGCAGTCAACTTGTTGGCGTTTGCTCCATCCACCAAACATGTATATGTGTATATATGAGTATGTGTGAATTTTGTTGTAGCATGCTCATTGGTGATTTGTTCTATCCATCCATAAAATGCATGTATGTGGGTGTATGTAACCACCCACCCAGTGTGTGAATGCATGTGTGTGTATGTATGTATGTATGTGTGTATGTGTGTATGTATGTGTGTATGTGTGTATGTATGTGTGTATGTGTGTATGTGTGTATGTACGTATGTACATGTGCGTGTACGTGTGCCTGTGTGTATGTGTGTCTGTTTGATTCTCCCTCTGCCCCATTTCACTGGCCCCAGAGAATTAAGTTTTACTCCCTCAGAAGAGGGGAACTCCAGACTCTGCCCTCCTCTGTTTACCTGTGCTATTGAGACTGGCCTTCAGCAAGATAATTACATCACTAGTGTCTTATGATTGAGAGAACTTACGATTGAGAGAACATAATGGGAGAATTTTCGAGTTGGTGTCACACACTAGCTCATGCCCGTGTCTACTTGTACCTCAACATATTGTAAAATACAGCAAAAGCAAAGAGGTGTGTGGTTCTATGTTTAGAATGTGGTCTGCTGCACTACAACTCGTGTTGGGGCTTAATTCCTCAACAGAACAGTGTTGAGTTGCTGGGACCCTTTAGGAGATAGAGTCTACTATGAGGTGACTGGTCCATGACAACCCTCATGAAAGGTTTAGTGTTGGTCTCATGTGGTTGGATCTCCAATGAGTAGATTAATTTTCAAGAGAAAAAGTTGTTGGAGAGGTGCTGCCTTCTTCCCAGGAAGAAAGCTTCCTCTCTTGTAACTTCTTCAGCACATATTGAAATATAGTTACATGCGTTCCCTCTGTGTGATGCCACCTGCCATGTTTTGATATAACCAGGAATCTCACACCATGACTTAAACAGACAAGACTGCCAATCTTGGATCTTGAGCCTCCAAAGAGGGACCTCTTTTCTTTATAAAACCCAGTAAAGGCTGACCTCAAACTTGGATGACCTTGAGTTCCTGATCCTCCTATCTTCTTAGTGCTGGTATTACAAACATATACCATGATGCCTACATACCTTGAACATGCTTGAACATGTCTGTGTTCAACATACACTTTCAATTCTTTGAGGTTCTGCAATAAGACTTCTATTTTTAGATTTTGAGTATTTTGCCCAGAGGCAGGTATGTGTACCACATGCATACTTGGTGTATACAGAGACCAGAAAAGGTTTTTGGACCCCTGGAACTGGAATTATCCATGTTGGTGCTGGGAGCTGCAACAGGGTACTTCTGCAAGAACAAGTGCTTTTAACTGACAAGCCATCTCTCTAGCCACTGGTTCTTCAATAAGACTTTTAAAGCTTCCTATTTAAGCAAACTGAATTTTATAGACATTTCACTTAAAACAGCTTATAACTACAACACATGACTTCAATGTCGGAAGCTATGACTGATTTAGAAATGGGGCTGCTGCTCAGATAGTTTTTACTTACTCTATTCTAGATGCTGAAGTCTTGGTGATCCAGTCATGGGATGTGGTGTAACTTCCAGGGTTGGCAGATTGGAAGCTTACAATTTAGTGGTTACACACTAGCAAATTGCCACTGCTGGCTCTACAGAGTTCCACCACTCACGTAACACATTTTCCTTTTTCTAGAGTGGAAGCAGGCAAGCACAAGGAAAGGCTTAGTCACCTGGAATTGTACTTAGTTTGTGTTATGAGCATTTGCGTGCTTGTGTGTGTGTGTGCATGTGCACACACACATACATCTCAATAAAAACACTTATATGATTCTAGCATCATTTATCTGATGAGTGATCAAGTTAGTGACATGTTAGAGAGTGCAGGGTCCCAATTTTGATAACCAGTGGACATAAAATTGGAGAGCTGATGAAGGGGGAGAGCCATCCTAACCAGAGATGCCAGCCAAAGTTTGTTTGAAAAATGTTGTCTGTTTCTCTATGTACATCATCAGTATGGTTGTCAATATAGAGAAAACAAATATTAAAAGAGCACACTTCGGTACATTGCTGACAGCTTCTAAGATTATGCTTACATAAGAGGTAGTCTATAGTAGTTCTACTTTGTAGAAGCATTGTTCTCAGTTCTCTCATTTTTTGATTAATTTTAGCTAATATTTTTGCTGTAATATTGGTAGTTTTTAAATTACACAGGCTATTTTAGAAATGTCTGGTTTTAGTCCAACAACAGCTTCTGCGACAGGGAACAGAAAGGCCATGGTGGCAGCTGCAGTGACATCTAATAGATGTAAGGAATCATGGCAATTCTCAGGATGATCTCTTGTAGAGATTTGCTGAGTAAAGTGTGTAACATGTCCTAGCCCACATTAACCCTTATACACAGCAGGGAGTATAGAATAAGTGTCATATCCACAGAGAAAGTCTATTCTGAGGGCAACTGTTTACTAAGAGGAGGGTATGGTGACAAGTGGATTTGCACTAAGAAGAACAGTAGTGCAATCAAACATAGCTAGTGGAGGAAAAAGACGTTACTAATGAGAACATTAGCCACAACTTTGAAAACATCCGTGGGGGCATGATCTGTTTGTCCCCTGTTATCCTTGTTTAATATGCATATGAAACTTCTATTTCATACAAATTCCTTTTTAAGAACCTGCCTTGTCCAGCAGGGCATTAAACAGGAGTCCGGAGAGGTCACCTGAAAGAGAGAATGGGGAAACAGGTGAATGCAAAGAACCACGATTTGTCTATATCATAATTTTTCCTTTTTCACACAGGGGTTATATACACATAAAGGCTGGATGTGGGGAAGGGGATGACGAAGGAGCGTAGGTGTTTAGGGGGAGTACAAATATTTTCCAGAACAGAATATTGGCTGGGTGAAGGTTCAGGGGACAGGTCATATGATTCTGCTTAGGATTCACTTGTCCTTATCTATCTAAGCTGGTACTATCCACCAAGGCTACCTATCTACAAGATCTATGACTATTAGTTCTTATACAGGCTGGTAAATTTCCACAAAAGCTGCCTGTTTACAAGATCTTTTTTTTTGTTTTTGTTTGTTTTTTGGGTTTTTTTTTGAAACAGGGTTTCTCTGTGTATCCCTGGCTGTCCTAGAACTCACTCGGTAGATCAGGCTGGCCTCGAACTCAGAAATCTGCCTGCCTCTGCCTCCCAAGTGCTGGGATTAAAGGCGTGAGCCACCACTGCCCAGCAGTTTACAAGATCTTATAGCTATCTGTTCAGTGTTTTTCCACAGAGACCAAGACTTTGGGTTAGCAGACTGACTTAGGCCTATGGCTGATTTTAGGCCTTCAGTGTATTAGCAAGGCTGCCTCTGACAAGAACCCAGGACTAGAAGAATCTCCTCTGACACAGAAGGAGTTTTCTTGTTGGTTTGTTAGTACTGGATGGGGCCAGAGGTTATGTCCTGTTATGAGTTACAGACAGGGTTCTTCTGGGCATGTTAAATTTAATCCTTTTCCCTTCCCATTTTAACACACCTGTAATTTCTGATATCAGAACCTTTTAAAAATATTTTATTATGTTGAAGTCTGTATTATTATGTTGAGATTGGTCAGTTACATTAGTCCATCCCAAGACTGGTCCCCTTCTTTTGTTCAAACTATGACCTTACTGGATAAAAACAATCTTTTGCATGACAAAGACAATATCAGGGTGTTTCCTGTGAGAGGGGTGACTTTTATTTTCTCTGTCAAGATACATTTAGGTTCTGTTTACATGGGTTGAAAATAAGACTGAAAAACTGTTAGCCATAGGACAATCACGGTGGGGAATCCAACAGCAAGAACACAATGTTTAAGGTTATATTAGACAGTCAAAACTTAGAAAGTTTGGTTTGTAGTGGTCTTTTCAGTTACTTTCCACTTCTGTGGCTTCCTCAGGTTCTTTCCTGAGATATAATGAATCCAGGTAGGAACACCAGCAACTCTAACACCAGTATGAACCTGGATAATCATGATGTAAGGTCCTTTCCATCTATGTCCAAGATGGTCAGTTTTGAAGCCGCTGATCAATACAGCTGTGGCTGAAATGAGTGGTCAGGCAAGTGATACCCAACAGATTGAGCACCCTGGACATGAGGGAAAATCTTATCCAAGGTTAATTGCAATCTTTTTAAGGATTCTGAGATTGGAGCAATCTGATAACAGTCCAGCACATACCCGAGGGATCATGGGAGGAGGTTGCCCATAGAGTATGTCATAGAGGGTGAATTTTCTTGGTAAAGGGTACAGTAGATCCTGAGAAGGGCTTAGTGCAAGAATTCAACCCAGTTACCGCCAGTCTCAAGAGTACATTTACATCCTTTAAAGTTCTATTCATCTTTTCTACTGTCCTTGCACTGAGGATGATACAACAAAGTGTAGTCATGGTTACCCAGGGTCATCATCCAGCAGCAGCACAGCAAGACTGATGGTAAAGGATTTATCAAAGGTCAATCTGTCCTTATCTAACAGAAGGGCTGAATACTGATTCAGAGAATCATTTGCCACTCATCAGTTGGTGGCATCTCTCAGCAGGGTTTCCCCAGAGTGAGTGTGGGGCTGTTAGTGATAGAGTCAGGTCCACTGTGAGCTTGTCAGCTTCCTTTACAAGAATTTTGACAGCTGCAATAGCTCTTAAATGGGGAATGGGAGCATCTAAAGACAGGATCTCAACTCTTTGGGATGTAAGCTATTGGCCTTTTCCAGGGACAGTCTGTGTCAGGACTCCCTTGGCAATCCCCTTTCTTTCTTGGACATAAAAGTGAAAGGGATTGGAGACATCAGGGAGAGCTAAAGCTGGGGCCTGTCCAAGGATCTCTGTAAGTTCTTAAAGGCATGTTCATGGTCCTCAGTCCATTCCCTAAGAGCATTACCCCAGCCAGAACAGACTGCAAGGGTTTGGCAATATCAGAAAACCCAGGTATCCAAAGATGACAATACCTAACAGCTCCCACTTGTCTCTTAGTGGTTGGAGCTGGGATTTGCATCATGGCCACTATGCGGGCCTAGAATAATAGGCTTTTCCCTTCTCTCAGTTCATATCCCAAAGCAGGCAACTTGGAGCAAGAAATCTTGGGCTTTCTTTTTGTAACTCTGTAGCCTATGGGCTAAAGTTTCCAAAAGGCCTCTGGTGGCTGTTGATCAATTCTCCTCATTTTTAGTGGCCAATAGTAAAGCATCCAAGTACTGAGGCTAGCTTCTCTCACAGTACTTAGTAAAGAGACCTAAATCTCGGTTAAGTGCTTCATCAAAGATGATGGGAGAGGTTTTGAACCCTTGTAACAGTCTGGTCCAGGTTAATTGTCTTGATATCCCCAGTTCAGGGTTGGCCAATTCAAATGCAAAGGCTAGCTGACTTGATTTTGACAGGGGGATGGAGAAGAATGCATTTTTAAAAGAGCAATACAATGTAAATTTATGTTCTGGTGCTAATAGACTGAGCAAAGTGTAAGGATTTTAACAGCTGAGTGAATGATTTCTACACACTTGTTCACTCCTCTCATACTGGTCGATCATCTTGAGTTCCAGACTTTCGGACATGTAACTACGGGGTATTCCAGACCAACTGGAAAGGAGTGAGCATGCTTGCTTCAAGCAGGTGCCTGATGTGAACTCTGACCTCTTTCCGGCTTCTGAGCAGATGTGTATTGCCTGATTCAATGGACATAGCCCCAGATGTCAGTTGCACTATGATGAGTGGCATATTTAGTTAAGCCAAGAGGATTGTCCTCTGCCCAAACTATAGAGATTTCCAAATCTACAACGTCTTCCCTTCCCCTTCTAGGAAATGGGTTGTATTTTGGAGGAGAAATATTCCTCCTTTACTGGGTAGGTTATAGTTAAAGCCTTAGCAGGGCCTCCCAATTACAGCCTAAGAATGTCTCCTGAAAACAGTATTATTGCCTGGACCTTGTTCAAGATGTTCTGGTCCATTAAAGGGTAGGGACAATTAACAATAAAAGTCATAGCTCCTTGTCCTAAGTTAACTGTCAAGTCAGTGGTCCACTTACATCCTTTAATATTCCCTGCTACCGCCATACTTCCATTGTTTGATTGGTAAGGAGTCCTAGGAATTCCCATAATACCCCCATGTCCACCAGAAAATTCACAGGTTTGCCTGTGAAGGTTACCATAGGCTCCTGGAGGCCTAGTTCAGAGGAGCCTTGGCCTTGCTAATTCTCCATAGCTAGGAATGGCTTGGATTTGGGGGTCCTATATGCTCTCATCGTGGGCATTCATTCTTCCATTGACCCATTTCTTTGTCGTAGGCACATTGATCTTTTTGCAAAGGTTTTCTCTTTTTATCATGGGGTGCATGGGCAGAGTTGAAGTGGATGGGGCTTGTAGTGCAGCAGGGTGGCCTGCTCCAACTTCTTTGACAAAAGATCTTCTTTATTGTCTCTGCTATCCAACTCCTTCTGGGCTATTTCTAATGGTTTTGACCTATTCTTTCCTGTTAACCCATCCATTTTTTGTAGCTTTCTATGTATGTCAACTGAGTAACAAACGTAAGGTTAATAGACTTGATATTTGCCAGGTCCTCTGGGTGTACGGGGGCGATAAATTTCCAGGAGGCACTCCAGGGAAGCTGAAGGTGATTCTTCGGGACCCTGTTTCACATCTGCTACCTTAGACTTAGTGGGACTTCAGGCTGCCCATTTCATCCCTTCCAGCAGAACCTTGACCTGGAGGTCAAGGGACCTCCTACCTAAGTCTGTGTTTTTGCCCCATTGTGGCCTCCATATTGGCAGACCTTGGTCAATTCCCTCTTCTTTTGGTCATCAGTCAGTCTTTGAAGCTATTTTGGGAGTGTGTCAACTGCTTTCATGAGAATCCATTCCCTCTCTTCATTAGTATGGAGAACCTGCTGAAAGTTGTCTCCTGTATGGAGGTGATTGAAAGAGATAGAATATGTTAGAGAAATTAAGTCAGGATTAGTGCTGAAAGCAGGGTTCTGGTTCTTCCTGTTGTAAAGATCTGTAGTGGAGAAAGGTAATGGTTGTCAGAAAACTGCTGCAGGAGAGCAAAGACAGAAGGTGGTGGAGGCCCAGAGTGAGGGTAGGAGGAGTCAGGAGGGCTATACGGGGACCCCTGGTGAGTGTGGGGAGGGGAAAAGACAGGGGGAGGTAGGGAAGAACTAGATGGTAGGGTAGGGTTGAAGTAGAGGGAGAGGCAGAGTGGAGAGGAGTTGAAACAGACTAAGGCAGAGTAAGGCTGTGATGGGGGAGAAGGTGGAGGTTAAGGTGAGGAGGAAGGAGGGTGAGATGGTTCTATGGAGGGAGGAAGGCTCTTCCTCCTGTAAGTCCTGCAGAGTGGATTTCATCAGGGTTTGTGGGACTCTGCTACAGACCCTCAGAGGCCCCAGCTGCCAACAAACAGGGCTTGGCCACCTTGCCCATTACAGACTATACAAACCTCCATCCAGAGGCGGGTGGGCTGGAAGTTGCTTCAGCCTAAGGCAAGATGTATCCAATCTGATCTGGGTGGCCAGGCTTACAGAGGGTGACATTCACCATTGTCCAGGTTAGCTGAGAATCAGAAGTATCCTCAGGGGATCACTCAACACCAAATGAGGGTCATTTAGTTTCACAGAGTGTTTGGAGGTGATTCTTGGTGATAGGATAACCATAATCCTCTTTGACTACAGGGAGGTAAAGTCTGTTAAAATTCTTTTTGTTTGTTTTTTTGTTTGATTGATTTTTTTCGTGACAGGGTTTCTCTGTGTAGCACTAGCTGTCCTGGAACTCATTCTGTAGACCAGGCTGGCCTCGAACTCAGAAATCCGCCTCCCAAGTGTTGGGATTAAAGGTGTGCGCCACCACTGCCCGGGGCCGTTAAAATTCTTTAGAACTGGCTAGAGGGCTGTTAAGCTTGCTATTTTTATTACACATATTGTTCGTCCATTAAGTCACTTCAAGATCAATACAAACCACCTAACACAGAACATAGAAAGTACAAGATATAGAGACAGTAAAAATGAAACCAAAGACAAAACAGAAGACACAAAACCAGACCAAGAACTTGAGGTGAGCATTGCAACATCTGGCTTTTTGGCCTGGACAGGAGAATACTGAGTCTCTTCAGACCCCTCCTTGTCCCAGATTGGGATCCCAACAGAACCGGATAACACAGAAAATTCCTATAAGTTACCAGGGGAGGCCCTAAAGATACTCGCCGTTTTTCTCAGCACAGCTGCTCACTGTGATAGTCTACAAAACCAAAAGCCTGCCTCAGAGCCTTGGGATGGCCCAAGGTGTGTGCCTCCTGAGGTCCCAGAGTCCTGGAGTGAGGGTCTGGCTTTAGTATTTGAGTGGATGGTCTGATTTCACTGGGGTCTCCAAAAAAATGTTAATTCTACCAGGCAAGAATTAGAGACCACTATCACAATTTTGAGCTGAATTTAAAGCTTTATTTTATTGGGGTCACCAGAGAGCTGGCCAGCAACTGCCTCTTAAGTCAGGTTAGAAGGAGATAGTCCTGAGACTGTTTCTTAGGGCCTTTTAAGGAGAAAAATCAAGAATAGTTGCAAAGCAGTTTTACAGAAACAAGACAATGGGACACAAACATACAAACAAAAAACCAACAGTCATCATCATGTGGTCACTGATTAGGGAGGGTCAGAGTAGTCTCAAAAACAAATCAAGGCATGAGTTAGGGTAGGTCAAGTTTCAAGAAACAGAAACTTTAAAACTTAAAGTCAGCTCTTACAGTAAATGGAAATTTATTTTTAACAATACAACAAAATGACTCCTGCCTTCAAAATGGAGTCAGGGAGGCTCCTCACTAGACTGGCTGACCAACAAGCTCAGGGCTTATCCTCTCCATCACCCAGGGCTAAGATTCCAAGTCGGTACCAGTATACTTGGCATTTTTATTTGTGTTCTGGGGCTCAAACCCAGGTCCTCACACTTGTAAGTCAAATGCTTTGTTGGCTAAACCATCCCCTCACCCCATGCAGTAATAGGTATTTGATTAAGTACATGGTGCTATGGAGGGGTAACCAGATGAGGACACAGAGAGATGGCATACACTGACAACCAAGGGAGAGAGTCCTTCCTAGGGACCAAGCCTATCTGGCATTTGACTCTTCAGCCTTGACAATTGTGAGAAATTAATTCATGCTGTTGAACTCACCTAGTCTCTGCTGTTTTGTTATGGCAGACAAGAGTAAAATGTTAAAAAATCAGCACAGGTAAGGGGTGCTGAGTTAGTTCATTAGCAGTGGCCCAGGTTTCATGAGATGAACTTGTTACATCTTGCTACCACAAAGGCCCAACTCTCCTTACTTCTAATGGCTGAACTCTAGATTTCAAGGTAGGAACTTGGCGAGCTTTCCCTCTGTGCAGTACTCAGGCACACTTTATTCCCTTAACCCACTTGAATTCATATATACTTAGAAGTTTCCAAATCAGCTGGGGATCTTGGGCTGTGCTGGAGAAGGGACTCTTTATTTTAGGGGGTCAAAAACCCCCACAGTTATTTGACTATAGTAAGATTTTATTATTGTTAGGCAGAGCATACTTGCACACACCTTTAATCCCAATACTTGGGAGGCAGAGACAGATGAATCTGTGAGTTCAAGGCCATCCTGGTCTACACAGTGATTCCAGGACAGGCAGAGCTAGATGGTGAGACCCTGTCTTGAAAACAACAAAAATGAAAGATTTTGTCTTAATTAGAGTTTTACTGCTGTGAACAGATACTATGACCAAGGCAACTCTTGTAAGGACAACATTTAATTGGGGCTGGCTTACAGGTTTAGAGGTTCATCATCAAGGTGGAAGCATGGCAGCACCCAGGCAGGCATGGTGTGGGAGGAGCTGAGAGTTCTACATCTTTTTCCAAAGGCAGACAGCAGAAGACTGGCTTCCAGGCAGCCAGGAGGAGAGTCTCAAAGCCCACTCCCACAGTAACACCCTTCCTGCAACAAAGCAACACCTATTCCAACAAGGCCATACCTTCTAATAGTGCCACTCCCTGGTGGTTTGAATATGCTTGGCCCAGGAAGTGGTACTATTAAGAAGTGTGGCCAAGTTGGTGTAGGTGTGGCTTTCCAGCTACAGGTGATCTGACACTTCTTTCTGCTTGTGCCCCTACCCTTATGCAGACTCATAAACCTTTTAAAAATTATCTTTAAAAGGAGAAGGGATGGCTGAAGAGATGGCTTGGTGATTAAGAGTTCTTGTTACTCTTCTAAAGGGCCTAGGTTTGGTTCCCACAACCTACATGGTGGCTTACAGGTGACTTTAACTCCAGTTCTAAGGGGACCCAATGTCTTTTTCTGGCCTCCATGGACACCAGACAGTCATATGGGGCATAGACATACATGCAGGCAAAACACCCATACATGGAAAATAAAAGTTGAAAAATCTTACACACACGCACACACACACACACACACACACACACACTGAATGGCATCTAAGCAACCCCTCTAGCCTCCTGTGCTTTAAATAGGAACAGCCCCCATAGACTCATGTGTTTGAATGCTTGGCCCATAGGGAGTGGCACTATTAGGAAGTATAGCTTTGTTGGAGGAAGGGTGTCACTGTGGGGGTGGGCTTTGAGGTTTCTCATTTCAAGCTATGCCTTATGTGGTACAGTATCCGTCTATGGCTGAGGATCAAAATGTAGAACTCTCAGCTCCTTTCTTCAGGACCATGTCTGTCTGTGTGCCACCATGCTTCCTGACATGGTGATAACGGTCTGAACCTCAAAACCAGGAAGCCAGCCCTAATGAAATTTATGAGTTTAAGTCATGGTGTGTCTTCACAACAATGAAGGTCCTAACTAAGATAACTCCATACACACACATGTACATGTACACAAGAACGGACACACACACATGTACATACATATGTGCATACATGTGCGAGAACACACACACACATATATACCACACACGCACACACTTGTGCACGTGCACACACACAAGCACACACATATCCACAAGCTTTTATAAAACAATATGAAGCCGGGCAGTGGTGGCACATGCCTTTAATCCCAGCACTTGGGAGGCAGAGACAGACAGATTTCTGAGTTCGAGGCCAGCCTGGTCTACAGAGTGAGTTCCAGGACAGCCCTGGCTACACAGAGAAACCCTGTCTCAAAAAAACCAAAAAAAAAAAAAAGAAAAAGAAAAATAAGTATACCTCATAAAAGTATATAGAAAGCCACTTACAAATAAAGACTTTATTCTTATAATTAAAAGAATACAAATTAAATTGTGAACATTTCAAAAACAAGAAATAAAATAAATTACAGATTTTATATTTTACCTGTCAAAATGTTGGTCTTGATGAGGGAGCAGGGAGTCATGAAATTCCACCTGCTTCTGACAAAGCCTGAAACCTCTTTGGAAGGCAGTTTAACAACAATCGAAATTTAAATGCATATTTACTTTGATTAAGGAATGTAAAATTATTTGCAAGGGATGTTGCTATATGCCTGTATGCCATCTCTTAGGAGGCTGAGGCAGGAGGATTATAAGTTTGAGGGCTTCCCAGACAACTTAGTGAGAGCCTGCCTCGCTGGGAATGTAGCTGATCGGTAGAGCACTTGTTAGAATAGCCAAAGCTCTGGGTTCAACCCCCAGCACAGGGAATAGCTCCCATTTTCTACAAATGATTACAAAAACTTGAGTACTGTTTGGGCCTACATGCAGACAAAACACACATACACAGAAAATAAAAACTGATAAACACATACATACACACACACAGGAATGAGAGTGACCACGGCCCTAGGACACAGGTTCAGATTGCTTCAAATATCATGTGCCAATATGGTAGCAGTTTCACGAAGTTTTTATAGTAACAGGATAAAAATATAATAAAGGCACATTTAAAAGAGGTTAGTGTAAGTGTCTGATAGAGAAATTACAGCAGATCCAGGGAGCTCTGTTATCTGCCTCAGATGTTATCTCTTCATATTTTTAGCCTTTGAGTAGGTAGACGATAAGGGGTTCCATTGTACATTTCAAAAGGACTTACCTAATAGTCACAAGGTATTAGGTCAAACACAGAGGTAGGTGATACACAGTTAGGGAGCCTAAAATAATTTGACTCTGGGCCTGCAAGTTTCTAGCTCTCCATAAACACATACACTTTTTAAAAACTATTTATTGATTCTTTGTGAGTTTCACATCATGAACCCCAGTTCTGCTCATCTCCCCATCCTCTCATAACCATCCTTTGTCCTTGCAACCTCCCCCCACCCTGAACACACACACACACACACACACACACACACACACACACACGCACACACACAACAAAGCATAGAAAACATCTCATCATGGAAGCTGTAGTGTGTCACAGTGTGTCCCACAGTGTATCCCTCTGTCCACACATCTTCACTTGCAAATGTTCTTTGCAATGAGTGATTGGTCTAGTTTGAGGCAATCTCAGGCTTCTAGGACACCATCAATATTGGATCTTCAACTGGATTGTTCCCTGTTTTCCTGTTGTTGCCCTGTGTCATGGAGATATTATAGCTTTGAATCTGCAGAACTGACCTTTCACATCTCCCAACCATTGGAAGATAATATAGATTTTGGGAGTAGGCCAACTCAGAGGCCTGGCTCTGGGCCTGGGCCTGGGCCTGGGTGGTAGTTGAACTGGTCAGTGGACTGGCTCTTCCTTACTTGCACCATCAGGATGAGCTCTCCAGTACTGCCCCAGCTAGGTCACCCTAGGCTGCCATAAAAAGGAGACAAGGGTCAGCCCTCATGCCCTTGGGCCTGGCTCACCCACACCTACAGAGCCAGCTCCAATGTGCTGCCAAGCCAGAGGGCCCAATGCTGAAGCCTCCCGCTCTCACACACTCAGGGCTGGTTCACTCGTGCCTTCGCCATCAGGCCAGGTGAAGGGATGGCTCTCCCAAGTACTACAGCCATCGAAGGGGCAGGCATAGCTCTCCTGCTCTCCTGCCCTCTGGACTAGCTATCCAGAAAACATGAAAGTTTTTATCTGCCAATCAGCCTTGCAGAATGTTTTACATGGGTGAAGTTTCTTTCTGGGAACTTCTGTTTACGTCTCTATTTCTTCATAAGGAAAATGACCAACAGCTTTTAGATTTTTGTAATGCAGTACCAAGAGGAAACAGAGAGTACTAGAAGAGTCAAGGATTTTCAGAATCTAGGAAAGTTCGGGAATATAAGGACATCTAGGAAAGGAAAAGTGGTGTGGTATTGTGAGAGCAAAAAGCTTCTATTTGGGACTCAACCATGTAAAAACAATTTTCACCTAGAGAAAAAAAAACTCATAAGAAGAGAAAATACAGAATAGTGTAACAGAGATTTCCTCATGGTGGAATTTACGTAATTTTTTTAATTTGAAATTTTTAAGTGATTTTTAAAAAATTCTTGCTAATTTTTTTTGCATATTTTCTATTCCTACCGTAAGCATAGGTTCACTGCTAGACCCGCCTCGGCCGGTAGGTGGTGCGGTTTTGTGCTCAAACTTGATCGGTTAGCAGTAAACAGATCGCGTACTGGAAGCGCCGTCACGCTGCGCTGTCGGATTGCCACGGGGTTAGGCCATCGCTCGTCACGGCCTGGGGGCTTGGCTAGAAGACACCCCATCACCGATCCCTTTTAGGAAATTGAGCTTGAGAGCAGAGTACTTATTGGGGCCTAAAGAAACAGATTAGAATGTCCGAGTGATCGGAGGAATGGCAGGAAAATTGCCTCAAAATACTATGCACTAAAACCTTTTCGCCTAACCTCTCCAACCCAGCAAGGGGAAAAAAGGAGGGGAACAGTAAATTAAAACATCAAAGACAGACGTTGCTGGAATGAGTCCAGAATACCATCCCAGAATGGATTTTAAAAGTACAGCCTCCCAGGTATGAAAGATGCCAGCACCGCACCAAGGGACGCGCAGGAACGGCGTGGCACAAAAGACCTGGACTACTTACCGGGGAGATCGCCTGCCTGCTTGGCTTTGTCGGGGGGCGGGGGGTGGGTCCTAAAACCTGCATCTAAGACTCTCCCACAAGAGGCCGGGCTACGCAGACCACGGAGAAGGGCCGGGTTAGCGGGTCTGTGGAAGGCGCAGGCAGACGTGGCTCGGCAAAGGGCTTGGCCCAGTAATGCGCTCCAAGCCCCGCCCCTGAGGGTTTAGCCCCGCCCCGGGAGGGTCGGAGAGGCAGCAGCCCTGACACCGCCTCCGTCCTTCCTGCCGTGCGCGCGCAGCCCGCCGCCTGCTCCTGCCCCCTCCTTGGTCAGGCGACGGGACCCATACGGCCCCGCCAGTACCGCGGCGCGGTGCACTGCAAGCCGGACTGAGAGCTGTAGCCCCGCGCAGCGACAGCATGGGCGCGCACCAGCCGGCCCTCGGCATCCTGCTGCTGCTGCTGCTGTGCCCTGCGCAGGTGAGCGGTTTCCAGAGACCCGGGCGGGCTGGGCGGGACGCGGCGGGGCCGTGCGGCGGCTCCGGAGACCCCCGGCGCGGGAGCTGCGGGCGTGGAGAAGTTGGTCTTCCGGTGCAGCTGTGGAGGTCGCTTTCTCCTCCTATGTCAGTCCACCTTCACGCTGTGCTCTGGGAGAGGGTGACTGCTGGGGCCTCTATTTGGCTAGCTTTGAGTTATTCCAGTGGTGGTCACCTGATTTAGGATGTGGAATTGGAGGGACAGTGGGCGCAGAGGATAGGGACTTTGTTGTTAGCCATTTTAACAAAACAAATTCTACATGCACACGAACTCCTAAGTTTTCTTAGCTCCGACTGTATTATTACTCCTTGTCTCCAGACGATGGAGGTGGAGAACAAAACTCGAGTACCAAATTGTTGTAGTCGTCAGTACTTTAAAGAATGTGGGCTGCCTCTTCTCACGTTCATTTTAACGTTTCAGGAAACTGAGGCTCACAAATACAGTAGTTTAGTTTCCCCTTCCCTCAATTAGCCAGGGACAGGATGACAACTGGCACATCGTACTTGCTTCCCTCCTCTGGCTTTTCCTTGCTTGAGTATGGGTGTGTCACTACTGTTTGTGTGTCTTCACTTTTCTTATTGGAAAGTGGGTGTGTGTTTGGGGATGACTACGGAGGGGTACTAATTAAACCCCCTTAGTCATCAGAATGACTAAGTCAGTGGAAACTCTCTGCCCTTGTGGCCACTATCTCCCCTCTAATGGACTCACAGGTTTTGACAGTGGTGGGTTAGAAGTGAGAGCACATGAAGGGTTCTCTGGTCTAGGAAGCTTATCCTTTGTTCTTTAAATCTCTGTAAAGTGTGCAAAAGGGCAGAGGGATGCGACCAAGGAGCCAAAGAGTACACATGCAGGTACTAGGCTGAAGACAGTTGGTGGCGGCATTCGCTGGTTGTTTGGGGCAGGCCAATCCTTGCCATCTCTGATTTAGGTGTTTGACTCAGTCTTGATTTTTTTTTCTTTTTTGTAATGATAAATGCCTTTCCATTACTAAGAAGAAGTTACTTTATTTCCTTTTCTAATGTAGTACTTAAAGCCTGCACTTCCTTTTCCCTGGAGTTTTCAGTCATGCACCAATCAGCAGACTTCACATTATAAAGTGGCTTAAACATATCTCTGCTTCTCTTTCACCTCAAGGTAACCTTCAAAGTAGATAAGCTGTGAGCCTTTGAAGTAGACCAGGGCTGATTCTCTTGCAAAACGCCTGAAAGTCTTCCCACCCTCATCTTAATTAAAACACTCCCATTGTTTTACAATGAATTCTAGAGGCTCCCAGGCAGCTGAAGAGATTGGGGGTGGGGTATCTGGTTTTGGAACTCCCCAGTCAGTGGCTGGAGCTGGTCAGATTTCAGTCTGAGCACCAGTAAAGTTGTTTGGCGATTAGAGGCAGCTGTTATTTGGAAGATCAAAAATGCTTTAGGAGAGCATTTTTGGTTTTATTTAATATTCTACTTATAGATGATGGACTAGCATTGCCAAATTGAATGTTCTGTTTTTCTGCTTTGTTTCGGCTTTTTTCTGTGTCCGGTCTCGCTGTAGGCACAGGTTCTGACTCTCACTGTGTTGCCCAGGTGTGCCTTGAATTCACTGCAGTCCTGCTTCAGCCCCTTAAGTGCTGGAATTACAGGTGTGAGCCACTGCACCCGTTTAGACTGCTTGTTTTGATACCCATGTTTGCTAGCCATCGTGGTGTGCTTGCCTTTAATCAGAGCTCTAGAGAGGCAGAGTCAGGCGGATCGCTTATGTTTGAGGCCAACTTGTTCTGCCTAGCAAGTTTTCTAAGCCAGTCAGAAATAGACCCTGCCTAAACTAAACCCACCTGTGTTCATCCAAGTAATACATAGCAGTTTGGGGAAACAGTCCTGACTTTCCTGGCTGTCTTTGTCCCCACACCTTGGAATTTGTTGCTGTCAGAACTCATTAAACACTTCAGTGGCTTTTTCAGAGGTAATCTGGAATGGGTTAATCTTTTGGCCTAGAGGAATGATGTGAGTACTTGTAATCTTCCCTAGCCTCGGCCCACCAGTCAGAATGATGGAATAAGATTTGATAACAGATTATCATCTGAAAAAGGAAGGTTTTTTTTTCTTTTTTTGCAAGTGGGTAAAGAGTAAAGGACTTGCTGAATAGAACTCTGTATTTCTCCGAATTTATTCTATTACCCAGCACAAAGAGTCCCTCTGTTGAGAGAGGCACAGGCACCCTGTCTGGGCGGCCTGCCTTACTCCACTGTTAGCGATGCAGTGTTTGAAGCATGGCTCATCACCTACTGGGAAGTCTGGGCTAGGCCACCAGGGACCCTTTCACCTGTGGCTCTGCTCTGCAGACAAATCAGACCATTTGATATCAAAACCAAACAAGGTCTTGGCCAGACTGTTAAGGTCCCGTCAACTGGAGTTTGATTGGTGGCACTGTGCTGGTCCCTAGCCAAGATATCTTCCCACTCAAGTTCTTGGTTTTTGCTTGAACTTCTGCAATGGCATTTTCTGTTAATGAAAGTCTTTGAACTGGGTGGGGGGGGGGGTGTGTGTGGGGGGGGGGTGTAACTATCTCTGCACTGCAACTGCCGTTTTCCCCTGTATAGAGTCAGATTAGCTGTGCCTGCTTTCCAGGCTGTTTTGTAGACTTTGCTTGCTGTGTAACTGAAATACTGATTTCAGGCTCCCTGAGATCAAGAACTTATATACTGTCATCTCCAAGTGGGCCCAGGACTCGATGTGTGGCTCCTTTTAAACACTAGGTCTTCCAGCCTCAAAGTGGATCTTGAAAAGGGACTTTTGTTAGTTGTGATCAGAATGTATTTGAGTTGATTCTGGCGATGACAGTGATTGGCTAACCAGCCAGGGTTTCTTTGCCTGGCTTGTGCCCCTGCATGTGTGGTGGGGGAGGTGGTGGTCATGTGTGTGTGTGGAGGGCAGAGGGCAAGTCTGCCTCAGCCATTCTTCATGTTCTTTTGAGTCAGGGCCTCTTACCTAGTCAGCAAGCCCTAGAGATCATCTTCCTGTCTCTGCCTCCTCAGCTCTGGGATTATAAGCGGATACCACATTGCCTGATTTTTTTTTATTTTTTATTTTTTATTTTTTTTCTCAAGACAGGGTTTCTCTGTGTAGCCCTGGCTGTCCTGGAACTCACTCTGTAGACCAGGCTGGCCTTGAACTCAGAAGTCCGCCTGCCTCTGCCTCCCAAGTGCTGGGATTAAAGGCATGCGCCGCCACTGCCCAGCTTAGTGCCTGATTTTTGATGTTGGTGCTGGAGATCCAAACTCTGGTCCTCATGCTTGTGTGGCAAGCACTAAGTCACCAACTGAGCCGCCTCCTGTAGCTCCCAGCCTGTGTCTTTTATCTTAGTCTTTAAAAGTAATATGGTTTTTTAAAAAAATAAGTATCTTCTGTGATCTGTGCTGCTGCCTGAAGCCACATTGGTGTCCATGGGCCAGATTGCAGTGGTCAGTGTCCTAGAAGCCACACTGATGTGGCCTGTTGTACCACTGGAGACTGCCAAAAAAGTAACAGCCTAGACAGGAAGCCATTGAAGAGAACTCTTAAAATCTGTGCTAAGGATGCTCAAGTGAAGCTCTCCACAGTTGATGGCTTCTGGCAGGGGTGCTGGTGAAGACGACTTGATTTTCTTTAAGGATTGGCCACTGGGAGTGTGACCATGCTCTGGTGAGTAGATGGGCAACACACACTGGACATGTTTCCTTTTTCTTTTCTTTTTTTTTGTGGGGGGAGTCATAAAGATGAGGCTAAACTTGGAAGAACTGGGAAGTAAGAGTGATCAGGGTGCATGATATAAAATTCCCAAATAATCAATTAAAATATTATATTGGAAGAAAATCAGTACTTGTTTTTAAAAACTCTGATGCAATGAATGAGCTTCTGGAAGGATTTGAGAGACACTTGAACACGTTCTCCTCTCCTTAGGTCACAAGATATAAAGCAGAGGTTCTAGGCACGGTGTAGGATGCAGAGATGGGATGACCCCAGGCCTTGGGAGAGCAGTGCATTGCTATAAGGGCTGTAATGTCAGCTAGTGTCTCTGTCTTGTGCGCACATAATGGTAGAAAGATGTTGAGGAAGATACTGAGGTGAGGAGTAATAAGCATAAGGCAGAGTGTTACTTTGTTACTGAGGGTGAATTGTGTGCCAGGTGACCAAGAGGCATCTGGGAAGATGGAGACCAGCCATAGAAATGCTTATAGTTAAGATGAAAACACTCCTTCCCCTAATTTAACCATTTTATGTCACATACTTATATTGAATTATATTGTATCCTATAAATACATAGACATATTTATCAATAAAAATTAAAACAAAAAAACTGTTCCTTGCATTTATTGTAATTACAGTAAATTTCGGTATGAAACTGTCTTTGCAAAATTATTAAAATGGCAAAGATTGTCTTTCTTTTTGAGTCACACTTACTGTGTAAACAAAGCTGGCCTCCAGCTGGAACCACTCTTGCTTCAGCCTGCTGAGAGCTGGCGTTGTAGGTATTGTGTAGCCATGCCTACTAGCAGGCAGTGGGAACAATCTGGATTATACACGATTAAAGACAAAAAGTAGCTACGTTGTTTTTGCACAGTATGTCATTGTGATCACACAACTAACCTTATTTTGTCCCCCCACCACCCCTTCAATAAAAGTGTATTTTTCCTCCTTTTAAAATTGAATGGGTCTTTTATCTGCACTAGAAGAGAGCATTGGATCCCATGGACTATAGTTATAGACAGTTGTGAGCCTCAATGTGGGTTCTGAGAATTGAACTCAGGACTCCTGGAAAGGCAGCCATTGCTCTTAGCCACTGAGCCATCTCCCCAGTCCCGTATTTTCTTTATCAACAGGAACATTAAAGTTGATGTTTGTCTGCAAGGTCACATGGCTAGTAAATGGCAGACCAGAAGCCTGAACTGCTGTCTTCTGATTTCTGCCCTCTAATCAAGTTCAGATGTTGCTACCTGATTCCTAAAATGGGTGTTATCCCATTTTGCCAGTAAGGCTTCTCTCATTTGACACCCGTTGTCTCCATTGTGGCTTGATAATTGCCAGGGGAGTGATTAGTCTGCTGACCATGGCCCTCTGCAGATACACACCAGCACTCACATCATGGTTTTGTTTTAGAGCTATGGCTTTGGGGTGGTTCTTCTGACGCTGTGCGTGCTGAAGCTCATGAATATCTAATAGTAACTAGTAATGTGGCCTAGGGTGGGTTACTTACACTGCAAGGTCAAGGGTTATCTTTAAGAATAGCTGGAGTGGTTAAGCCCATCACACTCAGAAATATTTGACTTAAACACCTATTATATAGGTGTGCACACAACCTATCATTTGTCTCTGTGTGTGTGTGTGTGTGTGTGTGTTTGAAAATAGAACCAGACACTTCTACCCTAGAAGTCAGATCAAACTAAGCCTCCACTTCAGTGTTTGTTTAATCTGTCTTCCAAATTCCAAAGGAACTGCAGGCAGTATAATCTCTGGGCAGGATTCCCTCCAGCCCATCCTACCTTGTTCTGACTGAACAGTCCAGTGTCCATGCTCCCTAGAGGGGCAGCAGGCAGTGGGGTTAACCAGCAGCCACTGGCCTCTCTCCTGTTGGAGCTGTAGCCAGCTGTGTCTCCAGGTTCCTCTTTTGCCTTTATCTATCTACAATTGTAGCAGAAATGGCAATGCCAACTGTAGTGTGTCTGGGCTCTGTCACGGAGCTGCTAGAGGAACATTGTAGTCGGTGGGGGCAGCCTATCTGCTGGGACTTCCTCTTCTGAGGCTGCCAGTGCCTAAACTGGGCTGGAGTTTGAACTGAGAGAGCTTGTGGGAAGAGACAGAAGAAGGGCTGGCGGACATTTGTTTTTCAGAATTATGTCACCTATGAGCCATGCCATGGACAGTCATTTCTGAGCCATATTCCCTTCCCTATAAAATTCTCATATTCTGTGTAATGATAGAATGTTAGAAATGAGTGAAAAATGACACAGTGTGTGCCTGGCACACCATTGGTGTTCCTTCCGAATTTGTGGGTTCAGACCTTGGTAGGGTTCATTAGAGGCTCCACATTTCTCTTGCTATTCAGAATTTCTTCTGTGTAGTGTGGGAAGCCTCCATTCATCTCTGGTCATGGACAGTAAGAGGGGCTCAGAGATTGTAAGTGCTGAGAGATGGCTGAAAGGTTAATTTTTCTTTTTTTCTTTTCTTTTTTTTTTTTTTTTTTTGTGGTTTTTCGCGACAGGGTTTCTCTGTGTAGCCCTGGCTGTCCTGGAACTCACTCTGTAGACCAGGCTGGCCTCGAACTCAGAAATCCGCCTGCCTCTGCCTCCCAAGTGCTGGGATTAAAGGCATGCTCCACCACCGCCTGGCTTAATTTTTCTTAAATCTTCCTGTACTGACCCTATAACTGTTGAAAGCAGCTTTCTGACTCAGTGAGACTTGTAGTAATTAAATCCCATCTGACCTATCTTTCAAAAGCAGAGAATTCTCTAGCTTTGTAACTATTAAGCCTGGGTTGAAGCCAGGTGACTGAGTTCCCATCTCTGAACTCATGAAATCAGTGAAATTCCCTCAACTCACTGTGAGTCTGGCTGGTCTCTGAGCCGATGAAGGTTGGATGCAGGGTGTTTCAAAGGAAGACTTACACCTGGGCCCAGCTGTTGAAGATTTCATGGTCTTATGAGGGCATCAAGACAAGCAAGAAAATACTCTTTCAGTTCTTACAAATTCTACTTGCTCTTAGAATGACAACCAGCAAACCGTGGCCTACCTAGCCCACATGTTTGGGTCATGCCCACTTGTTTACTTCTTGTGGCTGCATTTGAACTTTTACAGGCAGGGTTGAGTATTTGCCACAGAGACCTGAAGGCTCAAACACCTTCATTATTTAATGTTTGGCCCTCAGAGGCAGAATTTGTCAGTGCCCAGCCCTAGTGGGTCCACAGGGTCTCTCAGGATGTGACTAAAACATGTCACCATGGCAAGAGACATTGGCTGCCTTTATGACTCCGAGGAAGGAGTTGGGTGCTTCTGATCAGTTAAGGCAGCTCATCTACTTTGGGAACACTGCACTAGGCCAGGGTGGAGGGAGTCAGGGTTCAGCTAAGGAGGAAATGATCTTGGGAGGGGCAGTTAAACAAAGATCATTAGAGAGGGCAGACAGAATGGGTGACACCAGAGTATGGAAGAACAATGAGGCTTGGTTTTCTGTGACTGGGATTTGGTCTTAAGGTCTTAGATAAAAATAGTAGAGGGTAGTTAAAAGCCAAAGAATGATCTGTGGAAGGGAGCTGACACTAGACTTGTGGTTCTGCATATATGGCAATTGGATATTTACCTGTGGAGGAAGCTAGGAAGACCTGGTGTAGCCACCTGTGGCCACGGTCAACTGGGTTCACCTGAAAGGGAGCTGGGAATGAAAAGAGAGGGCAAAAAAGAGATGAAGCCAAGACAAAGTTCTCTGATCAAGGCTCAATGTTTTAATGATTAGCTTTTCAATTTAAAGGGAAAGACCCCGCCTTTTTTCCCTTTAAAGGGAAAAACCGTTCCTAGTTTCAGCTGGAGAGATGGTTCGCCGGAGTTATCTCAAGGCAAGCCCAGGGGCAGTTCTTCTAAGTTCCGTGCAGCCGACGTGGGTGCCTACTTGGGTAACTCCACCTAGATCCAAATCGCTTGGTCTGTTGTGGTAAACAAAGTCTCTCTGGCCTGCTCAAGGCCAGGGGAAGGGCACAGCCTGGATGTGATAAATTATACTGGTTCAGTCTGAGAAATGGGTAGGGTAGAGAGCTTAGGGAGGCCTTTCAGTTTGAATTCAGTATCTCTGTAAAGCCTGGATATCTGTGATAGGTGTGTATTGATTTGCAATTAAAGAAAACTCTGCAGTCTTTAAAAAATATTTTAGAAATGGACAAAAATGTATTGCTTAAGTAATGTTATCTTTTCATTGAGAATATCATTGTAAGAGTGGTACTTGTGAAAAATAGTGTGTCTGCTGTTGGCTTGAATGTGCCAACAGAGTCCATGTGCTAGAATTCCCCTCCACCAATACACCCCCACAACAGTGCTGATAAGCCAGGAGTACTCTGTTGGATCAATCAGTGCACCTTGTGGAAGTGAATTGTGCTCAGCGGAGATCCTAATCAAGGGGGAGTTTGCCCTTTCCTGTCTGGAGTTCTGCCTCTCTGCTTTCCACCATGGAGTGTGGTGGCAAGAACATCAGATGAAGCCCCTCCAGCCCCCCACATCTGTGAGCCAGAGAACGTTCTGCTTATTATTAATCACTTAGTCTCAGGTATCTGACATAGCAGTAGCTCACAGGCTGTGGAGTGTCCCCACTGCTTAAGTCAGTGGACTATACTATAAGAGATTTGGTTGTATGGTGTGACACTCAGATTCATGATCCTTGATCCTGTTTGACCTCACAATGGTGACAGGGAACTGAAGCCCTTGACGCTGAGTTTTCATTTTATCTAGTGAAGGACATCTGAGACCAGGTTTTTGTTTTGTGTTATTTTAGTGGTAAAATACATGTATGACTTTGACTTTTAGCAGTGTTCAGTGGCCTCAGTGTATATCACATGTGTGCAGCCCTCCTGCCCCTCTCTAGAACACAGCTTGTGTGTGATTAGGCTCACTTTGTGGTGATGGTAGGCCCCAAACACTGGTGAGTTTCATTTTAATACTGCACATAATGCTTCCTTCCCTATGAGAATGTTTCTGACTTTAAAACCAGGGTATGTTTGATTTCCTTTGGTTTGGGTTGGGTTGGTGACAGTCTTGCTGTGTAGCCTGGGTTGGCCTCTGTGGTGGTTTGAATGTGCTTGACCCATGAGAAGCAGCACTATTAGGAGGTGTGACCTTGTTGGAGGGCTTTAGGGTGTCTATGCTCAAGTTCTTCCCAGTGCAAAAGAGACCCTCCTCCTGGCTGCCTTCAGAAGACAGTCTCCTGGGGCAGCCTTTCGATCAAGATGTAGAACTCTCAGCTTGTCCAGCACCATGATGCCTTCACACTATTATATATTTCCTGCCATGATGATAATGCATCTAAAGTGTAAGCTACCCCAGTGAAATGATTTCCTGTATAAGAGTTGCTTTGGTCATGGTGTTGCTTCACAGCAATGAAACCCTAACTAAGATCCAGCAGCAATCCAGGTGCAGGGGTTAGGGGCGTGCATCACAACACTCATCTTAAACTCAAGATTCTTGTATTACAGGGAAGGCAGCTTTAAGTTTGGAAGTCGGGTTCTTTGTCTAAAAAGGAAGTATATGGCCCACATGAATTCTACTTGCCCAGAGCATGATTTTGTCAGTGTGACAGCCCTAGGAGACTTCATGACACATCTGTCCTCTTTGTCAGAGAAGCCCTGACTGCCTACAGTCTATGGTAATTGTGAGATTGTGGATCCTGCCTCTGAGGTACCAGTTAGACCCTCCATAGGTTGCAGAGATGAGCATGGCCCAGCCCTGTCTCTCTAGGTCTGTAGTCCCTTGGGGCAGTAGGAAGGCCCCAGCCTCCCACGCACCGAGGCCATGGTAGGTGCAGTCTAGCTCTGCCGTCTGTGACTCAGTCCTTCCAGTGAGGCACTTTACCTGCTCATCTGGAATCCAGATGAATCACAGGTCATTTCTGGGTGGGGACACACTTAGCAAGAGCCTGTAAACTAAGAGTGGGAGATACACTATATCCTTATAGGACTAGAACATCTGGTGGGTGCTCTGGAGAGACATGCTTAGGTGCATCAGCAGGCACCACAAGGAGGTGGAGACCAGAGAATGGTTTTAGCCATAGGTAGTAAAGAAGACAGTGTGAAGGCAGATGAGGCCTTTAGGAGGAGACAGAAGAGAAGAGCCAGAACACAGTGTGTAATGTAAGGCTTTGTCACAGGCAGAAGGTGAGGGTGGATTCTAAGCACCTGGAAACTACAGACTGTGGAGATGGCTGAGCAAGGGAGCCTACCAGTGGACACCATGGATGCACTGAGGACTGTTGGTCTCCCGCTGAGCACCAGAGACTGGCAGGCAGAGGCAGAAGTGTACAGAGACTGTCAGAAGCAGGGACAGGTGCAGACTCAAGAGTGGGGAAGTTAGCATGCTAAAAAGAAAAACCAGTTGGTGAGCTTCCCTGAAGAGACTTGGAGAGGAAACTAGCTCTCCCTGCTGTAGGTAAGAAGAGGGGCTGGAGACATTTAAGGTGGAAAAAAAAAGCCTTATCCTTCAGTGCTGCTGGGTGAGATGCATGGACTTGCAGAGGTGGGAGTGGGCAGATGGAACCTGAAGGGCTTTAATTGTGGCCTAATTATCTTTTATGGAGAGTCTGTGCCTGGAGCCAAAGCTTCAGTTTCAGTACACTTGTGACCTTGGACAAATAGTGTTCGTAGTCTCCTAGTGCTTTGCTTTCTGCTAATGGAGTACCTGAGAGATCCCTGCACTAGCACCTCCTGTCCCGCTGAGTGCTCTCAGGAGCGCTTGGGCCCTCTGGCTAGGACCACTGCAGTGAGCAAGATGACTTTGCCTTTAAATGGCCAAGAAACCCCAAGTATTTTGTGTTCTACTTAAAAAGGTTAAGTAGCTTCTCTGGAGTATTGACTTCTCAGGATCGGAAGAGCTCCTGACTCCTTTCCTTTCCCCTCCTTTCAAAGGGGCAGAAAAACACTTGACTTTGAAATCAGTGACAACATAGAAGCAGGTCTTTGGGAAACCACGTTGGGTCATTTTGTCTGGCCTTTTGGCTGAGTTTCTGTTGCTAAGGTTTGTGAAGCCCTTGGGTTTGGAACTTTGCTCTGGGCCAGTATAGATTTAATGAAAGTCAAAGAACTGCTGTTGATCTGGGACTACCTAACTGGCAGGCACCATTCTAGGACCAGCCACCTTGTTTTCTTTATCTTACCCTTTGTTGTGGTAAATGCCATATTGTCACACTATTGGAATGCCCAGCTCAGAACCTGCTGGTGATGGTCCTACTGAATTCCTGAATCAGTTTTTGTTTGGCCTTGTTTAGATAAAACTCTTAACTGGCCTCTGGAATTTTCTTTTGAATTCTATTGTAAGACTGGCTTGGCAGCTGGTAGAGTTCTGAGGAATGAGAGACGGCTCCCTGTTTAAATTGTACTCACTGTCCGCTCTACCCACACCTCCAATCAGCTTTAGCCTTTTGAAATGAAGCTTGAGTTACATCGGTGGCCCCCTGCCTGCTGGAAGGCCAGGGTGCAGTTGTCTGCTAGAGTTGCTGGGTTTGGTTTAAAATATCGACGCTTCCCCATTTGGATAATTTCTCTCCTAAACATAGGACTTTCAGTGAATCCAGAAGGGGGGGGGGGGCTACAGGCCTGCAGCCAGCAGAGAAGCAGCTTGTTGTTCTTGGGCTGCATAGTTAGACCCCCCCCCATCTAAAAATAACACACACACACACACACACACAGAGGCATAGATGCAGGCAGACACGTGTATCTCATGCAGTTTGGGGGTGTTGGTTTTTGTCTTTGCTGTTTTGGACCAGGACTTTCTGCATGTTGAACAACCACTAGCTACACCCCTGGCTGTTAAGGCAGGGGCTCCGAGTTACCCAGCATGGTCTCACACTCTTCTTTTCTCTCCTACTTCCTGTTTCATCCCTCCTGTGTGGTAGATGAGGTTCCAGGTGTGCACCACTACATCCAGCAATAAAATGTTCATTATCCAAAGGATGAATTCAGAAACAAATTCTATTGATCTGTATCCCTTGACAGTAGTGTTCCCTGGTCTTGTTCCCTGGGTTGTTCCACCTTCCTCCCTCCTACCATGTTTTATGTTCTAGATCTGCATCTTGGTGGGGAACTAAGGAAGGCTGACTCAGCTGTCTACCTGTGTGTGGCCCTGTCTCTCCTGTTCAGTGTGTTTAAGGCTTTGCACCAGGTATCTTGGGATCCAGCTTGCTCCTTGGTTTATGAATTCCCTGTGGGACAGTTGTAAGCCAGTGTCCCTGGCTTGCTGGGTCATCTGTGCTGAGTCAGTTGTGAAGCACAGTATGGCTTCCTCTGAGCAGCACCCTTGTCAGGGTGGTGACTCACAGGAACCCTTCCTTCTTAAGTTCAGGCAGCCTTGTGACTGTCACATGGGGAATATGAGCAGCTCTTGAGACATCTTTTCATAAGGAAATATTAGGTTAATGTTGCCTTGTTGATGCTCCTTAAATTTAGCATGTGCATTCCTTGGACTCCTTAGCCCTCAGGAACAGTGTCTAGTCTTACACTGCCTTTTAGGTAAGGTTAGTGATAATTATGGGTTTTGCTCCTCGGGTTACTTTTGAAGTACCAAAATCTAAATATATGGGGAAATATCCTTTTGGTTGTTTAGTTTTTATATGTGTGCAGTTCCCCCAAACAGTGTCTTAAGCACTGACTTTCTAAGTACAGCACTGCTTCTGCCTACACTTGCTGGTGCTAGACCCTCTCTTAAGTGGGAAATAGTTCCCACTCCCCCACCACTGACCTGACAAGTCCATTGTGGGTTTTAGGCCTGGTTGTTTCTTAAAAGATACTGAGATGAGGTGTGTGTGTAGGGGGCGGGGGGAGACACACAGAGAGAGGGGGGGAGGGGGGGAGGGGGGGGGAGGGGGCGGGGGCGGGGGGGCCGGGAGTTAGGTAGGTGCCAGATACCATGGAGCTATCCAATAGGTGGGTACTGGGGTCCTCTGAGAGTGAAGGAACCCTGTGGCCTGGGTCCTTTGTCTGTTTTTGAGACAGGGTTTTACTTCATAGTTCAAACTTATCTTAACTGTGCAGCCCAGACTGGCCTTAAATCATGCTTTTTCTGTCTCAGCCTCACAAGTCCTAGGATTACTGACCTAAGACCCCCATGCCAGGCTTTTTCCATCTTTATTAATATTTCTTGACATGTTTAGCAAGAACGTTTGTTACTTCATTTGCTAGGTAGCATGAAAGATTCGTTAACTGAGCACCTTTTCTTGTTTTCCATGTTTCTGTAGGTGTTTTCACAATCCTGTGTTTGGTATGGAGAGTGTGGACTTGCGACTGGGGATAAGAGGTACAACTGTAAATATTCTGGTCCACCAAAACCCCTCCCAAAGGACGGCTATGACTTAGTGCAGGTAAGCGTGCTGTTTTGAGAGCACCCAAGCATATGCAGTGTCTTATGTAATGGTAGGGATGCTGGAGGTGAGACTAAAAGGTTTAACTCTCTAAAGATGTTTTTGTATGTGTATATATGTGTGTGAGCCTTTATATGCAGGAGTTGGATGTCTTGGGTTGTGAACCACCATGTGGGTCAGGAACTGAAAATGATTTCTCCACGAGATCAGTTATCACTGCTGAGCTGTTGCTCCAGCCCCAGGGCTTAAAGCTTAACCTAGACTCAGGCCTGTACCCCATAACACAGAGCTGATAAAAGGCTCCTGGCTTAATCTTCCAGGTGCTGACTCTGTGTCTCCTGGAGTTTCCCAGTAGGGAGTGACTGTCTAGAGATGACCTTGGTACCCAGATGTTGCTTTGGAACTTCTGCAAAATGTATTAGAAGTTAGCTTTGTTGTTGTTCCTAGATTCCAAGACTTCCTTTTCCTTAGACTTTGACACTAAGAGGCTGGAGGTCTTGTCCCCTCCTTTAGTGATCTCTCTGTTCCCTGCGAGCCTGTGAATTCTGGGTGCCTCCCAGGATGCTTTTTGTTAGTGTGATTCTTAGGGCTGTTTGGGGGAAAAAAAAATACTGGGAAAAATCCGACTGAAAAGACTGGCTTTGGGGCTTCAGTAATCCAGCGTGGCACTAGGTCTTCAGAGTTGGTACAGGTTTTGACTGTCCCTGGAGGGATAAGTGGCTATAACATTGTGGCTGAACTTGAATAGGCTGATGTATAAAGCCACGAAAGAAAGGAAAATGCAAGAGTGGTTTCTGCTACTTCTTATGAACCCCTACTTGCTTGGGGTGGGAGGGGGGAAATTCTGAGACAGGGTTTCTCTGTGTAGCCCTGGCTGCCCTGGAAGTCTCTGAAGACTGCATTGGTCTTAAACTCAGAGATGGGCCTGCCTCAGCCTCTGGGGTGTTGGAATTAAAGGTGTGTGCCACCACTGCCTGGCTGAATCCCCACTTTCTGAATAGCAAACTTGATAGCCACTCAGACATAACCTCTCGTGCCTTCAAGAGCGAAGTACATCGCCACCGTAGTAACTGAGCTTATCCCAGAACCCCCTTTCTCCTCACAGGAACTCTGTCCAGGACTCTTCTTTGACAACGTCAGTCTCTGCTGTGACATTCAACAGCTTCAGACACTGAAGAGCAACCTGCAGCTGCTCCTGCAGTTTCTGTCCAGGTAGGCTGACTACCGGCAAACAGTGGTGCCACTCTGGTGTGCCTTTACAGATCAGTTTTTTCTCTGGTGTACTCCAAGAAGGGACTCATGGTGTGTTAGAAGGAAAAAGAAAGTCACATGCTCCACTAGTTTTCTTCCTAGTTGCTTTTAGTGGGAAGACTTGGTTTCCTTCGAGGTGTCCTGGCCCACAAAGGGAACTGCACAGAGGCCTAGTGTCTCTCAGATTGGAGACTCTGTTCACTGTGGTAAGGAGTGGCCCCTGCTGTCCTGCTCAGGACCTGGGTCCTCCATCTGTGTGGTTCCCTCAGTTCTTTCTTGCTCCTTGCTGCCTTGCTTTGCCTGGCATACTTTTCTAAGTTTTTATTACAGTTACTTTCTGTGTACATGTTTGCATCATGTGTACATACTGCACATGCAAATGAAAATAAGTTATTTACTTACTGTGTGTATATACACATGGAAATCAGAGGACAAGTCGGGGTTGCTTCTCTCCTTCCACCACGTAGGTCCAGGAATCAAACTCAGGTCGACGTCTTGGCAGCATTCCACTGGCCCTTGCCTGACGTCCTTGCATCTCTGTGCTGAAAGGCTGCGCTAGCATTAGCTCCTAGACATTACACTCTTTTTAGTGTAGTTGGCAGTGCAGAAAGACTGTATAATAGATGTTCTTTAAGCCTATCTAGTGGTTTTCAAATGTGCAAAGAACAAATTGGGGTTTTCTTTACAGCAGCAGATTTTGGTGTCTGAAAATAATCCAGACTTTTAGCACAATCGTAAAGGTAGATGAGGAAGGAGGTAAAGAGGGAAGAAGCCCTCTCTAGATATCACTGTAGGCAGCAGGACCCTACCCTGCGTCTGCTCAGGGCATTGTGTCTTAGGAGAAATGGGCAGTGCTGAGAGGAAAGCCATTGCTAAATTGTTCTTCCAAATATCGCAGAATGTAATAATGAGTCAAGAACCAAGAATCCACTCAGGCCGCTCTAGGCTCCTGGCATTGGCAGATTACATTTATTTACTAACCACTCTGAATGATGGATTATGGATATAGACATTTACTATAGGTAGCCCCCTTCCCGTGTGATCAGGGGGTAAAGCTCAAGTTATAATAACAAGAGAAGCAAACTAACATGGAGTTTTACACAGCTATTGAAATTAATGCTCATAGAGGTTAAGTGAAGTACCATGGGATAGTTGTAATTCATTGGAAAGCAGAGCGTCCCAGGAGTGACTCCTGTCGGAGTGGTGCAGTTATACTTTCTGATTTTGCTACTGTTGCTATATTGTAGGGCTTGACCTATAACCATGAAAACAATCTCTTTAAAGTATGTCCTAAAACTATCCTAATTGCCGGGCGGTGGTGGCGCACGCCTTTAATCCCAGCACTTGGGAGGCAGAGGCAGGCAGATCTCTGAGTTCGAGAGTTTGAGGCTAGCCTGGTCTACAGAGTGAGTTCCAGGACAGCCAGGACTACACACAGGGAAACCCTGTCTCGAAAAAAACAAAAACAAACAAACAAAAAAAAAAACAAACAAAAAAAAACTATCCTAATTTTGGCCTGGAGATAGCTCAACAGTTAAGGGCACATACTGGTCTTACATAGGGTCTAGTGACAGCCAAGGTCTTTGTCTGATAAGGACTGGAAAAGAGCCACTGACCTCGGTGTCTCCTTCTCTGGAGCAGAGGTTCTTGAGGACTGGACACACCTCATTCTCTGTCAAATCTGATCAGTAGGACTAAATCAGACTAGACAGTAATCTCAGTTGCCCCTGTTTCTAGAACTCCATGGAACAGTGAGGTAACGTGGACCAAAAGGGAGAGAGAACCCTTTTACCACATACACAAGTCAACATTAGGAGCTTAAATTTTGAACCCAAAGGGCAGCAGTCAGCTGTGATCTTTGTGGAAACCTGTGTGTTGCTGCAGTGCACACAGCAAGCGCTGCTGTAGCACCTCTCTGTTTTTTACCTTTTCCCATGCCAGGCCCTGATCCGAGGTCTCATAAGGTGATGGCTCTTTTTAATCTTCAGAACTCACAGGGAAGTCCTCCTGTGTTTCAGGAGATCTCGGCTACCATTATTTGGCTCTCAGAAGAAAACTGAAGGTATTCATCCTGTAGTGGTTTTTGTCACATGAAGACACACACACACACACACGTCTTATTCCCTTAATCAAAACTGTGACATTTTTGGAATAAAGATAGAAATCTCTAATTACAAAGCACAGAGTTCAGAAAAACCTCCTTTTTAAAAAAAAAATATTTCTGAATAAATTAAATGTAATATTAGGGCAGTCTTAAAAGCTATTTCTTTTTTTTTTTTTTTTTTTTTGGTTTTTCGAGACAGGGTTTCTCTGTATAGCCCTGGCTGTCCTGAAACTTACTCTGTAGACCAGGCTGGCCTCCAACTCAGAAATCCGCCTGCCTCTGCCTCCCAAGTGCTGGGATTAAAGGTGTGCGCCACCACTGCCCGGCAAAAGCTATTTCTTTATGTTACAATAAGGTTTTAAGAATTTGTGAGTCTAAGGACTGAAGGGATGGCTCAGTGGTTAAGAGTGCTGCTCTTCCAGAGGACCTGGGTTCAATTCCAAGCTTACAGCTGTGTGTAACTCCAGCTCTGTAGGTGTATGTAACTGACACTCTCATCAGACATACATGCAATAAAACATCAACGCACGCCGGGCGGTGGTGGCGCACGCCTTTAATCCCAGCACTTGGGAGGCAGAGGCAGGCGGATTTCTGAGTTCGAGAGTTCGAGGCTAGCCTGGTCTACAGAGTGAGTTCCAGGACAGCCAGGGCTACACAGAGATACCCTGTCTCAAAAAACCAAAAAAAAAAAAAAACATCAACGCACATACAATAAAAAGAATCTGCGGGCCTGGAGAGAAATAGGATTGATCATTCTGAGTCTGCTATGTTTTCATGATCAGTTGTCTCTTTTCAATGAGTTTTAAATATTCTGTAGCTATTTTTTTACCTTTTATTTTTACTGATATATCCAAAGTCATAAAATATAATTTACTTTTTCTTTAGATGTCCGTCATGTTTTTATAACCTAGCAACCCTGTTCTGTGAGCTGACATGTAGCCCACACCAGAGTCAGTTTCTGAATGTGACGTTAACTGAAGATTATGTTGATCCTGAGACGCAGGAGAATAAAACAAATGTAAAGGAGTTACAGTACTACATCGGACAGAGCTTCGCGAATGGTGAGTAGACATAACTATTCGTCCTTTTAAAAGGCTGGGTCAGGACGTGGGGCTGGGTATGCGCCTTCTGTTGCCGTCCTAGCAAGTGCAGAGTCACAGTTTCAGGACATTGGTTATTGTTTTCCTATATTCTGGGACTTGAGCTACAACAATGCAACTGTCTCTTTAAAGTGTTTGTTTTAGAACCCTTCTAATGTGGGGGCTACAGTGTTCGCTCAGCAGTTAAGTGTATACACTGCTCTTATCAGAGGACCCTAGTTCAGTTCTCAGCACCCATGTCAGGGGCTTACAACCACAGTTGTAGCTTCCTTACCTGGGCTCCAAAGGCTCTGATACCACTGGCCTCTGTAGGCACCTGCGCTTCCATATATAGACCCACACACAGACCCACACACTGAAACAGAATTTAAAAATAACACAAGTCTTGGGGCTGGGGAGATGACTCAGCCATTAAGAGTACTGACTGCTCTTCGAGAGGATCTGGGTTCAATTCCCAGTACCCACATGGTGACTCACAGCCACCTCTAACTCCAGTCCCAATAGATCCAGTGTCCTCTTTTGGCTGATGCTTTCCCCTGGCCTCAGTAGGCAATAAGCACATATGATACACATGCATACATACAGTAAAAAATAACCATAAATATAAAAGAAAAATCAAATCTCAAGAAAGTAGCAACTATTTTTAAATTTTTTTCTCAAGTTATCATGTGGAAAAATTTCAGTATATGCAAGTTTACTTGTGTACGTTTTAGTAATGGTTCCGTCATTGATTCAGATAGACAAGACTTACTTTAATCCCAAGAGACAGTAGAAATACAAATAGTGACAACAGAGAGGTATTTTGGTTTTGAGGAAATCAATCATCAAAAGAAAAGAAACCGTTACAAGATGAGGGGTGCCCCCATACAACATGAGGGGCACCTCATACAGCATGAGTATCCCCATACAGATGAGAAGCTTCACCTATCTGTCCCAAGAGATCAGAGTCATGATGAAGAGATCCGTCTATATGCTAGGACGTTATTGAAATGATAGAATTGAGAAAAGAATAAAATGCTACAGAAAAAGAACAAATTACAAATGGAAGCAATTGGATCTTAAAACAGTAGTTATTGAAATGGGCTAAAAGCATAGCAAAGTAGACCTGGCTGAACAAGAAGTGTCTAAGAGCAGTCTAAAAAGTAATAGGCCCCATCTCCACTACCCCTGGGTGTATACTCAGAGGACTCCATATACCCGTGAGATACTTATACATCTGTTCATTGCTGCCCGGCTCACACTAGCTAGGAATTGGAAGCCACCTTGATACCCATCAACAGATGAGTGGGTTAAAAAAAAAACAAACCTGATACAGTGAAGTTTTGTTCAGTTGTAAAGAAAATTGGAATTTTCAAAAAAAATGGTTGGATCTAGAAAAATAGAACATTAAAGTGATCCAAAGCTAAAAGGATGAAAAACTGCATGTTCTCTCACCTATGCAGATCCTAGCTTGTAGCACACACACACACACACACACACACACACACACACACGCATGCACACTCACCTGTGCACGTACAAGTGTGAGTATAGATTTTAAACTAGAATAAAAAGCAAGAGAGGCTAAAAGAGGTGCTGAAGATGGGCAGGAGACAGAAGGGAGACAGCGGGAGATTACAGTGACAGACAGGGTTGGGAGAGATGAGGGGAGAGGAGAACATAAAAAGAAAGCATGCTGTGTTTGAAAATGACATAATGATGTTCAGTGCTCTGTGTGAATTTAATAAATAATGCTTAAATGTACTGGGGTCAATAAGATCAGTAGAGGTATTATAACGACTATTATTGTAGGATATTTAATAACTCTATTCTTATTATGACCATCCAACCCCCCAATAATAGAGTCTGAGTCCAGTGGATTTAATCAGCTTCAGCGCAATACTGGGCCATTACCCCTAAACTATTTTTCTGTGCTAGACTGGCTGTTTCTCAGCTGCACTCCCCAAGTTACCTCCTGTTTGAGTCTCACCTGGGTTATTTCTGCTCCATCAGTCTGTCCTGGGATACACGTCTCTTCCTCGGCCATGCACTCCTGGTTCATCTCCTCAGATGGAGACCCCTTGTTCTTTCCACATGCTTTCTCCTCTCCCTTGTGGGTCCTACCTGCAACCCTCAGCCCTGAAACTGAAGCCCCGCCTACCTCTGTTCTCCCCAGTAATTGGCTGTCAGCCACTTTTATTTAACCAATCAGAGAACATAAGTGAGCATAGTTTACAGAACATCATTTGGTGTACGTGAGAACAACCGATAAAGAAAAACCAAAGGCCAGGCAGTGGTGGCACACGCCTTTAATCCCAGCACTTGGGAGGCAGAGGCAGGCGGATTTCTGAGTTCGAGGCCAGCCTGGTCTACAGCGTGATTTTAGGACAGCCAGGGCTACACAGAGAGAAACCCTGTCTCAAAAAACCAAAAAAAAAAAAAAAGATAAAGGAAATTTGTACAAATCAACATAGGGTTTTTGGTTTTTGTTTTTACGACTTTAAAGGTAAGGAAATATTTCTTGACAAGAAAATAAAGGCAGAAGAAACCAAGAGTGGTTAGAGTCCAGAACAATCCATGAAATACAGGCACTCCAGTGTATCTCTCCTCATGCCAATGTCAGATTGGCACAGAGTCAGTTTGCCAGGTCCAGCTCTTTGTAAGGACGTGAAGCAAGAGGGAGTCAATAGACTGACTGCCCCTTATGGCTGCGTAAATGTTTGAAACCATTTGAAAAACAATTTTGCAATACCTGCTGAAGCTGAAGATAAATACACCATTATCTCAGAGATTCAGTATCTCCTTGTGGACACCCAGAAACAATGGACACATGGGCAGGGAGCCAGTACAGGAACCATGAATGCGTGTGAGCAGGTAGACCCTCCCAAAGAAACCCTAAGTCTGTGAACCAGACAGAAACCCAGCTGAGGTCATTGTAAAACAGCGCCAACCCTAGAGAAGAACAGGACAAGGACTGGGGATGTTTACACTGGCCGCTCTGGTCATGAACAGTGACCTACGCACACAGAGAACTGCCAGAACTCTACAAACATAAACAGTGTGAGTTCAGAAATGGCCATACCAAAGAATGTATGAAAAAGTGCTCGGATATCACTGGGGATGTTCAAATCAAAGTAACTGCAGCAGATGCTGAGGAGGGTGATGTAGGAGATGCTGAGGAGGGCGAGCACAGGGGGGCTCCACCCAACCCAAGGGAAACCTAAGTCAACAGCAGGTTAAAAATAGTTTGTTGGTTTCTTGTGAGACTAAACATACTTGTCACGTGGTCCAGCAGCATGCCTCAAGTGGATATATTATGGGATGTGTAATTACATTTCTGGCATTCAGTAAAGTTTGTTTTTGTTTATTTGGGAGTTTTTGTGGGGGGTTCTGAGTTTTGTTGTTTTTGAGACAGTCTCAGAATTGGCTCCAGGCTCAGTATATCACAAAGGTTGGCCTTGAACTCCTGATCCTCCCGTCTCCACCTTTCACATGTTAGAATCAAAGGCATTCATCTACAATCCTGGCTCAAAGTTGTTTTTCGATTTTGTGTTTTTAAAGATACACCCTCAGTATAGCTTTTTTGCAGAATAATGAGCTACACTGTGGTATTTTCTTGTTCTTACATATCTAGCAATATACTTTGTTCATATTTGCATCCTTACTTCAAAAACCTATTGAGCTCCATGGGCATACATCTTGAAACAAAGGAAAGTGTGGTGGCTCGTGTAATCCTCATACTCTTAGGGACTGAGGGCTCCAAACAGAACACATCAGTGCTAACACACAGTTGAAAATGTCCTTTCCAGCCAGTATCAAGGCCAAGTGGAGTCTATTCCAACCCTTGTCACACTGGCTAAGCTGCCTCTCTGGGGTGGGGTAAAGAAAGCAGTGACTGTGCAGCTGTCTCCTGGGAGTTTAGGGGAAGATGAAGGGACCCACAAGTTGTAACTAAGTTGGTTCATGTATGATCCCTTTAAGTCCGCAGTCCTCCCGCTTTGTGGTCTCGCACTGCAGAGTTGCCAGAATGAGGTTCTTTCTCCTGACTCTACTGAGTGACTCTTCATAATGCTGAAGCTGTTGGGAGAACACTTGGATGCTGGTCCCTTTCCAGTTCTGTGTGTCCTTCCCTCCCTGTCTCACAGTGCCCCAGGTTCTATCCTGCTGGCTCCTGTGTGCCAGCACAGAGGCCTTCAGTTAGATCTGAGTGGTGGATTCAAGGAAACATAGTGTCTCCATCTTTTCCCTTGGGATTCCTCTTCTAGCGATGTACAATGCCTGCCGCGATGTGGAGGCTCCTTCCAGTAATGAGAAGGCCTTAGGACTCCTGTGTGGAAGGGATGCCCATGCCTGCAACGCCACCAACTGGATTGAGTACATGTTCAATAAAGACAATGGACAAGCGCCGTTTACCATCAGTCCCATATTTTCAGGTAGGGATGACAGCTCTCAAATTTGCAGAGGTTATTGTTTTCCTTTAAAACTCAAGAATCATAATCAGCTATAGAAACATAAATTCAGAGAGAGAAGTAGGACATTTGTTGCCTGGTTTAACTTGAGAGGGCTCAGTGAGAAAGGAATTGCTCTTAGGAATTGATAATGTTACTATGACA
>NW_021621098.1:6074098-6183500 GCF_004785775.1 Grammomys surdaster
GTGTGTGTGTGTGTGTGTGTGTGTGTGTGTGTTTGTGTGTGTCTCAGTGAGAAAGGAATCGCTCTTAGGAATTGATGTTACTACAACACTGAAGTAAGTGTGTGTGTGTGTGTGTGTGTGTGTGTGTGTGTGTCTCAGTGAGAAAGGAATTGCTCTTAGGAATTGATAATGTTACTATGACATTGAAGAGTGTGTGTGTGTGTGTGTGTGTGTGTGTGTGTGTGTGTGTGTGATGTGTCTACTATGTTATTAGACCAGCTGTTCAGAATGGAAGCCAGACTCATTGAGGATCCAGCTTATATGGTTGGTAGAAGGTCAGGGCATACACTGTACATAGAGTTGTTGACTGACATCACAACAGATTAGGCATGGGAAACTTAGCTGAGAGTGCTTGCCTGGGAGCCTTCAGGCGTGCACTACACACAGCTACACTCAGGAGATATGGGGGAAGAGTCAGAAGCTCAGTTACACTCTGTTCTAGGCCAGCTTGGCCTTCGTAAGACATTGTCAGTACCCACTCCACCCCACCTCCCCAAATCCTAAGAGACAGAAACAAAGCTTAATGTGTGGTTACCCAGCAGCCCTCCATCCAACCCTCATGTTCGGCTGCACCACCCTGTACCCATGTGCTCTCCATTGGGTTTAAATATAAGCAGATACACAACTTGGAACGTATTCTCATGAGGTCCTAATTCAGCATAATTTCTTCTTGTAGATCTTTCAGTCCTTGGGATGGAGCCCATGAGAAATACCACGAAAGGCTGCAACGAGTCTGTAGATGAGGTCACAGGGCCATGTAGCTGCTTGGACTGCTCCCTTGTCTGTGGCCCCAAACCCCAGCCCCCACCGCCTCCTGTTCCCTGGAGGATCTTGGGCTTGGATGCCATGTATGTCATCATGTGGGTCACCTACATGGCATTTCTGTTTGTGTTTTTTGGAGGACTGTTGGCAGTGTGGTGCCACAGGTAAGCTGGTTGGTTGATTTGTCTCCTTCAAGACAAGAAGAGCAAAATTGCCCACATGGCACTTTTAGCTCACAAGTTACTTCAGTTAATCCAGACAGGAAATAAATATCTAGATAGGCACCGTCCCCTGGATGGCTTGTGCCCTGCAGCTAGTAAATCAGGTTTTGTTTATATAGTTAACCTTTTGAAGAAAGTTATACTGATTTATTCAAAATGGTGTGTGATTTAAAGCACCTTGCAGTAGCCCAGGCAGTCTGTGTAAGCCACATTTGACCGAAATCTAGTTACAGGCAGTACTGCAGTCCTATATTCATAGCTTATTTTAAAGCAATATAGATTTGTATTTGTTCATCCGTGTGCACACAACAATTTTGATCATTTGTGCTCCATTTTGGCTGCTAACACTGCTTCTCCTCAAGCCTGCTCCTGCTGTGGGTCTTTGAAAATCTGTACTGTTTGCCCCAGGGTGATTATGGGTTGGGTTTTCTCTCTGTGTGTCTCTCTGTCTCTGTCTCTCTTATCATTTACTAATGGGACCTTTCCTCTACTCACTCAGTAGCGTGCCTTTTAGATTTATTCGTTCTGTGGACTGTATCCTATATTGGGGCATTGGAGTTCCTTCCCATTGGCTCCTGTGTTCTTTGGATGTGCTCCCACTCAGACTCACTGGATACTTCTCTGCCCTAGGCCTGGCATCATTCTGTTCAATCATTTCTGGTCCCTTTTGTTAGGCAATGGCCTTGAGCGGCCCTGGTCTGGGCACTGGGATGCTCATTGCTATTGAAAATAAGTTTTCAAAGGATCTAAAAGTGACTCATGTGGATTCCAATATGAAGTTACCCGTCAGTGCTTTGTCATTTTTAATGCCTTCCTAGATCTCCCCAGGACAGGGGACAGGGCGAGGAGTGAGCTGCACTGTAACACTGTAACAAGTCTGCTGACCCCACTTCTGTGCTTCTGTTTCAGAAGGCGGTACTTTGTGTCTGAGTACACTCCCATTGACAGCAACATCGCCTTTTCTGTGAATAGCAGTGACAAAGGTAGGCGTGTTTGCATGTCAGGGGTTGGGTTATGTCGGCATGAGAGCTGTGTGAGGCAGTGCTCTGGCTGAGGACACGGCCATAGTGAAGGCAGACATAGCACTTGCCTTCTGAAGTGACTAGGCATCAGTGTGCTACCTCAGAACTAAGTAATTAAAATAGCAGTGATGTAATTATGGGCTGGGGGAGGAGCCACAGAAGCACTGAGGGCAGAGTTGAGTGAAATGAGCAGCCACAGAGAGGAGGTGGGCAGAGGCTGTGGGGCCCTCAGGCATGGCAGGCCTAGGACTGGATTCGGAGTACCCAGAATCAGTTGATCAGTGGATCAGTTAGTACTTTCCTTGTCCGCAGCTTTGGGAATGACTAGTAACCTCTTTTCCTCTCACCCAGGGGAAGCCTCGTGCTGCGATCCACTTGGTGCAGCATTTGATGACTATCTGAGGCGCATGTTCACAAAGTGGGGGGCTTTCTGTGTCCGAAATCCCACCTGCATCATTTTCTTCTCATTGGTCTTCATTGCTGCATGCTCTTCTGGCCTGGTGTTTGTCCAGGTCACCACCAATCCTGTGGAGCTCTGGTCAGCCCCTCACAGTCAGGCCCGCTTGGAGAAGGAGTACTTTGACAAGCACTTTGGGCCTTTCTTTCGAACGGAACAGCTTATTATCCAGGCCCCTAACACTAGTGTCCATATCTACGAACCATACCCCTCAGGAGCAGATGTGCCCTTCGGGCCTCCACTGAACAAAGAGATTCTGCACCAGGTAAGCTGCTATTTCCAGTCATCGTTCTAAGTAAACAATTATTTGTCCTATTTATTTCTGTTGTGATAACCAACCTGACCCAAACCTATATAGGGGAAGAAAGCCTTATGGCTTAAAGTTTCAGAACACACAGTTCATCACTAAGGACGGTCAAGCAGGAATGCAAGGCAGGAACTTGAAGGCAGCCTGTTCGCTGTTCTACACAGCATTATTCCCAGTAAGTTCCAGTCCCAGTGTAACTCACATCACAGCCAAGCAAGTACAGCTGGACCCATGGAGGGTGGTGCTTGCTAGTTGTCAGGCTGTCAGCTCAGCTAGCTTCCTTCATATAAAGTTTAAGAGTGCCTGCCTAGGGAATGTGCTGCCCACAGGGGCCTGAGCCATTCTATGTACTTAACAATTAAAGACTGTCCCAGCCCAGATGCCTATAGGCCAGTTTGACTGAGGCAATTTTTCAATTAAAATTTTCTTCCCAAATAATAGTCTCTATCAGAAAATATGCACACATAAACACACACACACATAAATGGTCACAGGCAAAGCAGGGAGTGGTATATTTTTAGCAAAGGACAATGTCAAGATGACCAAAAATTTGCTCCAAAACTGGAGCCTTGTTGGTGGAAACTGGAATAGGGTGAAGGGTGATTTTGTGTCTCTTGTTGAGATCTGTGTTATGTAATGCTACCTCCTTACCAGACCCTGCGAACCAGAGTTCTTCATCCCAGTTTTCTGTTTAGAGGGGCCTTTGGCTCTCACCATGATGTTAAATAATCTTCCCCAATCCTAGGAAGTGTATCCTCAGAAGGCCTTTATCGCCTGAGTTCTCGGGGCAGTGCTGGTTAGTAAGGAGCTGAGGAAACCTGACTCGTTTCTGGGTTTGCTTACTTTCCAAATCTTTCAGGTTCTGGACTTACAGATTGCCATTGAAAGTGTTACCGCGTCTTACAACAATGAAACCGTGACACTTCAGGACATCTGTGTGGCCCCTCTATCTCCATACAACAAGAACTGCACCATTATGAGTGTGTTAAATTACTTCCAGAACAACCATGCGGTGCTGGACAACTACGTAGGCGATGACTTCTATGTCTATGCCGATTACCACACACACTTTCTGTACTGTGTTCGGTAAGTGGCACAGCCACTCATATGCCCTCTTGGTACTTGAGACCTTCTGTTGCTTACTCTTTTCTTACAACTGGAGACCCAGTAGATGGAGCCAGATGTGCATTGAGAAGCGCAAGTCCTAATGGAGGGAGACCAACAATAAATTAAAAATAGATAAATAAAGAGATAAATAAATCTTATATGTGCTTCACAGTAGAAGCACATTATAAAAATATCAAAGTTAATTTAGTACAAACATAATGGGTATTTACCCTATTATCTCATTAAGCGATATTACGCCACGCCCCCTTCTCCTGTATCTCATTTGCAGCGGTTGCGTGGTTTATGACTGTATGTCGTGCTGTATGACATTTGTCACGTCAGGTGGTGACTGGGACTGTGAGGAGGACACTAAGGCCGGGGAGAAAAGGCTTGGGTTTGTGCTGCTTTAGCATGGACAGTGCACAGGGGAAGGAAAGGAGGGGGCCTGTGGGTGTCAGAGGAACGTGTCCAGGCAGCATGAGTAGCAAAGGCGACCCTGGGGGAGGAACTTTGTCCATGAGTACTATGTACCAGGTATCTCTCGGCCTTAACAGGTACATCGGCAGCTTACTGGTCTGTCCTTCCTCCTGAGAGTCAGGAGCCCACTGTGGTGTCTTTTGTTCTTCAAATAGAACCTTGTATCGTTGTTAGTTAGTTAGTTTTACTGTTTGGGGGAGGCCTCCCTTTTTGGTATACTCAGAAGCATCATTACAGATGAACGTGGGTATACATGGAATGGGGTGGGTACACTTGTACTTTCACATCAAGGACGAAGTCTTGGCTGGACATTGGCCACAGCAGAATGCCATTAGAAATTGTTGGAAATTCTGACTTAATCCCAACCCATGGTTCCTTTAACAAATTTTATGAAACTTTCCAAGCATTAGTTTTGAAAATCAAGTCATTCTAACACAATATAGTCCAAATATATACTATTATAATTTGTACATGCTGGGGAACGATCTGGACAGAAATACTGAAAGGTTTTGTTTTCCTTAGAAGAGCAAAAAAACCGTGTGCACAGTTTTGCACCACAGCCTGTAACATGCAGGAGTCTTGGATCAGGCTGCTCTGTTCGTGTGTGATATGATGTCATGCACATGCTGTGCAAAGTACACATGTGTCCAGAGCCCAGGCTGCATTGAAGTCACACAGCGAGACGTGAGAGAACACTACCACACACACCTTGGATTCTTTATGTGTTTGGTTTTTAATAACTTTGGTTGTTGAAAATTCACAAAGTTTTATTGTCGACAGTTGAGGGTTTTTGTAACCCCACATTTATTTGACCCCATGTGTACTCAGTCAGCAGTTTAAGTCTCTGTCATGGACAACCTCCTTCACCTAATCCTTTCTTAGTCAGGCAGCTCTCATGGTGGCTGGCTGCACCCTTTATCCCTGTCTTCATACAGCAGGCGCCACGTGTCACTGCTTCCCTGGGGTGGTAGCTGCTCCTGGCTGGTGCCCAGTGACTTGATTTCCTAGGGATGTGTGACAGCTGTGCTCTTCACTAAGGAACCAGAGTGTACTCAGAATGCAGATATGCCGTCCGAGTGTTTAGGCTGCTGTGATGACTTGGAGGTTCTGATGATGTTTTCTGAACTTTTGGCAGGGCTCCCACCTCCTTAAATGACACGAGTTTGCTCCACGGCCCTTGCCTGGGTACATTTGGAGGACCAGTGTTCCCGTGGCTTGTGTTGGGTGGCTATGATGGTAAGAAGTTCCTGGTTCACAGCGCCATCCTGCTTCTGTCCTTAGCCTGCAGTAGTGCTCACCAGATTCAGAAAATGGGTAGTCTTATTTCCCCATCAATTGAGTTCCCACAATATTTCCTTTAGCTTTGGACTTGAATTTTATCCTGGATTTAAAAGAAGTGAGCCAGGTGTGGAGGTCCATGCCTTGGCACTCAGAGGGTAAACACGAGTTTGCTACTCGCCTAGGCTGCATGGTCTCAACAAAGCAAGAAAACAAACCAGCCAGGACAGTGAGCACTCATACCAGGAAGGGCTGCTCTGTATCACTTGCTGCCCTGTGGCACTGCTTTGGACACGGATCTTGCTAGGTAAAGGTTATGACATCTCCAGCATTTGCAGTTGCTGCCAGCCAAACAGGTTTTTCTCCCACTGCTAAAGAGGCCAGATGGCTTTGTTCCCTCGCTCCCTGGCAAGGGAGAAATTGTGAACTGTATTTGATGTGTTCTGCTGTATAAAAAGCTCTTTCTTGTCAGGTAGTGGTGGCTCACGCCTTGGGAAGTAGAAGGAGGTGGTGGATCTCTGAGTTCTAGACCAGCCTGGTCCACAGAGTTTTAGGTTAGCCAGGGCTACAGAGACTCTGTGTTTAGGGAACCCTTTCTTCTGAGGGGAAAAGGATGGTGTCAGTACCTGGCCTTCCCACAAGGAAAATGGTTTTTATTCCTTCCACCAGCATCCAGGAAATCAAAGATGGGTATGTGAAAAATAAAACTATTAAAGAATTGAAAGAAAACATAGGAGAGAGTATTAAAATAATTTTTAAGATAGAGTATGCATTCTTAGGCAACAAAGATAACAAAAAGCTACAAAAGGCAAAATTGAATTTGACTCACAATTTTAAAGTCAAGTGTGAGAGAAGTTACATAGTTTGTGTGAAGGCAAGAGGAAATTTCATTTTTAGTACCTTTCTGGCTACAAGGAGCTATTTTTTCTTGATAAAGTTTGTTTGCGTGCTTTTCAAAACAATTAACTAAAAGTGAACAACAAAGGGCCTAGAGAGTTGACTCAGAAGTTAAAAGCACAGACTGCTCTTCCAGACGTTCTGAGTTCAATTCCCACGGTGGCTCACAACCATCTGTAATGTGATCTGATGCCCTCTTCTAGTGTGTCTGAAGACAGCTACAAGTGTACTCACGTGTATAAAATAAATAATTCTTTTTTAAAAAGGTTAATGCCAAGAAACTGCATACACACACACAAACACACACACCTATTACTACTCAACAAACAACATTTCGCTATTAATAAAAAGAGCTGTATGGTGATGAAGGGGATCAAGTTTTAAAGTACTTGAAAGTTAAAAGAAGCCGGGTGGTGGTGGCGCACGCCTTTAATCCCAGCACTTGGGAGGCAGAGGCAGGCGGATTTCTGAGTTCGAGGCCAGCCTGGTCTACCGAGTGAGTTCCAGGACAGCCAAGGCTACCTACACAGAGAAACCCTGTCTCAAAAAACAAAAACAAAAAAAAGAAGCACTATAGGTACTGTGCATGTGGGGTGGGGACAGGATACCTGTTGATGTATACAGAGGCCAGGGGAGGTCCTCAGGTGTCCTGCTTTGTCACTGCCTACTTTATTCCTTTGTGACAGGGTTTCTCACTGAACCTGAAGCTGTGCTGGGGTGGCCAGCAAGCCCCAGAGATCCTCCTGTCTCTCCTCACCCCTACAATGCTGGGGTAATACGTGGGATGAGTGCCCTATTCCCACCTTCTTAGGGGGTTCTGGGGTCCAAACTCAGATCTTGGTGTTTGCCAGTGTGTCTCACTGCTAAACCATCCCTGCAGCCCCACAAACACCTTTGTTTGCATAAGGAAATACTCACGCTCACTCCTTTGTGAAGTGTGTCTCACTTCTGTCTTTATACCTAACAAACTGGCATCGGCCAGATACTAAGAGAACACGGCAAGCGCTGGCTAGTTACTAGACTGGAAACCCCAGGCAGGAATGGCTGCCTGGTGTATCCACAGCTCATGAAATAAAACCTGGCCCAAGGGAGGACTCAGTTACTCTTTTGTTAAATACAGGATCAAAACTTTGAAGGGAATTTTGACAGAACTTATCAAAAATTAGATATGTCCGTAGTTTTGACTCAAAGATGACAGGTAAAAATTGATTCTACAGATATGATATCTATATATTAAAATTTTATAGATCCACAGTAGGTTCCAGGGTTCACAATTTTATACTGTTGTAGTGCAGATGTTCCTTTTTGTGAAAGGGGCAAAGGGAGAAGACACACGTGTGTTTGCCTGGTGTGCTGCGAAAGTGTCCACAGCTGGCTGCTTACAGCCTAAAGAGAACTGAGAATAGCATGAAATTGTGAACTTTTACAGTGCTCATTGACCAGGCGTGGTGGCACATGCCTTTGATCCCAGCACTGGGAGGAAGAGGCAGTGGATCTTCGTGAGTTTGAAGCCAGCCAGGGAAGCCAGGGCTATAGAGAGACCCTGTCTCTGAGATACAAGAGAGACTAGAAGAGGACGGGATCAGCATGGGGGTGGGGTGGGGGGCAGGGGACATCAATAGGAATACATGTTATCAAATGCATTATACATGTGGATGAAATTATGTTTAACCCATCATGCACAATTAATAGCAATATATATAAGAAGAAACTAAACAAGAATTGATGCTTATGCTTTTTAAACTGGGAAGGTTACTCTTCCTGAATAACAGATGTCAGAATTGTTTGCATTTGCTATCTGAAGTAGCATAGACCAGTTCTATGTCAGCACCTCACTGAGTCAGGAAACCAGAGTCAGCAATGGAGTGTGGCCACTCATGTTTATCTGACTTTGCATTCTAATACTTGGCTTTTTGATGTCATATTTTTGCTTTCTAGATCAGAACTACAATAATGCCACCGCGCTTGTGATTACGTTCCCTGTCAATAATTACTATAATGACACAGAGAGACTCCAGAGGGCCTGGGCCTGGGAGAAAGAGTGAGTCACTCATGGGGCTGGACCTGGGCAGCGCACACACTTGGACCTCACTCTGTATTGCTGCAGATCTAGGTTACAGGATCCTTTTCACTTGGTAGTGGCTATGCTAAGAAGTTCTTGAACAGATTGCCTAGAAGCAGATGGTTTTAACAGGTACTTGTACCCAGGGATACAGAAGCATCCGTACACCTCTGTGATGCGTACACTCCACTCATTTTGAGTATCCCACTTAAGGAAGGCCTCAGCCAATAGAACGTTTTGATTATGTTCGGATAAAGGCTGTTCCCTTTAGCCGCCCTGCATACCCCATCTTAGCCTTTCACCCAGAGCATTAGGCAACCACAAATCTTTCTGTCCTCAGATTTTTATGCTGTGAATGTTATATGAATACTGTTATGTATGTGGACTTTTCACGTCTGGCTTCCTCTGCTTACTGTAATGTGTCCAGGTTGTGATGTAGCGGTGTTGTGTTTCTCATTTTGACCAAATACCCCACTGCATATAACTCTACCTCATTTTATCCGTGTATTTGTCATCCACATACAGTTGGGTTGCATCCGTCTTTTGGCTATTATAAAGAATGGCTCTGTGCATATTTGTATACACAGTTTTATCAGACATATTTTCACTTCCTTTGAGACATAATATCTGTAGGAGTAGAATCACTGGATCTTAGAATAACTCTGCTTTAACCATTTGAAGACCTGATTTCCCACCGTGTGCTGACTCCAGTCTGTGCTCCATGCTTTACCTGACATTCCAGCTGTTCTGATGGGTGGCACTAACTTTTGGTTTCTGATTTCCATTTTGTGTTTTAGACAATCCTGTATGGCTGAGAGTGACCTTGAACTTGTTGTGTGACAGAGGCCTTGAACTTCTGATCCTCTAGGATTACAGGCGTGTACCACCACCATGTCCTGTTTGACGCAGTGCTAGGGATAGAACATAGGGCTTTGTGTGTGCTCGATGAGTGTTTGTTTCACCATCGGAGCGACATCTTCAGCCCTGTGATTTGCATTTTTCTGAACTTATTCTTCATATCTTTTGCCCATTTTAATTGGATAATTTGTGCTTCTCTTTAGAGTTATAAAAATTTGTTACATATTCTACATAGAAGTCCCTTATCAGATATGTGATTTCAAGATTTTTTTTCTCTATTTCTGTGGTTCTTCCCCTTTGAGCTTTTGGAGAACAACTTTTTCGTTTTGAAGTTCAGTTTCCATTCTTCCGTTGCCTGTGCGTTTGGTGGGTCTGTGGCCTGACAGGAGGTTTAGTCTTGTGCTTTATTTTGAGAATTTTATAGCTTAAGTCCTCTATTTTGGCCTTTGATTCATTTAAGCTTTTCAAACCCAGGTCCCAAGCATGCTTGTCAAATGCTATGCTGTGGAGCTGTCTGCCCAGCCCATGGTGTTTTGAGACTAGGTCCTGCTAAGCCTTTAACAGCCCTGTGCTACCACCCAGGCATTCATTTCTGTCTGTGGTGTGAGGAAGGTCCAGCTTCACTCTTTGCATACACTATCCATCTGTTCTTTCACCCTTTGCTGATTTTTCTCTGTACTGTCAAGTGATTGTGATGTGCTTACCAGAAGTCAGTCCCTCAGACACATGTGTCTGTAGTTCTTACGTCTGAGCATTTCTGTCTGTCTGTCCTTGTGCCAGTGTCACACTTTCTGGATTACTGTGCAAAGTTTGGAATTAAGAAATATAATTTTACTTTGTCTCAGGACGGTTGCTGCTGCCTGGGGCCCTAATTGTATGTGAGTTTGAGAAGCGGCTAATCAAATCCTAAAGACATCAGACTGGTCTGACAGATACTATTCATCTTATATGTCCACTTTTAAAATTTTGTTCCATGTTCATTCATGTGTGTTCCATTTAAGCCTAACATGACAGTGCATGCCGGTGATCCTAGCACTCGGAGGCTGAGGCAGAAGGATCACGGTAGCTCAGAAACTCTAGACCAGCTTGGGCACAAAGTCAGCCATGTGGCTGAAAACAAAGCAAAACAGAACAATGAAAATTGGTTCATGAAAAAAAAAAAAAGAAAGAAAGAAAGAAAATTGGTTCATGTTTAAAATGAACCAATTTTAAACATGTTCTAAACTGTAAACAATTCCAGGATTGGGGTTACAGCTTAGAGGCTGAGAGCTTGCCTTAGAGTGCCCAGATCCTGTGTTTGATTCCCAGCACCACCACAAAGGGTGGGGCAGTCATCCTGGCTGGACTTCCTGTGTTCTGTGTGCCTCTCCTGTGCTCCTGGGCTGAGGTCAAGCAGGATGCCCTTCGTGTCCTAAGTGTTGAGACATTCCTCTAGCCTGTCATTTTTAATTAAATGTTTTTAATATAAAATTTTGCTTACTCTTTAGGTTTATTAATTTTGTGAAAAGCTACAAGAATCCAAATCTGACTATTTCTTTCACTGCTGAGCGAAGCATTGAAGATGAGCTCAATAGGGAAAGTAACAGTGACATTTTCACGGTCATCATCAGCTACACCGTGATGTTTCTGTACATTTCCCTTGCCCTGGGGCACATCCAGAGCTGCAGCAGGCTTCTGGTGAGTGTGAGGTGCACACAGGAGGGTGTTAGACATGACAGTACAAGCTGCGATGTGTTTTCTCCCTCTCCTCAGTCAGACATTCCTTACCAAGTTACCTCAGATGTGGTGTTCTTTCCATGAACATCATGTTTATATAACTTCTGTTTTCTGCGTCTACGTTCTTCACTTCCTAAGGTTTACTTCACATAATTCGCACAAACCACTTTTTTTTTTTCCTCTGTCTGTACCAGTACCTGTAAGTGCATGAACTTTGTTGCTAGGGAGAAACCTCCCTTTCTGTGTTCTCTTACACTGTGAGTTGTACATGTAACAGTTTTTTTAGAGTGAGCCTTGTAACAGGGAGGACAGCAAGCTCTCTGTTGACCTATGATTTTGTCCAACATCAGGTGGATTCTAAAATCTCACTGGGCATTGCGGGGATCCTGATAGTGCTGAGCTCGGTGGCCTGCTCCCTGGGTATCTTCAGCTACATGGGGATGCCACTGACCCTCATAGTCATTGAGGTCATCCCATTCCTGGTGCTGGCTGTCGGGGTGGACAACATCTTCATCCTAGTGCAGACCTACCAGGTAAAACTCACCTCTCAGGTTTGTAAATGGGTGCTCAGCACCCCTAGGAGAACACAAACGGCTCCACAGCCTTTTCCTCCATGGCTCTGTGGTCTCTTAGGTTTGTTCCGCACTTGGAACCAAGAACCCCAGCCTTCTCCTACTTGGTGAAGTAGATACGAAATGAGAACTTGATATTAGATAGCACTGTCACGTGTGTGCAGTGGGAACTAGCAGACTTGTAATTATTTCAGGTATTAATGGTACTGAAATGGTTTCTAGCACACAGCAGACACATAACAGATTTGTCGCGCTGTGAGACCCTGCTCAGGACACAGTGTCCGCACAGTCTGCTGTTGTAGGATTTGGTCTCAGTTGCTTGAAGTCTTTGTCTGAGTGGAGACCCAGTGACATACAAGTGTCATGTATTGGTCCATCTTCCTGCAACCTAAGTACCAGGCAGTTGTCTGGTAACATGAGTCAGTGTTGCTGAGTTTCTCATCTGGTGCTGAGATATTTTAATAGTGCATTTTTTTTTCTTTAAGAGAGATGAGCGTCTTCAGGAAGAGACGTTGGATCAGCAGCTGGGCAGGATCCTTGGGGAAGTGGCCCCGACCATGTTTCTTTCGTCCTTTTCTGAGACCTCAGCATTTTTCTTCGGTAAATTTACTGTAGATTGTACCAGGCCTGTGGCTTGCTTGGATTTCTGATTATACCCTGTGTCACTCCCTTTTGAGACCTTGCTTCATACTTGGAGTGTCACTTTCTGGACTGCAGTATCTTGGCTAACTGGCAGTGTCTCCAAAATCAACTTTTGCGTCTTCTCTGTCCCAGCACAGCACAGATGTTGGGATAGAGGATGGCAGACTCGGGCTCTCCTGCCATCTCCCCTTCCCCTTGTGCCTATTGTGTTAGAATTTGAAAATGGCATCCTTACATGGCCACAGAGTCCTTGGCTCTCCCCTCGGCAGTGGCACGTAGGTTGGCTTGCTGGATGCGCTGCCTTTGTTTTCACACTGGCTGCCTCCCCTGAGCACAAACTCCCAGGGGAAACAGGCTCGTTAGTGAGCAGAGCTTCCTGTACTGCTTCAGTACAAGGAGCTGTAACAAACTAGAACATAGATCTCGGGATTCTTTTGTGCAGAGCTGTCACTGAATCATGATGTAGCCTGCCCAGTCTGTCTCCAAAGCGCAGAAAGAGAAAGGTGGCTCAATCCTTGTAGAGACTGAACAAGGCCAGAACTCAGTGCAGAGAAGACAGTCTTCATTGTCTGAGGTCACAGCTGCAGAGTTTAGGTGGCGAGCTTTCAGTGGAGGCATGCTGGCACCACGTCACTTCCTGTTTCTGTAGAACCAACATGAAATCTGTGGTCTTTATTGGGCCTTTGATAGTCACAGGTGCAGGAGGGAGATACCTTTTTACTCTTCTAAGAAAACCAGCACAAGTGTGTGGATAATAGCAGCTCATACTGCACCTCAGGGTCAGGGTGGCTTTATATCAAACTTGGGGACAGGCTGCTGCTGCATCCTGAGGACTGCACGTGGCCCATCTAAAGAGGGGCAAACGTCCTCCTCGTTTGTTTCTAGGATCATGTGGCTGGTCCAGCATCACAAAAGTTTTCCTCCGAAATAACATGGTGAATCTAGATTTTTGTTTAAATTTTATTCCACTATTAAATACTGACAACTTATTAAAAATACTTTTGATCGTAAAATGGATCAGTATAATGTGGGTCAAGAGGAAGTGGCATATGTGCATGAGAACATACTCCTGAGACCAGTGGTCCTCTGGGTGGCCTGACAGTGCTTTTCTCTCCCTGTAGGGGCACTGTCCTCGATGCCAGCTGTCCACACCTTCTCTCTGTTCGCGGGGATGGCTGTCCTCATTGACTTCCTCCTTCAAATTACCTGCTTTGTGAGCCTCCTGGGGTTGGATATTAAGAGGCAAGAGGTAAGGACCAGGATCCATGTGAGTCTGGAGTCTAGGTGAAGTTGGAGATTGTTTCCATACACTCCCTTCATCTTTGTACTCTTAGAAAAACCGTCTGGACATCCTATGCTGTGTCAGAGGTGCTGACGATGGACAAGGTACCCAGGCCTCCGAAAGCTACCTGTTTCGCTTCTTCAAAAACTACTTTGCCCCCCTTCTGCTGAAGGACTGGCTGCGGCCAATTGTGGTATGAACCTTCCTGGGGTTTCTGTCTTCTCTCTCTACACAGATGTATCACGTACCTTCTGAGAAGCCTGGGAGGTTGGTTCCAGCCTTGTTAATACATCGCAAAACACAAGGCAAACCCATACAGGAGCAGGCTCCTCTTCTACTGCAGATTTTTTTTTTTTTTTTTGGTTTTTCGAGACAGGGTTTCTCTGTATAGCCCTGGCTGTCCTGGAACTCACTCTGTAGACCAGGCTGGCCTCGAACTCAGAAATCCGCCTGCCTCTGCCTCCCAAGTGCTGGGATTAAAGGCATGCGCCACCAACGCCCGGCTTCTACTGCAGATTTTTAAAAAACATTTAGTTTATGTTTATTTTTCTTTTCTGTGCATTGGTGTTTTGCCTGCATGTGTGTCTGAAGTCCTCTCGGCTGGTGAGCCATCTCTCCTGCACCGCTCGCTAGTGCAGTTGTTAATCAGTCAACATTGACAAGAGTTTGGGTAACATTGGACTTGAGTTGGGGTGTTTTGTTTTGTTCGTTTTTTTTTTTTTTTCTTTTTTTGTTTTTAAAGACAGGGTTTCTCTGTATAGCCCTGGCTGTCCTGGATATCACTCTGTAGACCAGGCTAGTCTCAAACTCAGAAATCTGCCTGCCTCTGCCTCCCAAGTGCTGGGATTAAAGGCGTGCGCCACCACTGCCTGGCCAAGTTGAGGTTTTTTGTTTTAAAATAGTTGTAGTTTTGCAGGCTGTTGCAGAGGAAGCCGATAGAACCCCGTTTCTCTCACCTGGTATCTTCTAGTATATACTGTGTCTCACACACTCAACTGTTGTAATGTGTACACAGAATTATAGGTCAATATTAGAGTTAGGCTTGTGTGTGTGTATTTGCACTCATGCACGTGAGTGTGTAAGAGGCAGTGGAAAGCCCAGTAGTTATTGTGTGAGTTGGGTGCTGTACTAAGTCTGGCTTTGGACTTGGAGTGTAGTTCAGTGGTAGAGTCCTTGCCCAGCCTTACGTAAGGCATGGGGTTCAACCTCTAATACTACCCCAAAATAAATCAATGGAGTCATGTCTTTGGTGTGTAAGATTTTCTTTCTCTTCTTCCGTTTATGATCATTAGCAATTGCCTTGTGGTTTGCTTTTTTCCAGATGGCCGTGTTTGTGGGCATTCTATCATTCAGTATCGCAGTAGTGCACAAAGTAGACATCGGATTGGATCAGTCTCTCTCAATGCCAAATGTAAGCTGCTTTCTTTTCTGTAACTTTATAGCTGCTGTTGAATACAGTCTTCAGAGGTGTGTGTAGGTGTTAATGCTTGCTTTTGAATGCAAATCATACAAGAGGCAGCAGTGGTCTGCCACAGAGCTCTGCTGGAGTGGGCTGCTGCTCTGTGAGCTTGGAACATACGTAGCCTTAGAGGTGGAGCAGCGATCACTGTGCTCTGGCGCCCCGGAGGAGAGAGCTGTGCGTCATCAGGTTGGGGGCTTGGCCCAAGCACCTCTATTCTTAGCAGTCTCCCATTAAGCCATGCTTCTCTTTGGTCTTCCTTTCAGGATTCGTATGTGATTGACTATTTCAAGTCACTGGGGCAGTACCTGCACTCAGGCCCGCCCGTGTACTTTGTCCTGGAGGAAGGCTATAACTACAGCTCCCGCAGAGGGCAGAACATGGTGTGCGGCGGCATGGGTTGTGACAATGACTCCCTGGTACAACAGATATTTAACGCGGCTGAGCTGGACACCTAGTTAGTACCAGGATTGTCTGGTCCTTTGTACTTCTTTTTGTCTTTAATTAATGTTTAGTTTGAGAGATGCTCTCCCTGTATGGTCCCCAAGTTGACCCTGAACTTGGAGCGGCCCTGCCTCAGCCTCCGAAGTGTTAGGATTGCAAACCAGTTGTCATCTGTCTGGGTTTGGTCCTTTTCAGTCTTGAACAGAATGAGGCAGAAGGAGGAACTTGTGGCCAGGGTCAACTCAGGCCTGAAATTTCTCACTAAAAACAGATTTTCTTTTGGGAAGGTTGCTTTTTGTTATCATTTCAAAAAGTCTGTTAGACCAAGTTTCATGTAAGCAAAGTGGGTTCATTGACTATCAAAGTGGGCTCATTGGCCATGGGTTATCTTGAAGGTTTGGTCAGTCATGCAACAATGTCAAATGGAGGGAAGGAGCTGAAGTTTGAGCTGGATGGAGTTTACAGGAGTGCCGACAAGCCCGTCACTGTTTCTTCTCTCTCCAGTACCCGCATAGGCTTTGCCCCCTCATCCTGGATTGACGATTACTTTGACTGGGTCTCGCCACAGTCCTCCTGCTGTAGACTCTACAATGTCACTCACCAGTTCTGCAACGCTTCTGGTACTTGCATCTTCTTTTCTAGACTTTTTTTTTTTTTTTTAAATTTCAGAAAAATGGTAGCATTGCTTACCCGTCTCATTTTCCCTTCGTTTGTGCGTGTTTGTCAGTATTGGGTGTCCTTCCCTCTGTCATTTCCTGTGCTCAGTCACACGTGACTCTCAGAGCTGCATCAAGCAAGGACACATCAAGTGCTTGATCCCCAGTCAGACTTCTCATTTGTGCAGAGCACATTTACTGCTTAAGAGTGACAACTGGCGTCTGTCTGGTCAAAGGCACGCTTTCTCCAGCTGCTTAAGTGCTGAGCATGTTCGTGAACACATGAGTCCTTGACTCTTAGGTGTTTCTCAAAACAGAAAGGGTTTGCTGTATGGCCTGCTTAATAAATGAATGGTTTGAGTCTCAGTCATTGAGTCCTGAAACCACATGGAGCTACAGCTTTTGGAAGAGGGAAAGATGCAAGAAAACATTGTGTTTAATCTTACGGACTTAGTCCTTAAGTATTAAGTCTTAAGTGTTTGTTGTTGCTGCTGTTTTGTTTAAGTCTTGACACCCATTTTTCTAATGATTGGCTCTCCTCTTTTGCCAGTGATGGACCCAACCTGTGTCCGCTGCAGACCTCTGACTCCAGAGGGCAAACAGAGGCCTCAGGGGAAAGAATTCATGAAATTTCTGCCTATGTTCCTTTCTGATAACCCCAACCCCAAGTGTGGCAAAGGGTAAGTGCCAGAGAGCTCTGAGTTAAGTGCTCACTGCAGCCTCAACTTGAACTGAGAAGCAGAGTCTGGATCGAGCAGGCTTGTGGGACAGGGTGTCCTTTGCCCTGTCCTAGTCCTATAAAGGCAGAGACACCATTTAAAGAAAACTCCTCAGGCTCCAGAAGGTTTAATCCTCACTGGGCACTCATTTTCTATGCTCGGTTCCTGTCCTTACCCTGGGCTGTGGATGGAGGCAGATTCCCATGCATATCAGGAAGGAGTAGAGGCAAAGGTGAAGACTGGAGAATAAGAGGCCCAGACAGTCCCATTGTGCCAACAGGCTGAGAGACAGCATCTTTGCTTTGGTAAGGTTACCACAGTGTAAGGTTTAGGTTCTAATTCCTGCCACCCCAGCCTTGTGAGGGTGATGAGCTATCTAAACCCCCAGCCAGCCAGACCACCCACTGTCCACATGGACAGGAGCAGGATGTCTGGTCCAGAAATAGTAAAGATAAGAGGATTTCGAAGCCTTTATAGGTGAAAGTTGAATATCACATGTGTGTGATGTGACTAACAAGGATATACTTGGTTTTTGTAAGAATCCTCATGTAAGCCAGATGGTGGTGGCACACGCCTTTAGTCCCAGCACTTGGGAGGCAGAGGCAGGCAGATCTCTGAGTTCAAGGCCAGCCTGGTCTACAGAGCGAGTTCCAGAACAGCCAGGGCTATAGAGAGACCCTGTCTAGAAGAACAGACAGACAGCCTCCATTCAAGCAGTCCTGTCACTTGTGTGTGCCGTGTCTATTCTGAGACTTCTGCCAGTTCTAACAAAGACTTCCTCTAAAGATTGAGATAGATATTAGAAATCTCTTTGCTTGGTAATATTGAGGTTATTCTGGAATTTTCTTCATGAAAGCATGGGAGTTCTTTGGAATTCAGTTGTTAGGAAGCAGTAGCCAAAGGGAGTATCCACTGTGTGGTGTCCTGCCAAACCCCTCACTGTCCTTGACTGGTTAGCACTCCAGGCTGCGAGTATGTGCTGGGGTGCCCGTTCACAGAGGCTAAGGTGAGGGACCTTTGCCAGGGAGGCGTGGGCTTGAGTTCAGGTTCTTGCCCTTCCTTACCTCCTTCTACACAGCAGTAGCAAATCAGCTCTGCATCATGTGTGGGTTTGAATGGAATGAGATAGAGAAACAATAGCGGCCGCCCAGCAGACGGAGCACAGCAGTAAGGTAAGGCAGTGTCTTCCGCAGGCCCTTCATGGGAGACCTCTTTCATCCATTTGGCCTCTGAGCCATGTGACTCCACTCAAAGTGCTCATATTCTGCCCATAGCCTTTCTGACACCCAGTACCTCTTCCTCAGGGGACATGCCGCATACAGTTCAGCTGTTAACATTGAGGGAGATGACACTTACATTGGGGCCACTTACTTCATGACCTACCATACCGTACTTAAGACCTCTGCTGACTATATTGATGCCATGAAGAAAGCTCGGCTTGTAGCCAGTAACATCACGGAAACCATGCGTTCTAAGGGGAGTGAATACCGAGTGTTCCCATACAGGTAAAGCAGGGAGGGCTCTGGGGTAGGGGTGGGGCTGCAGACCCTTAGCTCTCGTTCTGACATCTGCTTTATCCTCAACCAGGGGTGGTGTATGAGGGGCATGTGAAGTGAGAGTCTTTAGTCTCTGATGTGCTCTGAGGACTGAACACAGAACTTGGTGTGCTGTCCCAGCCCAAAGAGACACCGGAGAGTGGGCCTTGCACAAGGGACATGCTGGCAGGGATCCCTGCCTGCTCATTACTTGGGACATTGCTCTGATACAGACTTTTCATGTGCTGGGGTTAGCGTTTGTTTTGTTGCTGCTGCTGCTTCCTCAAGCAAATGATTGCTTTTCCCAAACTCTTAAGTGTGGTTAAAGAACGCAGCCTTTCCTTTCGGACTTCCGGAGGAGGTGTCCTAATTCTCATGCAGAACTGGGCTAACACTGTGGGAAACAGTCCACAGTAGTTTCCAGAACAGACCTTTGTAAGATAGCAAAAATTGAGCTTACAAGTAAAAAGTTTATGTAAGCACACATTTGGGGTTTTTGTCAGGCCGTCCCTTGGATGTCAGGGGCTTTGTGCTCTAGGTGCATGGTGCCAAACTTGGGTGGTTTTCTGGGGTGTCTGTCAGGGTGATGGGGTAAGGAGGGAAGACCCCAGGAGGACAAGCTCTAATCAAATATTCTCCTCCCCAGTGTGTTCTACGTCTTCTATGAACAGTACCTGACCATTATTGATGACACCATTTTTAACCTCAGTGTGTCTCTGGGCTCCATATTTCTGGTGACCTTAGTGGTTCTGGGCTGTGAGCTGTGGTCTGCAGTCATCATGTGTATCACGATAGCCATGATCCTGGTCAACATGTTCGGTGTTATGTGGCTGTGGGGCATCAGTCTGAACGCTGTTTCCTTGGTCAACTTGGTGATGGTTAGTCGTGGTTTGTTCTCACTTTGTCCCTAGCTCCTGTGAGTCTTGCATGAATTAATTGTTCTTGGATTTCACATCCTAAAGTGGCCTGAAACACAGGTGCCACTTAGCTCCATGACAAATATGAGTCAGCCAGAACTAAGTGAAATTGTCTGAAAACAAAAGCCATGTAGTCTAGTGACATTGAGAACACTCAGTTTTACTTCCCAGGTTATTCTGTAGGGCTTCCAGTACAGTTGCCCAGCATGACTGAAGATATAGTCAGGCATGGTGGCACACACCTTTAATCCCAGGACTCAGGGGGCAGAGGCAGGGGGATCTCTGGACTTTGAGATCAGTCTGATCTACACAGTGAGTTCCAGGACAACCAAGGCTATACAGTAAAATGAGGGGGATAGCTGGTAGGTAATCTTAAGAAGTTTCCAGAAATTCCTCTAATCAAAACCAAGACACTGTAGCAAAGTAGAGGCCTGGGTAGAACCTTCAGGATCCAGGGATTCCTCCTGTAGTTTAGGGGAATTTTCAGCTGAAAAAGCTCTTTTCTCATGGGGGCGCTTTATTTACTCCAGAGCTGCGGCATCTCCGTGGAGTTCTGCAGCCACATAACAAGAGCATTCACGATGAGTACCAAAGGAAGCCGAGTAAGCCGGGCAGAAGAGGCGCTGGCCCACATGGGTAGTTCTGTGAGTATTGTTGGCCCCAGGATGGGTGGGGTTTGCAACGAGAGTGCTTCTTTGGAGACTGGCTACTTCTCAGAAGAAACACAAATTCAGAGGATAAAACACTTTGGATCCGTTCTGTAAATCGCAGCTGCCAGCAATGACAAATTCTCACACGATTCACTAAATAGCTATGTCTAGAACAGATCTGAAATCCCTCAGACTTGTCCTTGCTTGTATGCTCTCTTAGACAATCAGAAGGCTTAAGCAGGAAATTTAGGAAATGTTAGGCTTGAGAGAGCTGGAAGTCAGTTCTGTGGTGACACAAGGGGTCTCGTGAGTTCCAGATCCCACTGGGTTGTCTGCAGTTGATGCCTGGAGGTCCTGGATCCAGCCCTATACTGCTGTTCCCCATCATGCTGCCACTGCAGAAAGTATCAGTGAAAGCGTACACAATTGCTTTGTAACAACTTCAGATACTTAATAGAGTTTCTAGGCCAGCAAGATAGCCAGCAGGTCCAAGGTGAGCTTGTTTGGCAAGCTTGGTTTTGATCCCCAAACCTACATGAGATGGAAGATGAGAAATGATTGTACAGAGTTGTCCTCTGATCTTACATGCATGCTGCAGCCCCGCCCACACACAATAATCTTCTAAGTTTCCATATGAGAATCTGCCTTGTTCAGACTGACTGCTTGACTTTACCCAAAAAGGCCAAAACAGTTTTCTTTTTTTAAGTTTTTTAAAATTAATTTATTATGTATATAGTGTTCTGTCTGCATGTATCCCTGCAGGTCAGAAGAGAGCACCAGATCTCATTACAGATGGTTGTGAGCCACCATGTGGTTGCTGGGAATTGAACTCAGGACCTCTGGAAAAGCAGTCAGTGCTCTTAACCACTGAGCCATCTCTCCAGCCCCCAAGACAGTTTTCTGAGAAAATATATTGCTCTAAAGTTTTTCCTTCTGGGCTGAGATATTGCTTGAGTCCCCAGCACTCACATAAGGTTAGCACTGTGGTAAGTACCTCTGCCACCAGCGCTGTGAAGATGGGCGGATCCCTGCAGCTCAACAGACCGGCCAGTCCAGGCAACTGAGCTCCAATTTTAGAGAGACTGTCTCAGAGCACAGAGTGGGGAGCCACTGAGGAAGACATCCAAAGGAATGTCTCTGACCTCCACACACTTGCACACAGATGTCCTTGGATTCATGAGTCTTTTCATCCAGGCTCATAAAGTGGTAGGCCAGACAATTTTAGGTACGAGGTAGTGTGTCTGAGAGGTTGTGCAGCTTCCCCACAGCCCTTTGGACACTGACTGCTGAGGAAGATTGGTTTGTGTGACAGTGGATGCTTGCTTATAATAGGCTAACAGCTTACTTCTACCTTTCCAGGTATTCAGTGGAATCACACTTACGAAATTTGGAGGGATCGTGGTGTTGGCCTTTGCCAAGTCTCAAATTTTTGAGATATTTTACTTCAGGATGTACTTAGCCATGGTCTTACTCGGAGCCACTCATGGACTAGTGTTTCTTCCTGTCTTACTGAGTTACATAGGTAAGGGCAGTTAGTTACTTCTTCTCACCGGCATGGGAGGAAGGACATTGCATTAACTGGGCATGGCATCCCAAGCCTGTAATCCCAGCACAGGAGTGGAAGCAAGAAGGACCAAAGTTCAAGGTCACTGACAGTGAGTTTGAGCCCAGCCTAGGCTGAAAGACCCTGGCTCAAACAAAATTTTAAACTTGGACATCTGTAAAGTATTTGAGCTTGTCTTGACAGTGACCTGATAACTCATACTGCATATAAAACTATAGAAGAAAGAGTAAAACCTCCCCAGGACTCCACAGTTAGCCAGGTGTTCCTTGGGTGTTCTGGAGGCCTGGGCTCACTGCTCTTCAGAGAGATTGAAGTTGGTACTGTCCTTGTAGAATCTTTGCTTGTGTGGCTGTGGTGAGTCCACCCCATACAGTGACACCCAGTTGAAAAGGTAACAGGATGAGTTTGCCTTACAGCTTTGTTGCTAAGTCACTGGAGGCTGGAGAGATGGCTCAGCAGTTAAGAAAGACACTGGCTGCTCTTCCAGAGGACCCAGGTTCAGTCCCCAGCACCCCCATGGCAGCTCACAACTATCTAACTCCAGTCTGAGGGAATTTGACACCCTCTTCTGGCCACTGGAGCACTGCACGGATGTTGTATATAGGCATACCTGCAGACAAAACACCCACAGACAAAAAGTAAAATAGAAAAAAAAATCAGCAAGCCACGGGCTGTTTTCCACGCCTAGATTATTTATACTTCTTTTCTTTTGTCACACACAGGACCATCAGTAAATAAAGCTAAAAGACACAGCACTCAAGAGCGATACAAAGGCACAGAGAGAGAACGGCTCCTCAACTTTTAGCCCTGTCGCAGGCTCTGGTGACTGTCCATGGATAGGTCAAGTTTACTGCAGGACAGCCGCACTGTCAAGGCCGAGCTGGTTCTTCCCAGGAGTTAGACTGTGTCACAGCTGTGGCAGATGCAGCTCTACCCACACTTTTAAAACTCAGGAATGCATACCTGTGAACAGTATTATGAATCTGAAGGCAACAGTCCCCAGCCCCAGGCTAAGAAACCCCCCAGCTTGGGCATGAGGAAGGACAGTTCTGTAACTTTAATTTTTTTCAATGCCTACTTTTTTTTTTGTTTTTTTAAAGACAGGGTTCCTCTGGTAGCCCTGGCTGTCCTGGAACTCACTCTGTAGACCAGGCTGGCCTTAAACTCAGAAATCTGCCTCCCAAGTGCTAGGAATACCTACTTTTTTTTTTGGTTTTTCGAGACAGGGTTTCTCTGTATAGCCCGGGCTGTCCTGGAACTCACTCTGTAGACCAGGCTGGCCTCGAACTCAGAAATCCGCCTGCCTCTGCCTCCCGAGTGCTGGGATTAAAGGCGTGCGCCACCACCGCCCGGCGGAATACCTACTTTTAATGATGGTTATTAAGCACCTTCCTTTTAGCCCACCATCCACCAGAGGTAGTGGGAAAGAAAAGATACAGGGAAATGGACCTGTTTAGAAATGGTTCTTTGGAGCAAATCCCATCTGCGATGTCAGGAAATCAGCAGTTCACAGGTCAGCAGCGGCAGCTTGGCCCACTCACAAACACTTCACAGATACACCAGCAGTGTTGGGGCAGCAACAGCACTGGCATGAACAGGAACACCAGAAGTTCTCTGCTGTTCCTCTCTTTGGAGTCCCAACAAAGCAGTATAAGGCAGACCAACCATTACATGCTTGCTTTAGTGAAACAGTCCTTCACAAGTCTGCCTTAGCCTTTTGCCCCAGCAAAACGCCATCCAGCACAACGGACTTTCCAAAGAACCCTTTAAGTTTCACTTCAGTGGCTACAATGGTGACCTGATTCCCAGTTCTGAAAAGCCAGTCCACATGCTGTCTCCTTTTTTCAGGAGTTAGCAACATTTGAAGATGTTGTAGGTACTTTATTACAACATTTTTGTAGTTTAAAGAGCTTTATTACTGCAATAAATTAACTTTGTACATTTTTATATTAAAAAAAAAAACCCCTATTGAGGGACTTCAGAATGTTGTAGGCCTCATTAGAGCTTGTTCTCCAAAAACCTGCTTGAAAAAGGCAACGTGTTCTTCACAGTGTTCTCCTGTAGGGACAATGCGGCTTGGTTATAGCATGGGAAGACAGAATGCAGACAATGCTCATGGGTTATATGCTGGTTTTAACTTATTTTCTCTAATAATAAAATACCTCCTCCTCCTCCATCTTGAGGTCTTTCTGTTGCAGAGCTGACACCCTTGTGAGACCAGAGCATCCATCCCTGACCTATCCATCACTCACACTGTATGCACTGTGTTTACACAGCGTAAGTGCATTCTCTCTTGCATCCTGTCTTATCACTACTTGCTTAAGCTGAAGCATTCGAGCCATTTAAAATCCTTAGCCACCACGTGCACTCCTGTCCCTGATTCTTTGTTCTGTAGAGATTCTAAGGTCAGACATAAAATGACATTTCTGAATTTCCTGAAAGGCCCCAGTGGCCACCGTGGGCCTGGCCTTACCTGGTGTGAAGTTAGGGTTCCCTCGCAAACGCTGGTTTCGCTGTTCAAAGAAGCGGAATATGGTATAGAACAGCATGACGTCATCAGCCTGCTTAGCAGCATCCAAGAATTTGCGAGCAGAAATGTTGTCGTGGCCACCAATACCCCGGATGAACCTTAGGGCAGCCAACACCTGGTGTTTAGACAGAAGAACTTCTACTATCTCATCATTTGCTGTTGAAAGTCTCTGGAAGTAAGAAAGATAGTGGTCAGGGCAACCACAGGAAGGCATGCTGGTGATACCTGAAGCTGTGGCAGGACAGTTACCTTCAACATGTCCAGAGATAGCTGGTGTGCGGGAGGATAAAAGCTTTCTAGGGACAGCAGCAAGCAAGCCTGAAAGACAGGGTTGCAGCTAGCTTTAGTTGGACGGTTCTCACTGGAAGATGATTTAGTAACTACAAAATGGATATCCAATGATACAGACCAAAGGCTTGGAGTCGCTGAGCACGTGGTACTGCAGAAATTGGTGGAGCATGTAAAAGCAGTTGTGCTGGACAAGTGTCTTGATGACAAGTTCGTGTAAGTAATGCTGGGAACACAGGAGGAAGGTAAATGGCATCACTGAGTCACTGGACCATGGCTGGCCACATTCCCATAATTTAGCTGTAACAGATTCTCAACCAAATTCCCCAGTCCTACTGAGAACCGGCAAGGATCTGCACCCAAGGATCTGCAGATTCTTCAGCCATCTCTTTCGACCTCATCCCTCCCTCTAACTTAGGATGGAAAATACCCCTGTACCTGCACTGGAATCTGAAACTGGTTCAGAGAACGAATATATTCCATCAGCACAGCTATCACAAACTTGTGTGGCATCTCCTATGGAGGAAGAAGGGGGTCTTGTAATGTCAGTGCAAAAGAAGCTACAGGCAGTCTGATCCCCAGTAAAAGTCCAGTGTTCCATCTGCTGGTGTAGACAAATCCTTATGAACCATACGCCCTAGAGACCCCAGACTGTCTCTCAGGGGCAATACCACTTATTTCATTTAAGCATAGTGTGGATCCTGTTGCTACCCCCACAGTAACCCACTCTACATACCTTGTTTTCTACGAATGGTGACAGCACGTGTGTGTACACATCAGACTGGTCCAGCACTGCTTGAGTCCGCACTGGCCTTTTGAGAGGTGGGTTGCTCCGGCTTTGCCCTGCTTCTGCCGCCTAAATGGGACAGCTTGTGACCTTCATCACCTTCCACAGAGATGGCACCCACCACAGTTATCCCAACACTTAAACTTCTAGACACAAACCTATCACAAGCAGACATTTGACAAGTGAAACAAAACTTCCCGTGGCAGACCTAGTGCTCTGACAAACACTCCAGGGTTTGTGGGAGACTGCAATTAAATAACCAAGCCAGTCACACTTTTTCTAACCTCTGAAGACTTGCAAATGACCTGATTTTCTCTTACTCTTGGCCAGCTGCACTGTCCATCATTCATGAAGCTCTACCAGACAGTAAAGGAGTGCTTCTTATATTGGATCTATGTTGGCATTTTAAAATTCATTTTTGTAGTCTCTGAAATGGATCCAGGGCTTTACCAGTCTCTACATTTCTACCACCAAGTCACAACCACAAGCCAGTGCAATGGAAATTATTCAGCAGTAAGCCAGAGTTCCCCAAAGATGACCGAGCTGTCTGACCTCTAGTGAGCAGGCAGAGCTTTAGTGCAGATGGCTTGATCATGACATCTAATGATCACAGTCTGGGCTCAAACTTACTCCACAATCCAGAATACCACCAGAAGGACCAAGAAGAGGAAGGAGGCACACCCAGACGGCCGACACAGACAAGGACAGAGGTGATGTCCTAAGAGCCTGGCCTTCAGTGGCTCATCAGACTCACTAACCCCAAGTAGCCAAGCAAAGTGGGGTTCTCAGTTTGTTTAAAACAATGTCCACTGTTGCTAAGCACATCCTTGAAGTGATTTCTCCCACTTGTATCAGTTTTCCTTCTTGCTTTAGAAAAACAGAAGTACTAAGTTTTGTCCCTAGTAATAAGCCTCTTTTACTGAACACATGCTGTCTATTAACTGCTGGTCCTTAGCTGATGGCTCACAGGATACTTATGGTAGCAGTATCTAGGATACCCTTTGTTTCTAATCTTAGGAAAAACCTTGTTGCCTTGTCAGTAAATGGTGGTGAATACAGTAGGGCTGCTCCAGATGCTGATAGCTGACTGCTGAATACCCGGGCCTTTCCAAGGTTCAGAAATCATAGAAGAGGTAGTGGAAAGAATGTAAATGCCAGAAGACAGATAGAAAGGGCTGCAAAGTACCATCCACAGAGCTTGAAACACATCACAACTCAAAACAACTGCAATGCACTGGCCCTGTCAGCAGTCAATCACGGATCTGGGAGGGGCTCATGGGATCCTAAACCTACCAGACAAACTGAGAAGAGAACCCAACAGTGATCCCACCAGACTCCAAGGACATTTGCAAATCTGTAGATAGTCCTCATTTAAAAATCAGTGGGTCATAAAACAAAGTCATCAAAACAGAAGAGACTTGTGAGGGGTGGGGGTGGCAGGGAGACACAGAAGGAAGGGAGTGACCAGGGATGAGGACACAGGAGGAGTTACTGGGGATGAGGACATGGGTAGGAGGGGTGACCAGGGATGAGGAAGGTAATAGTGGGAGTGAGAGGAAACAACACTCCAGACATGCAGGAAATTGTCAAAGGATACATTCATCAGTAAAGTTACCACAATCCTTTAAAAGCAAACACCTTTAATCCTACACTTGGAAGGCAGGTGGATCTCTTGAGTTTAAGGCCAACCTGGTCTACATAACCAAGTTCCAGGCCAGCCAGAGATCCATATTGAAACCCTCCCTCCCTCTCTCTTCCTCTCCTCTCTATTTTTAAAAAAGGCTTTAATCCCAGCACTCAGGAGGTAAATGGATCTCTGAGTTCAAGACCAACCTGAATAGCACCATAGAGAAATCCTGTCTAAGAAAAAAACAAAACCGCTGGGCAGTGGTGGTGCACGCCTTTAATCCCAGCACTTGGGAGGCAGAGGCAGGCGGATTTCTGAGTTCAAGGCCAGCCTGGTCTACAGAGAGTTCCAGGACAGCCAGGGCTACACAGAGAAACCCTGTCTCAAAAAAAAAAAAAAACCAAACAAATATATACATTCATTCATTCTTATTTGGAATAAAAATCATCTTTTAGAATTTACTTTTACACTTTCATACAAGTATATGCTGCATGTTCAGCACACCCTGCCCAGACTTCTCTCTAGATAACCATATGTAAGTATTTGCAAAGGAGAAAGGCAGCCAACAGTGGAAAGAAATCACACCTCTAATTTGGTCAGTGCAGGCTCTGTCAAAAGCCAAGACTTTTCTTTCTACAACATATCCACACATAAGCACAAACAGATTTTAAAAAGCAGAAACAGTGAAGGTATTGAGCAGAAGCCTTGAGCCAGCTGCATGGGAACTCAGGGCACGCCACTGCCAGCTTCCCTCTGCCATTATGCCTATAAGCACATCACACATGGGACTCCTCACGCGGGGAATCTTACCATTGTGTAGCTCTGCTCAGCATCCAAGTACTTCTTATACTCGTGGTTGAGTTTGTCAAACACAGTGGCTATCACAGGTAGTGTGGCTCTGTCTGACTCACTCAGCACTGCAAAGGACAATGCACGAAGTCAGACCCACTGTAATCAGAATCTCGGTGAGCTGGGGAATTTCAAAGGGTGACCAACGGAAACCCTGCCTTGAAGGACCTTCAAGTAAACATTAAAATCAGGATGCCTGCAAGTGACTGCAGAGGACGTACTCAGCTTTCACTGGAGCACCTGTCTGCTGGCTGGTTTCTGTCAAAGTCTACAAGTCCCGTGTGTATTTCCGTCTTTCCTATGGGTTAAGAATCCATTGTGCCGGGCAGTGGTGGCACACGCCTTTAATCCCAGCACTTGGGAGGCAGAGACAGGCGGATTTCTGAGTTCGAGGCTAGCCTGGTCTACAGACTGAGTTCCAGGACAGCCAGGGCTGCACAGAGAAACCCTGTCTCAAAAAACCAAAAAAAAAAAAAAAAAAAAAAAAAAATGCAAAAAGCATGGTCAACTTCCAGATGTAAGGTGTGAGGTTGGGGGCGCCCTGGCAAGAAGACTCAGCAGGTAATAAGCACAGGCCACCAGCCTGACTGCCTGACTTCTATCTCAGGCCCTACATGATGGAAGGAGAGCAGACTCCCAGAAGCTGTCTTGTCCTCTGAGATCCAGACACATACTGTGGCATGTGCACGTGTACCTGACATGTGCCTACACATATGCACACAGGTGTAATTTAAAGAAATAAAGTGCTCTCCTACAGACTGTGGAGATGGGTCAGTGCACTTACTCTGTGAACAGACAGACAGAACCACCACCTTGCACTCCTTCCTCTGGAGTAGGAAGTCCATCAGTCTTCCTTTATCTGGCAAGAGATTCACTATGGGCTGAAGTTTCACCTGCAGGTTCCAGAGGTAACCTAGATGTTAAGAGGCAGCATGTTCATCAATGTGTGCAAACCAGAACCAAAGCCAACAAAGAATGCCCCAACCTCTCCAGGTTAAGGACAGTAAATACAATTAATAGCTTTTTCTTCCTGACCAACATGGAGCCAGGATGTCCGGCAAGATGGCTGACTATGGAAGACCTAATGGTTACACTACCTCAGAAAACTTGACTGATTTGTAATGAGTAAAGAACTGCACTGAGAGTCACACCCATGGTTGTCTTCATGGAGATACAAACAGCAGCTCAATCAATCCCAGAGAACTCCTTCCCCTCCACCGTGCCTAGCCCCCTCATTGGTTGTTGCGTTTCTCCTGTACTGGCTCATGCATGCAAGAGGTAACTGCACAAACCATCAGACAAATCCCCGCCCACTCATCAGCCTATTCAAGTGCTAATAGGCAAGCTGGTGCCACCAGAGTTCCATGAAGGAAAGACATGTCACATCAAAAATAACTCAAGTGATTGCTTTCTCAGTTTCTAAGAGCTGGCCCTATAGTCAGTGTATGGAAGAGAAGTGAACTCCCTGTATGCAGCCAGTGTCTACCTAAGAACCCTAGAGGATGAGACTGAACACTAAAAATGATAGAAACTAATGCAACATTCTCAAGTGCAAAGCCACAGGCAATTCCAGGAAGAGACAGCAGGCTGAAGGAGCTGTCACCAGCCAGACAAGACAAGGCACAGGCGTCTTAGGCAGGAACCTGGGGAGTGGGGCTAGGGAGTGAGAATGCAGACCACTCACCATGGGCGGCTTTGCTGAAATGGCCAAAGAGACTGGACATTCTTAGTCACTTTAGCTATAAGAATCATACATGATCATGAAAAAAAAAAAAAAAAAACGAACAAACCCAAGAACCTGCAGAGGAGCACGGGGTGAGATGATGCAGAGGAGCACGGGGTGAGATGATGCAGAGGAGCACGGGGTGAGATGATGCAGAGGAGCACGGGGTGAGATGATGCAGAGGAGCACGGGGTGAGATGATGCAGAGGAGCACGGGGTGAGATGCAGAGGAGCACGGGGTGAGATGATGCAGAGGAGCACAGGGTGAGATGATGCAAAGGAGCACGGGGTGAGATGCAGAGGAGCACGGGGTGAGATGCAGAGGAGCACGGGGTGAGATGTAGAGGAGCACGGGGGGAGGTGCAGAGGAGCACGGGGTGAGGTGTAGAGGAGCACGGGGTGAGATGTAGAGGAGCATGGGGTGAGATGTAGAGGAGCACGGGGTGAGATGCAGAGGAGCACGGGGTGAGATGTAGAGGAGCACGGGGTGAGATGTAGAGGAGCACAGGGGGAGGTGCAGAGGAGCACGGGGTGAGATGTAGAGGAGCACGGGGTGAGATGCAGAGGAGCACGGGGTGAGATGATGCAGAGGAGCACAGGGGGAGATGCAGAGGAGCACAGGGGGAGATGCAGAGGATCACGGGGTGAGATGCTATCCCAGTCTCAAGACTGAGGGAGGGTCACCTCAAAGGTTCAAAGTCAAGTGAGTCTGGCAGGACTAAAGTGGACACATGCTTTTCCATCCTGGCAGTGGCCCTCAGACCTACCTTGGCTGGCACTGATAATGATGTCTGGCTGAAAGACAATCCATGAAGAGGAATCTGCATGTTAAAGGAAATTCCACATTGGGAATGGTGGGTAATAAAAGGGAAACCCCAATTCATTAGCACTTGCCCAGCCCCCACATCCAGAGGCCACAGAAGGCCTGCCTCCCTGAGGAGCTCCAGCAGGTGCACAGTGCACAGTGCCACTGCCTTCATGAGGATACAGAGTTTGCAGGGGACGGGAGACTGGCTGGTCACAGCAGCAGGACCTGCAAACAGAGAACACATGTGAGGAGGCAGTCAGGAAACCTGCCAAAAGGAGAACTGAGCCAGGAAAAGAAACTCTAGTTAGGTGAAGAGGAGGAAGGACGACCCTGTCTCACTAACGACTCCTGGGCAAGAAGAGGGAGGGCATCCGCTGTAGTCCATTAAAATGTGTCTCCAGGAAGAGGAAATGTGTCAAAGCTTCACTCACAGTGGTTGGTTTAGAGGTTTACTTTTTAAATGTTTTATGGGTTCAGCATTTTGCCGAAATACATGTATGCATGTGTGTGTGTGTGTGCCACATCCATGTCTAGTGCCTGAAGAGGCCAGAAGACGATGTTGGATCCCCTGAAACAGGAGTTACAGTCCACCACCACATGGGTACCAGAGACCAAACCGAGGTCCTCTGCAAGTTTGGCAGATACTCTTAACCAATGAGCCATGTCTCCAGCCCTCCGTTTGTTTTTAACCAGAAATGATGCATCATCATTTGACTGTGTACATTAAGAAACTGACCTGGATGACTCAAAAAGAACACCCAGATTCACCGACGGTGAACGAAGATGGCTTGTGGTTAACTGCTTAACAATGATCTCCATTACCCACTGCATTGCACTGCACTGAACAGATCTAGGCTTAAGAAGGCCCACCTAAGAAGCATCCCCCCTCACATGACAGGGACTCATTCCCACCAGTTCTGCTGCCTGTCATGCAGCCTGGGGAAATGAGAGCACTCTTCAAGCTAAACAGAGTTCCGCATTCTCTGCCGATTGCCCAGCTTCAATCAGAAAGGCAGTGCTAGTGAGCTGCATAGGTAAGTCTGTCATTCTAATCATTCTAATACACTCCACACCCAGATGAGGACCACGGAGAGTCAGGCTTCAGCAAAGCACACAGGACTGAAGAGGAAAATTCCACTGCCTATCACGGGCCTCAGGAGACCATGGGCATTCCAATCTTCAGAGACCCCATGTGATCCTAACACAATCAAACACAAGCCACCTGTTCAGCAAGACCAAACCAATACAGCTCTCAAAATTGGCTTGTGAATACATACCCACCCAATGACAGTGCCAGGTGAGCAATACAGCCTCAGATTTTCCAAGGGCTCGTGGTCCAGCAAGAAACACAAAGGGAAAGGTATGCTCTGCCTGCCCAGATTGCCTAGAATCCCAGGAACCCATGGGTTCATGCCTTCTTACTATCAGTCTTTCCTGGACTAATCTGGTCCACTTCAATCAGCACCTTGGTCAAGCAACTACGCTGTTTATTGCTCCTTTATTACTGGATCAGAATTGAGGGTTTCACATGTTTACAATGGTTTTACCCACGTCAATCATTTGCTATCATTCATTCCTTACTGATAATGTTATTATCCAGGAAAAGCCAGATGCCAGAAAGGACACAGAAGCCAGTTAAGGCCATCAGATACCTGTGAGTGACAGCTGTTCCTACTGGACCTTTTGCTGACCCCATAAGATGAGCCAGCTGCCCAAAGGCTGAATGCTTGCTGATCGATCTACCACCTAGAGTTTGGCTCTCAACTGTCTGTACAAAAAGCACAAGGAAATCACAGGCTGAGAACTGCTGAACAGGTCAGCTGACAAGTGTGCCTCCCAACAAAACAGAATGGGGGCTTCAATCAGCTAACTGGACTGCAATCTCCTATAAAATTACAGTAGCACAGTACTATCAGAGGCCTGTTATGAATGGGACTATTTCTTCTCTGAACTCCTGACCTACTACTCTCCTGACTTCCTCCCCCACCTTAGCAGGAGGAACGATCTAGAATAAACTCAAGAACCATACCTGTAAGCTGTTACTGTGACTAACCATTGGTCACATCTGCTATAACCAAGTGCAAGGGTTTAACAAGGTGGCTTGGTCATTAAAAGCCCTTGTCGCGCTAGCACAGGACCTGAATTCAGTTCCGAGCATCCACATCCTCAGAGACACAGCTGCATATATTTCCAGCTCCGGGGAATCCAGCACCCTCTTCTGCCTTCTGACAACACCCATACACACATGCTCAGACATACATGTAGACACATACAACACATAAATAAAAAGCAAGTCTAAAAAAAAAATTAATCATAACACAAAAGAATATCAAAATGTAGGGGCATATAACCCCATTAAAATTATTCAGCCACAGTCAGCTGCATTTAATCTCAGGGTTACAGAAACAGGAAAACAGAAAATGTTAAGGTCCTGAATTCAATCCTCAGCATCCCCAAATAAGAAAACAAATGTTCCTCTGCAAAATGAAGCAGATTGGGGACTCCCCGTGTTCCTTGTCCCATTCTGAGAAGGACCCCGGATGATTCTAACAAGTATATGGCCCTGTGGGGAAAGACAGCACTGCCAGTTCACAGAATCTCTCTTACCTGCCAAGGGGATCTGGTAAGGTTGAATTGATCGGGCTGGGAGCACAGGGTGATGGAAGGTAACCGTGCCATCGAACTCTCCCCGTAACCTGATGTCAAATATCACTGACGTCTATAGTAGGGGAAAACACATCGGCTGTTGCCGGTCTGGAAGCCTGTGCTCAGCCACCTCCAGCCCAGCTCTCCCTCAGAGAACTGCTGTGCACACCACAACTCTCTTTCTCACTGTTACTGCTTTCACAAATGCTTCCTGCTTCTTTGTAAGATCTCAGAGAGACCCAGGCAGATCTTTTTCACTTGAACTTGAAACATCTTCATTAGTCAGAGAGACCTAGCAGTGGGACCTTCCAAAAAAGTAGGGGAAGATGTGGCTTGCCGACTACCAGATGCTCAGTTAATCATGTAGCCCAAGCTGCCCTCAAACCCACTATAGAGCTCAAGAAGACTGAACTTCTGATCCTCGAGCCTCTACCTCCCAAGTACTGGGATAACAGGTGTGCACCATCACAGCTGGTTTTAAGCAATTGCTGGGATGGGACAAGCTAGGCAAGCACTCTACCTAGCGAGCTGCATCCCCACACTCAAATAGTTTTTAGTAAACTGTTAGGGAATCAGTTAAACTGTTAATTCCTTTGACCTTAAGCTCTTTTCCCACCCTTGTTCAGGTTTGCCAGATCTCACAAAGCCTATTAAAGGGCCCCGCACAGACGACTGCAGCTTCCCACATGAGATTTACCTCTGTGTCCTGATGGTGGACAACCACCAGGTTGTCCACTACATTTAGGGCAAACTTTCCAGTCCTATTTAACTTCAGTATGTGCATCTTTCTACACGCACCCTCTCTGTAAGACAACAGAGGTCAGAGAAAGAGGTCAGCAAGCCTTAGTTCAATTTCAAAGCAAAGAGAGAAGAGAGCATGAGACAGACATACCGTGGGAGATGGTACAGCACCACCTCCGCTCCTGTGCTATTGGAGGTCCGAGAATGATGCCGCAGGAAGAGGACATAAAGCTGTCCGTATCTAGTCAGAGAGAGACGTACACATCATTTTAGGCCATTTAAAAGTCCTTCCTCCCTGCTGGATATGTAGCTAAGCTGGTAGAGTAAGGATTCCCTAGCTGCACAAAGCCCTGGTTTGAGTCCTCTGCATGCATAAACTGGGTATGGTGGCTTATGTTCAGAATTTCAGCACTCAGTCATCTTGACTACAGAACAAGTTCTGAGCCAGCCTTAAAGGGGTAATAAGCGCCCTCTACATACAGTTTTATTACTGTCTAATGGAAGAATATCGCATAGCCAAGCACAGAATTCCAAAGCAGGGAAGAAATATAGGTCAAGAAACCCACTGTTATTCCACTTCTACCTCTGTGTTTCCTTTCAAAGAATGATGACATGTCCCAAAATAAAAGGATGGGCCAGGCACTCTTCACAGTAGATGTTACTACTGGGTGCTGCTGTGAGCAGCTGTGGAGTATGGCTGTCAACTCTAGCAATGAGCTCAGCCCTGGCCTACCAGTCGGCACCCAGAACTGCACTCACTTCTCGGCTCCCTAAACTGGGTGGCCAAGCAGAGAACAAAGAGAAGGAAGAAGGAAAGTGCACTCTACTACTCGAAGGCACTCCTCAGCTCCCAGGTTCAGTTCCCGGCACCCACATGGCCGCTAACAACCAGCTGTAACTCCATTTCCAGGGGACCTGACACCATCTTATGGCCTCTGAGGTGCACATACATACATACAGATAAAGCATACACAGAAAAATAAATAAACCTTCTTTTAAAGTGCTATGTTCAAAACAAAAAAAGGGAAGTCCTTGTTATTTCTTCTAAGGGTCCTTTATTCTGAGCTCCTGACACACCCTATCACTTATGTCACGAAGGGCAATCACACACAGGACCCCTCTGAAGACAGACATACATGGTCGCCATCGCAATGTCTCGTTCTGAAAGGCTAAGTTTAGTTGACTTCGGTGCAGCTGGTAACTCAATCTCAAACTTGGGAAGCTTCGACATGGTGCCAGCCTGTTTAGGGGAAAGTTTAGGAATATTTAGGGCATTCCTTCCATGTTTTAGCCTAGCCCACATTAAAGCAATGAAGACACTGTCTTCTCCACAGCCATCCTTGGACTGCTGAGATGGTGAAGTGCACCCTCTAGTGGTCTGAGGTGTGGAGTTCATATGACTTACTCTTGCTTTAGAGATGGGTAGAGAAGTGGGCAGAGGAGTTATTTTAAGGGGCTGGGGCTCACTCTTACCCTAAAATAAAAAGGCTGCAGAACATTCTCAAGGACTGTGGTAGACAACAGGATCACAGCGCTCTCAGGACAGTACATGTACCAGTTCACGTTGATGTTGTGGCTCTTCAGGAGTTTGAGACTTCGTTTCTCAGGCAACACCTGGGACCAAGGTCAAGAAAAGACATCTCACTTTAAAAGACTGCTACAACGAACTAGGTAAATAAAGACCACAAAAGCCCACTGAGGTCGGGGATAACCTGTGGCAGAGCTTGAAAAGCACACAGGAGGCTCTAGTTTAGTCACCAACACCACCAAAATCAAAACAAGTGTCACACAGCCCAGGGTCACACAGGAAACTGTTATTTGTATTTATTACGGCACTGTGTGCCTAGTACTTTTCACACCTCATTAATTTACTCTTTCCTATACTCTGAGAGACAGTTCAACATGAGAGACGAGAAACTCAGGCTGAGAACGGCTCAGAGCAGTAGACTGGCCATTATAATCATGGCTGAGCCTCCAGATGCTCCGGCACCATGCGCCTAAGAGCAAGGAACCACAAGTCTTCATTAAGCTGAGAAACAGTCAGAGTAAAGCAATCCCAGGGTCCATGGCATTAGGTCAGCCACCCTTCCTCACCAGCGGCTCTATCTACTCCACCTGGCACTGGATCAGGTCAGGCTCCCTTTTCCTAACCCCACTATTCATAAGACTGCTTACAAGTGCAGCACTTCAGATTCTAGGCACATCTAAATACTCTCTCCATATTCTGACACACTAAGAATACTCCACAGACTCAAGGTATCAACCAGCAACATGCCAAAGAACTGAGAGGGAAATGAAAGCCATAAAGCATGAAGATCCTCATCCAAGACTCACAAGAGAGTGTACAAGGCCAGAAAGATGACTCAGCAAATAAAGGCACCTACTGCCTGACCTAAACCTGATCCCAGAACCCAGAAAAAGACGGGAAAAAATAAAGGACTGCACGGAGTTGTCCTCTGACCTCCACATGTGGACTACGGCTCAAACACACACACTGAGAGCCATAAAGGAGCATGCTGGAGTTCTCTTACTTTTTCATCAATTTCTTTGTTGTTGTTATATCTATATGTCATATGCACATGGAAATCAGATGACAGATGGAACTCAGGTCACGACACCTGGGTGGCAAGTGCTGACCCTTCTCACTAGACCTAAAGTGTCTTAGGGATCTGATATACTTTCTCACTAGAGAGAACGGATTTTCTTTCCAGTGTTATTTTGTTTTATGTGTATAAATATTTTGCACATGTACATATGCAAATGTATGATGTGAACAATGCATGTCTTATACCTGGGAAGGGCAGAAGAGGGTTTTGAATACCTCAGCACTGAAGTGCAGATGTCTGTGACCCACTATGATCCTGAAAGATTATCAAGTGCTCTTAAACACCAAGCCCAGATATTTTTAAAGATGATTGCAGGGAGCCTCTCTATCCACCTGTGCCCAGGGCCCCCTTCTTCATGGATTTAAACTTTACAGGGCTCTTCATGCTCACTATTTGATTTTACACTGCTGTCAGGGTTCCTCCATGTCGCTGAGGCAGAAATAGGAGATGGAAGTTCCAGTAAGAAACTGGGATAATGTCAAGCTCAGGAAGAGGTTCACCTTGAACTCTAAAGAGAGACATGAATCTGAGGAGAGATAACCAGCCATGTGACACTCACAGAATAGAATAAACGGGTTAATTACGTTAAGAGCTGGTCAGGGAACAAGCCCAAACTTATGACCTAGGCATTTATTCATAAATAATTCAGTCTCAGAGTCATTATTTTAGGAACTGGGGTGCAGGTAGAAAAGCCCATGGTTACAAGTATCTGTGTTTTCTGATAGTCTTAGGCTACCCTTGTAAAAACATCATCTAACGCCCCAAAAGGGATCATGGCCCACTGTCGTAAGAGGACAGTGAGAAGGCAACTGTCTACAGACCAATGAGATCCAGGCCCAGCAACAATGTGGACAAGAGAGTCCCACACTACTACTCAAAGTATGAACGTCTGTGAAAAATGTAATGGTGTCTGTTTGTATCCGTGCCATTCCAAGTACTGTTCGCCCATGAACATGAAGAAACATGAAAGATGGCTCACGGAACTTTTTAACTATAATGATTAAAAAGTGAAATCAAGCTAGACATCTTGTAACAGGAAGTGGCAAGACAAACAGCAGATGATTCACAGAGCAGAACTGATGATCTCAGAACAAAATATGGGAACAACTCTCAAAGCATTCTGCTATTCAAGAAAAAAGCCACACTACACAGTTAATGTGCAGGAGGCCCCTTCTGTGAAAAGGACAATAATAAATGCATGTGTCCAGAGGGAATCAGAACTGTGTACAAACTGTGGCTGACAGTCATTTTTAGGAACTTTTATTCTTTGTATAATATCTCCTCAACTAACAGGCTGGTTTCAGGACCTTTTTGGTACAACACAGGCTGCTGAACTGCCTTTGCTTTCTCTAGCAAACCTATAACTGATATAGTACCTGGTAAAATTCGATGCCTTGATCCGTTATGAAGACAATTTCAGTAGAACTGGTCCAGCAGAATCCTAGTATGTTGGCATTCTTGGTCTGGAAGAATTACAGAAACAAGTGTTTTCTAGCTGGCTGTGGTTGCACGTGTCTATAACCCCAGCACCTGGGAGGCTAAGGCAGGGCATTTGGAACTGCAGGGCCATCAGTGGCTACATTTCAAGATGCAGACCAGTCTGAACATGAAACACTATCTCCAAAAAAATAAGTAAGTAAAAATTCCAATGTGTGTCCACTACCCAACCCACTGTTCTCCACACACAAACAACAGTGGACACTGCAGTAAGGAATGAGGCCCCATCCCCCACACCACCCATGTACCTTGCACTCTTGTGTGTACTCCAGTTGAGAGTTATCTGGAATAAAATTACAAAACTCCTGTAAGACAGAAAAAAAAAAAAAAACACAAAGGCAGATTGTCAGATAGAACAGCCTACTGGAAAATAAAATGGATAAATGTTTTTGTTTTTGTTCTGAGACAGGGTCTCACTAGGAAGTGCTGGCTGTCCTGGAACTCAGAGAGATCTGCCTGCCTCTGACTTCTGAGTGCTGGGGGGCATTAAAGGTGTGCGCCCCTATGCCTTACACGCAGATTTTTAAAATGATTAAAAAAACAGCTGGACAAACACCCACAGACAGAAGAGACACAAAGACAATTAAGAGTCAAATGACACCAGATTTATCAGTCAACTAAAAGGAGTCCATGTAAACACTCAGTTGGAACTTATGAACAGACTTTTAAAACTCATTCCTCAAGCCAAGTAGGCAGCTCACACCTAGGATTTCAGCACTCAAGAAGCTGAGACTGGAGGATTGCTCTAAGTTCAACAACAACCTGGTCTATGTAGTAAGTTCCAGACTAACCTGGGCCATAAAAGCAGACATGGTTAGAGAGAGAAATTGAGAGAGAGAAAGAGGAGGAGAGAGAGAGAAGGAAGAAGAAGGAGGGAGGGAGGGAGGAAAGAAGAAATATATTCCTCAAACAGGTGACATCACTTTCCTCAGGCTTCCTGGAAATTCAACAAGACTAAAGCAGCAGTGATCACAGCGGTCTGCCTATCTTCCCACCAGCTTCTTCTCTACTTTACTGAAGACAACAGTGAACAGGATGAGTAACTGACATGTGACTTCTTCATGCTAAGCTAATAACCACTGCATCCCAACCCAAGGCAAGCAATGGTGAGGCTGTCCAAGAGATGAAGTAGCAGCAAGCTGCCCCAACTGTATTTATCTGCCTGTGCCAATCCAATCCAGCATGCAAACAAGAGAAATACCAGATGCTGAACTGACCTGAATACAATTCAGTCACCAAGTAATCAAAATATACCTCTCGTAATCCATGTTGCCAGTCAGCAAGCAACATAAAGATGTAGATAATCCAAATGACTTAAAAACAAAATAGAGGCTAGAGAGCTGGCTCAACAGTTAAGAATATAGGAGCCAGGTTCAATTCCCAGCACCCAACCTCCTGGAGTTCCTGTTCCATGGGCTGCTATGCCCTCTTCTGGCCCTCTCAGGTACTGCACACACATGGTACACAGACTCATGCAAAACATCCACACACATAAAAATAATCAGACTAGAAAAGGGACTACTTAGAAAGAAGAGGGGCAGGGCTGGAGAGATGGCTCAGCAGTTAAGAGCACTGACTGCTCTTCCAGAGGTCCTGAGTTCAATCCCCAGCAACCACAGTGGCTCACAACCATCTGTAATGAGATCTGACGCCCTCTTCTGGTGTGTCTGATAACAGTGACAGTGTTCCCATATAAATAAAATAAATAAATCTGAAAGAAAGAAAGAAAGAAAGAAAGAAGAGAAAGAAAGAGGGAGAGAGGTATGGAGGGAGGGAGGGAACAAGGGAGGGAGAGAGAGAGAAAGAAAGAGAGAAAGAAAGGAAGGAAGGGAGAGGAGGGGAGCCAGGTGAAGGCAGTGGGCCAGCGCACGAGCACAGGACATAATGAACACATATGAAAATGTCATGACAGAACAGTGTCTCCCATCACGAGTACAGACTTTTTAAGGACAGACTAATGTCAAGCTCATTCATCTTCTCATCTGCAAAAGCTCACAGGAGGCCCACGTCACTGACCCTCCGAGGGCGAGAAAACAACGACAGTTCGGACTCTGTCTCTTCCAAGCACTTGTTCTCTTCCCAGTGCTGTTCTAAGTTATGTCTTACCACGGTCTTTGAAGTCCTCTGGACAGCCAGTATCTTATTTTCTAAAGAAAACTTGATGCACTTCACTTCTCCTCTGTCATCCATTCTGAAGAAGGAAGCACATGTTAGGAGAGAAACTGCCCTGAGCGCTAGTTCTTAACTCCATTGACAAAGAGCCAGGAACTCTGGGAATCAGCAGACCCATGCCTAACATTAGAACTGCATTTCTGAAACTGTGACCAAAATCTACAGGCAACAACTTGCTAGTCAGATGGACAGATGACAAAGCCAAGTGGTTGGAGAATTTAGGGTCACACATGTCACCCTGAGGACACCTTGTGGAATAGAGATGCACTCATCGCCGGGCGGTGGTGGCGCACGCCTTTAATCCCAGCACTTGGGAGGCAGAGGCAGGTGGATTTCTGAGTTCGAGGCCAGCCTGGTCTACAGAGTGAGTTCCAGGACAGCCAGGGCTACACAGAGAAACCCTGTCTCGAAAAACCAAAAAAAAAAAAAAAAAAAAGAGATGCACTTATCACCTTAATTGTAGCGATGGTTTCCTGGGTGTATAAATATATCAATACATAGTAAATGTGCAATTTATTATGAGCCAATTATAACTCAATAAAGCTGTTTTTTTTGTTTTTGTTTTTTTTTTTTTTTTTTTTTTTTTTTTTGGTTTTTCGAGACAGGGTTTCTCTGTGTAGCCCAGGCTGTCCTGGAACTCACTCTGTAGACCAGGCTGGCCTCGAACTCAGAAATCCTCCTGCCTCTGCCTCCCAAGTGCTGGGATTAAAGGCGTGCGCCACCACCGCCCGGCCCTTGTTTTTGTTTTTTTAAAATGTTAGGGCTCAGTTGGCTCATGGAGACCTGAGTATGGTCTCTAGAGTGTGAACCTATGTAAAAAAAAAAAAAAAAGCCTCAACACTGTGGCGTTTCCTTTATAATCCCAGTACTGGGGAGGCAGAGACAAGCAAGCCACTAAGGATCACTTGCCATCTAATGTGCCAATGAGACAGTGTCTCAAAACACAAGGAGGAAATAAAAATGTAGGCACACACATACACATTAAATGCTGTATCCTACAAAGACTTCAAGGTCCTCAGAACTCTGAACTGTAGCCTGTGATAGGTAGTTCCCTCTCATTTTTCAATTTTTCACTAGGGCATCTCACCCACTAACTTCCCAAGCCTTTATCAGGTGTCCACAGGAAGGCAGTTTGCAGCTCAGAGCCCTGTAGCTTTGTGCCACACATAGCTGAACTACACTGTCTCTCAGTGTTCTCTGTTCCCAACAACCTAGCCTCAAGAATGCAGACATATGGTATTCCTAAACACTGAGGTAACCTCACCACGCCTGACCTGACAGATTTTCACCATCAAGGAAAATCCCACAGAATTCACAATGTTCAAGGGAGGTCCTGCTGTCAGCCACATCTTCCCTATGCTTCCTTCCCTACACAAATAATCTGCCCTAGGGTGCCCCAAACACCAAGCCTTGGCTCCTGGTGTTATCGAGGCCTAGATTCCAACCAGAAATCACTCTGCCCACCTCGAAGCCTTGCTCAACCCCAGTACTGAGGTCAACGCTGGACCCTTTAAGTGCTCCTGCATTCTGAACAGAGCTTTAGCATAGAGCTTAGCATGGCAAATGGTGTTTGCTGAATCTCTTCTCTCCAGTTAAAACTTTTCCCCAAAGGGGGCTGGGCTAATTCAAAGCCTTCTCTTGTGTGCTGCTTTCAGTGTGTGCTGAGCAAGGGCCAATAAATGAAAACAAGATAGGCTGTGGTGGCCCATACCTTTAATCTCAGCACTTTTCAAATCAGAGGCAGGAGGATCTCTGAGTTCAAGGCCAGCCTGGTCTACAGAATGAGTTACAGGACAGCTAGGGCTACACTGAGAAACCTTGCCTCAAAAAATGAAAAAATAAATAAATAAATAAATAAATGAAGAAAATAATGAAGAAAAAGAAAGTTGGCTGTTTTTTACTTCAAACAGCTGACACATATTAAATGCAATTTATTTTTCTGAGCTTTTTTTTTTTTCTTTTTGAAACGGGGTCTTGTTACACACCCACTAGTCTGCGAGCTATTTGCTACTTAGCTTTCCAGAAGGCTGGGATTATAGACCTGTTGCCATGGTGTTTACAAACCTAGGGACTTGTGAAAGTGAAATTGTCAATCATGCTGTCAACCTGCTTAAGTTGGAAAGCCACTTTAACCTCGGTGGAAGCCCTGATTTTTCTCCATTCCTGAGAACACTGGATTTTCCACCATCCAGCAAAAACTCTAGAAGAGCTGAGATAAATGAATAAATGAGTTCCCAGGCCCAGCACTGCAGAAATGAATGCAGGAACACAAGGACTCGATAACTTCAAGTACCAGGAAGTAGGTGCCCTAGGAGATTTTAGTTCCCACTTGAACCCATATTTCACTCTGACAGTTGTGCTGTACCCAAACTGCACCAGCAAATGTACACTGCTTCTTTCTACTGACATGTCAGGCCGCATAGAGACGGTAAGACAAAATGATTCAACTTTCTGAGTTAAAAAAAACCACCGGTGTTTACATATGGGTATTATTCTGAACGCGCAAATTACCTAAAAGAGATGGGATTCCTATCATCTGGGCCTTTAACGACCACTCCTGTAGCTCCACCCGACCGAACAGCAAAAACCTGAGGAAAAGAGGCAACGTTAATGGTCAGACTTTATAAGGACCTAGACTCAGCCTTTCAAGGATCATGTCACGGTACCACATCCTCGATTCATCCGAACAAACTAACAGGGGATGCTCATAGGTGAGTGCTTAGACAAATTTTAGGAACATGCAAGAGCAGGCCAGACCCCGCGACTGACAGTCTGAAAGCCAGCTCGCACACTGGCACCGCCCGTGCACTTGCACACTCGTCTCTGCTCCTATACAATACACCGGGCGCTCTCGCACCGGGCGCTGGTGCGGCGACGCTAAGATGTCTGGGCGCCAGGCCCTCGCCGCGGCCACCGCTCACCTGCTTGTTGGCCTCGTCGAAGAACACGCAGTTAACCGGGTTCGCCTTCTCGAACTGCACCGGCCGCTCGCACAGCTCCAGGTAGTAGTCCTCGCTGCCCATGGCTGGACAGGCTGTCGTCTGTCCAAGAGGCTGTAGTCGGCGATTCCGGCCGCCGCGCCGCCACTGCCCTAGGCCCCGCCCCGCCCTCACGTAATCCGTCCGTGCTTCAGTAGGCGGGGGAGGGCACCACAGCCGAAGACACGCCCCTTCCAAGAGGGAGGGCGAGTCGCGTGACCCGGAAGCCCGCGGGCTGCTGGGAGGCCAGCGGGCTGCTGGGTGGCCAGCCTGGTTTCTAACTTGCTTACCAATGGTGACTTATTCTGCGGCGCCTACACCTAAGGCTCCTGCCTCTGTCTGTTTAGTCAGAGAGGTGAGGCAGGAGGCTGACTGTAAGCCAGCAGAGGAGACCTACGAGCCAGGATTGATTTCTGTGTTCACCTCAGGACCTCCCTCACGCCAGGAAACCGCGTTACTCACGGAATTCCGTGTCTAACCCCAGAAACTGATTTTTGAGCAGTCTGCCTTATCCATACCGGCAAGTGCTGTGATCTGCTAGGATGTTAGGGACTAAATTTTGCCTTCCCCTAGAGTTTACGTGTTAAACTTCCAACCCCCAATATCTCAGAATGTGCTTGAAGCTTCAAAGATGTAACTAAGGCAAACTGAAAGTCATCAGATGGGTCCCTAAATCAATGCGACTGGTGCCTTTATTTAAAGAAGAAAATGAGAGATTAGAGTATTAAATTCCCAGCCATCCAAGTGGCCATGTACAAGCCAGAGAGGCCTAGAAGAAACAGCCTTGTTCCAGCGAGATGGCTCTATAAGTAAAAGCATCTACCACCCAGTATGATGACCTGCATTTCAGAAGCCTTCTTTCCTTCTTGTGGCGCCCCCTTGTGGTCTGACATGTATTTCTATTTTCCGGAGTCTATGGGTTTCATTTGCTACATAAGCAAATACCTTTTGTTCCTATTTTACTTTCCTTTACAGATTTTTTTTAAGGTTTGGTAGTGTGTGTGTCTGGGTATGACCACACGAGTGCAGGTGAGCTTAGAAGCCAGAAGAGGCTATGCATGTTAGGCAAGCACTATAGCACTCAACAACTTTTGTCCCTTCTGAAAGCGTTAAGTATTGGAACATGGAACAAGAGATACCAAACAAAATCCCTAGCTTGCATTCATTGTGAAGTCCTTTTACCTCTCAGGAAGGGGCTGGAAGAGCACCCAAGGCAGCCAGAACCTGAGGTGGGTAAAGTGAGGGCTGGACACTAGCTACCACTTTGCTCCACCAGGGCTGTGCTTGCTTTGAAAGTGATAAGCAAGGGGAGGGGCTGAGCGGAACAGGAAAGATAAGAATTTGAAGGACTGACCAAAACTCACTGAGCTAGAGGAGTTTTAAAAACAAACAACAGCTACAAAACAACAAAAAGCAGGGTTCGGAGGCAAGCACCAGGCTTTCTATGGGGATCCTAGGGTAGATTCCTACTTGAGAAGAGGTGAGCTCAGATTACTGGGGAGACAAACTGAGTGCAGCCCTCAGGCAGCTCAGCCAAGGATTGGGGGCACTTGCTTGCCCTGACAGTTCCTGGCTAAATGGCTCCTTCTCTTCATTATTTTTCTCTTGGACTGTGTTTTCCATAGCTCAGCAGCTCTGGCCTGTGAAAGGACCATTCACCATAGTTCCTAGAGAGCTTTTCACTGCTTAGCCACTCTTTCTCTATGACTTCTGTTTTCTTCTTTGAACTTTCTAAATTCCTTTTGGTTAGAAAATGAGCATTGATAATATAAGAGGAGCTAGTTTTAGAAATATGTGTGTAGCAAGGTGATGGTGGTGCACGCAGAGGCTGAGGCAGGCAGATCTCTGAGTTCGAGGCCAGCCTGGTCTACAGAGTGAGTTCCAGGACAGCCAGGGCTACACAGAGAAACCCTGTCTCGAAAGACCAAAAAAAAAAAAAAAGAAAAAAAGAAAAAAGAAAAAAAGAAAAAGAAAGAAAGAAAAAGAAAAAAGAAAGAAACGCTGCCCTCAGCAAGCTCAGCTCACTTGCTGTGTTTACGCTCTGGCTTGGAGCACTTGGGAAGGAAACACACATCATCTGTGGGGCTTTTGAACTCCTTTCAATTGTGTTGAAGTTTTCTGTCAGTCACCAGGAAAGACACACTCCATCCCAGCAGTAGTTTTTTTCTTTCCTTGTCCCCTAACTGCTCCCCATCTTTCTATCTGGCCTCATATGTACCTGTATCTAATTCCTGTGTATTACAAATTCTTCCTAGCAAGCTTTGACTCTTTGTCCCTGCTTTCTGACTCACTGTACTTAGGTGTTCTGAGTCCCTATGCAAGTGTCGCTGCATAGTTGCATGCGTATATACAAAGTATGATGAGGGATAGATACATAAAGAAGTTGTCTTGGACTCTGGGGTGATCTGGGTTTCTTTTTCCCATTTTTAGTAGTGCTTGCATCTTTAACGGGAAGTGTGTCATTTGAGTCTAGATGGAAGGAATTTAAACTGCATCATGCTAACCTATTGTCCTTTTTAATAAAACCAAGTCCAAGACCACTCCCACCTCACTCCTCTTGTTCTCTGGGTGCTTTGGGGCTGGAAACAATGTGCCAAGCTGAGGGCACGAGGGTAAAACAGAACAGACACAGGAAATGTTTATTAAAGAAAACACTGCAGGGCTGGAGAGAGGGTGCAGCAGTTGAAGTACTTGTGCAGGCATGAGGACTGGAGTCTGGATTTTCAGAAACTATGTAAATGCCAGGTGGGCATGGCCACCCACTGGAATTCCAGGAAGGTGACTCCACATTTTGGAAGAAGGAACCTCAACTGGGAAAAAGTCCCTGGCAGACTGGCCTGGGGACAGGCATGTGGTGAACGTTTTTGACTGATAACTGATCTGGGATGACTGAGCCCACTGTGAGTGGTGCCATTTCTGGGCTTGTGGTTTGGGTGCTATAAGAAAGCAGGCTGAGCAAGCCTTTAGAAGCAAGCCAAGAAGCAGCACTCCTCCAAGGCCTTTGCTCTAGTTCCTACCTTCATCTCTCTCAATGAAATAGACCCTTTCTTCCATTGCTTCTGGCTCTGCTATGGTGTTTTATTACAGCAACAGAAATTCTAACTAAGATAGAGACCAAAAGACATTAGATCCCCAGAGCAAGCTGACTAGCAAGACTAGCCGTACCTGTGAGCTCTGGATTTGATGTATACACCTTATGTCAGTTAATAAGGCAGGAGAGCGATAAAGGATTATTTGCAGCATCACCCTCAGGCCTCCACATGAATGTGTAAACACACATACACACCACAAAAATTGAAAATTAAAAAAAGGCAGTATAGTACAGGCCTTAATCCTAACACTCAGGAGGCAAGAGGCAGGTGGATATGAGCTGAAGGAGGCCAGCCTGTTTTACAGAATGAGTGCCAGGACAGTCAGGGCTACACAGACAAACCCTGTCGCAAAAAAATAAAAACAAAACAACAACAACAAAGAAAAGAAGAAAAGGAAATTTAAATAAAAAAGACACACACTGGATGAATCCTGAGAGAACTGCCTCTTGAAAGGGGCTGTAATGTGGTGGTTAGTGTTATTGACAGCATTTAGCATCACCTGAGATTTAAGCTTCCTGGCACATCTATGGGGGATTATCTTCATTATGTTAATGAAGACCCAACCATTATGGCTGGTACCACTCTTGTGCGGGACTGTATACTGTTGTAAGCTGTGGACTGTCCCCTCAGCACTAGTCTCTGCTCTCTTCTGTAGCTGTAACACGATCAGCTGCTTCAACCAGCTGTGTAGGACCCAGAAGGGCTGCAATGCCCTGGCTGAGCCTTTCCTTATGCTGCTGTCTACCAAGTTAACATTCTGCGGTTCCTCTAGGATCAAAACATCCTGACTAAGGCATGGTGCCCCAGGAAGGGAATTTATACTTGACATCCTATTGCCCAGTTGAGTTCCTGTTTTTTCCTGAGTTTGTATTTTTCCTTCCCTGGCGTGGTGTATATATTGAACCTGCTCAGTAAAGGCATGGGCATTCTCTCATAACGAATGAGCCGAGTCTGAGTCTTTCTTTAATCCCCCAGGCCTACACCCGAGCTCGGTACCGAGGGCAGCGCTGGAGCTGTCACAGCTGCTTCAAGCTCTGGTTGCCATGACTTCCTCACAGTGACTATCATACCATGAACTACCGACATAAACCCTTCTTAAAGTTGCTTTTGATAGATTATTTTATTACATTAACAGGAAAGGACACTACAGCTGTAGTTCCTTAGTTATCTTCTGTGTCATTTGTGGAGGGTCTGTGTCTGTCTAGACAAGTGGGTATCTAGTTTTGCTAAGTTTTACAGCCCTACTTGTCCTTTGTGAGACTAGCCATTTGGGATATGGTACCACAAGCCATTGGGGCTCTAAATGACTGGGTTGGAAGTCCTATGTCTCTGGGTCAAGCTTATAAGTAGTTAAAGCCTGACCATTAAGGTGGGATTTTCTGCTGTTTCTGTTCCTTTTGTCTCTATGCTATGGTTGTATATCAGATCCAAGGGCTGTGCATGCTAGACTGGTACTCTTCCACTGTGCAGCAAGCCCCTCTAAATGCTAGTGTTAGTTCTTAAACCCAAGAGAAGCAATTTCATGCAGAAAACACCTTGTCTATTCTATAAGTAAAACAACACCTTTACCCTCAGTGCAGAGAAATCAAGACCACAAGAATTCTGAATGGGCCTTTGGAAATTAACTTGTTCTTATTTTATTTTTCTTAATTTATTGTTAAGTTTGAGGCCAGCCAGAGCTATGTGGTGAGACCCTGTCTGAACCATATTATTTTATTTTTAATTATGTGTATGTTTGTACCTGTGTGGAGGTATATGCACAGGAGTACAGGTACCCACAGAGGCCAGAATAGGGTTGCTGCATCTCTCTGGAGCTAAGAGTTTTAGGCAGGTCTGAGCTGCCAGATGCCTGTGCTGTGAACTGATCTCAGGTCGTCTGGAAGAACAGGAAAGCTTTTAACCACTGAGACATCTTTCCAGTCCCCACAGACATTAAAATAACACCCCTTCCAAGAAAACCCCTTCCTAGTTTGTTTTCTCACTATCACGTTGCTTCTTCATGACATACTACTATTCTTTGTCCAAATCAATATATTGGCAACAGACTCTTGGTTTGTTTCTTTGTTTTGTTGTTGTTATTTTGAGATAGGTTTCTCTGTGTAGCCCCTGGATGTCCTGGAACTTGATCTGTAGACCAGGCTGGTCTAGAATTCAGAGATAACTCACCTCTTCCTCCTGAGTCTTGGGATTAAGGGTGTATGCCACCACGCCTGGCGTATTAACAAATTCTTTTTTTTTTCTTTTAAGGATTTACTTATTTATTTTATGCATATGAGTGCTCTATCTGCATGTACACCTGCATAACAGAAGAGGGCATCAGATCACATTATAGATGGTTGTGAGCCACTATATGGTTGCTAGGAATTGAACTCAAGACCTCTTAACCACTAAGCCATCTGTCAAGTCCAGTAACAAATTCTTAATTGCCTTTTAGGGACTTCATTTCCGTCCAAGCTCCTGTGCCATGTAAAACATATATAAATTCCTATGCTTTCTTCCTAGTCATCTACTGTCTGCTACATTAAGTCCTGGGTCAAAGCAATATAAGTGCTGTTTTGGGGAACCCAAGTGTAATTCCCAGTGCCTACATTGGGTGGCTTCCAACTGCCTGTAAATATAACTGCAGGGGTCAGCTGCCTCTGGCTTCTGTGAGCACCTGCACTAACTGTGGCAAACATATAAATAAAAATAATAAAATTAAATCTTTGTAAAAAAAAAAATAATTCTTGGACCCAGCAGGGCCTCTAACAGGATTGAGGTGTCTACAAAGACAACCTTTTGTGCTTGTATATAACAAACTCACCTCAAGGTCCTCCAGCCCCTATATTTACAAGTAGTTAGGGACTTACAGCCTGCTACTGTTCTCTCTTCTGGGACAGTTAACAAGAACAACAACTGATTCTCCGTCATATCCACCCTGTGCATCCACTTTTTAAGCCTTTGAGCCCACCATTACAATCTAGCTTTCATAGGATATGTCAAGTACTATCATGATGCTTGAAACAGCAGTAAATGTATCAGGTGACAACTATCTCATGCAAGGTAATGTGTATTGTGTATTAACACTTGAGGACAATGGATTTGAAGGGAATACATTCTCTAGAAAGACAAAGAACGAGGGAGTGGTAGCTGCAATATCACAATTACCATGGTAGCCAGCATCCCAGACAGCATCCCAGACAGTCCACTTTCTGTACTTTCTGCTGAGACTTATGGCCTTGGCAATCCTGGAAGCAGGGACTTCTAAGTTGCACAAGGCTGACCCATGAACCAACAGTATAGTACGTGATAAAATGCAATTTCAGAGTATGTGACATTCATGAAAAAAAAAACAATAACAAATGAAAAACAACTCTAACTTCAAAGGGATGAGACAGTTTCCTCTGAATCCAAATAGGAGTAAGCATGGCCCAGGAACACAGTTGTAGCCTACCTCAAATTCATGTACTAATGTGGAATCAGTTTCATTGCATTTTTGTATAGACAACAAAGAAAAACATGAATTAAGACTCTTTAAAATACACTGATGGGAACATTAGGCAAGTAGATTAAAGGGAAAGAGAAGAAACCCCTGCTATGAGCCCCAGATGCTAGCTGATGACATCCTTAGGTTTTGGTAGAAGCTAAGGTTTTGTTGAAGCAAAAGGTTTTATGTTAGTCACAGGATGTTAAGTCTGACAAAGAAGTGGTAAGGATTGGCTATTTAGGGGCTAAAGATGGACTGTTAGTAGGCTCCGGGTCTGCAGTATAATGGAGCCAACTTCTTCACAACGACAAATGTTCCATTCAGTTCCTCAGCTCTGCGATTGACTGATGGGGCAGTGAAAGATGTGGCCTCTTTCTGAGAAGTTTATGACAGTGATAAAGCATCCGCCCTGTTCATGTCAGCACATCTCCTGATGTCTCTGCTCAGCTCACGTTAGGCAGTCATGCTGCTGAGACTGTGAGTGTAGCTTCTGACATCCCTTCCATGCCACTCCCCAATATGCCACCCTGTCCTGGTGTTCTGAGAAAGCTGTTTAGCAACAGCTGCAAGAAACACTTGTAACCTTCCTAAGAGGAAGATGAACCCCAGCATGGAGGAGGGCACCGTTCCTGAACCACAGCTAGAAGAAATCTGTACAAATCAGCCTTGTTGAACCAACCTTTCTCTTCCTAGTCATATGGCCATGATTAACCTCTTGCCTAGTCGCCTTTTCTTCATAGACTGAATGGCTGTCTTGGTTACTGTTCTATTATGACTAAGGGAACTCAGAATAGGAACCATTTAATTGGGAATTTGCTTACAGTTTTAGAGTCCATGATCATCATAGCAGGAAACAGAGGCACGATGCTGGAACAGTAGCTGAGAGCTTTACACCTAGACCCATGGGCAGCAGACACCTGGGCCTGGTGTAACCTTCTGAAACTTCAAGGCAAACCCACAGTGACGTACCTCCTCCAAGGCCACACTACCTAATCCTTCCCAAACTGTGGGCCAAATATTCAAACTTGAGCCTACAGGGGCCATTCTCCTCTAAATCACCACAGTGACCTTTGTCCAACAACTCAGAATATCTTTTGTTTGTTTCTGGAGAAAATCTGCCTGGCTCTGCCAGAATTAAAGGTGTGTGCAAGCACAATCCAGAGTTTAACTTTTAACTGCGTCAGTCTTTGTTTTTGAGTACTCTGTGCTGTGTAAAGTGTATGTTCAAAGATAGGTGTGCTTTCCTCCTATTCATGTCGTCCCATCACCCCAAGACAGCATGGAGGAAACTGTCTCTCCCATAGATAAATGAGACCACTTTGTAAGTACACCCTCCAGTCCAGTCAGCCTTTGGATGACTAATCCAGCTGGCCAGTTTGTTTCTCACATATGTCTTCTCTCATTCTACCATGTGAATCCCAGAGATCAAGCTCAGGTCACACATAAGCTTGGTGACAAGTGCTTTTAACAACTGAGCCATTTCACCAGCCCAAAATCTCGAATACTTAGTAAATTTCAATGTCGGTCCTATGAGAAATCTAATAGAAAGATATACACCTCCATAAACTGAGGCTTGAAAATATAATCAGATGGATGACAGCTCCAGTATTTCTCAGGTGTTAGCGATGCTTGGGACTTTAATGTGTAGACAGGATTCCTTTTGGATGGTCAGGCTGTAAAGCCTACCTCAAAGACTACCTCCGGTGACACTCTTTCTCCAACAAGGCCACACCTCCTAATCCTTCCCAAACAGTTCCACCAATTGAGGACCAAGCATTCAAATATATGAGCCTGGGGTGGGGGTTCTCATCTAAACTACCAGTCTCCATGTTCTAAGGAAGTCAGCCTTACTTAACATCTCCCCATCAGCTGCCTGACTTCAGTCTGCTTTGTCCATCCATTTTGTTTTGTTTTCTTAGGCAGAATCTAAGGCTGGCCTCAAACTTGTAGCAATCCTCTTGCCTCACTTACTCCATGCCTCTGCCAGGATTAAAGGTGTGTGTAAGCACAATCCAGAGTTTTAACTTTTTTTTTTTTTTCGAGACAGGGTTTCTCTGTGTAGCCCTGGCTGTCCTGGAATTCACTCTGTAGACCAGGCTGGCCTCAAACTCAGAAATCTGTCTGTCTCTGCCTCCCAAGTGCTGGGATTAAAGGTGTGAACCAGCACCGCCTGGTGAGTTTTAACTTGTTTTTAGTTGTTGCTGTTGCAGTTGTTTTGGAGACCGAGTCTACATACCCTTGGCTGGCCTGGAATTCATTATATATCCTAGCCTAGCCTCAAACTCACAGAGATCTGTCTGCCTCTACCTCCTAAGTACTGGAATATGATTCTTTATATTAAGGTAATTATAATGAATTATTATCTTATTGGAACAGAAATTTTCTCCAACCACCATTGTATTGGTAATTTATTTTTATAGCTATGTATATCCACAGTCAATAAAAAAAGACAAAATACTTCTACTGCATACATATACATACTTTACTGGATTACTTACCAAACGAGTATCTCCTACAACATCCAGCTATGTGAAAAATGTCCTGATCTCACAAAAAGAGGGAAAAAAACCCTTATGTGTAAAGTATTTTGTTAGTAAAACTCAAAACAAAAAACGTTAAGTGTGTGTTTAAAATTGTACTGCTGGGTCCCTTCCGGTCTGGGCCGGAGCACTGAGCAGATTCTGGGAGACAGCTCTGCACCCAATCTCACAAAACCTAGAGGAAGTGGGCCTCCCAGGACCTCTAACCTGGGCAGCAACACCCGCCCCAAACAGGGAGTAATTAAGACCCACTAGGACCCAGGAATTCACTCCTGGACCGGAGCACTGGTTCCTTCTGGTCTGCAACGGAGAACTGAGCAGATTTTGGGCCTCAGCTCAAACCCTAGTAGTAACACTCACCCCACACAGTTCTGAAACAACCAAGATAATAGGAAAGACAGGCTCCAGTCAGAGACAGGGCAGGTAGCACTAAGGAGATCCAAATGGAGAAAGTCAAGTGCAAGAACATAAGCATCAGCAACCCAGGGTACTTGGCATCATTAGAACCTAGTTCTTCCACACTAAAAAGTCCTGAATTCCCCATATCACCAGGAAAGCAAGATTCAGATTTAAAAACATTTCTAATGATGATGATAGAGGACTTTAAGAACATAAAGAACACTCTCAAAGAATTTGAGGAGACCACAGGTAGAAGCCCTTAAAGAGGAAACACAAAAATCCCTTAAAGAATTACAAGAGAACACAACCCAACAGGTGAAGAAATTGAACAAATCCACCCAGGACATAAAAATGGAAGTAGAAACAATAAAGAAATCACAAAGGGAGACTACCCTGGAGATAGAAAACCTAGGAAGAAAATCAGGAGTCATAGATGCAAGCATCACCAACAGAATACAAGAGATAGAAGAGAGAATCTCAGGTGCAGAAGATACCATAGAAAATATTGACACAACTGTCAAAGAAAACACAAAATGTAAAAAGTTCTTAACACAAAACGTCCAGGAAATCCAGGACACAATGAGAAGACCAAACCTAAGGATAATAGGTATAGATGAGAGTGAAAATTCCCAACTTAAAGGGCCAATAAATATCTTCAACAAAATTATAGAAGAAAACTTGCCTAACCTAAAGAACGAGAAGCCCATAAACATATAAGAAGCTGACGAACGGCCAGGCGGTGGTGGTGCACGCCTTTAATCCCAGCACTTGGGAGGCAGAGGCAGGCGGATTTCTGAGTTCGAGGCCAGCCTGGTCTACAGAGTGAGTTCCAGGACAGCCAGGGCTACACGGAGAAACCTTGTCTCGAAAAAACAAGACAAAACAAAACAAACAAACAAAAAAAGAAGCCTACAGAACGCTAAATAGACTAGACCAGAAAAGAAATACCTTCTGTCACATAATAATCAAAACACCAAATGCACAAAACAAAGAAAGAATATTAAAAGCAGTAAGAGAAAAAGGCCAAGTAACATATAAAGGCAGACCTATATAAGAATTACACCAGACTTCTTACCAGAAACTATAAAAGCCAGAAGATCCTGGACTGACATCATACAGACCTTAAGAGAACACAAATGCCAGCCCAGGCTACTATACCCAGCAAAACTCAATTATCATAGAAGGAGAAACCAAGATATTCCATGACAAAATCAAATTTACACAATATCTTTCCACAAACCCAGCATTACAAAGGATATTAGCGGGAAACCTCCAATACAAGGAGGGAAATTATACCCTAGACAGAGCAAGAAAGTAATCCTCCTCCAACAAATCCAAAAGAAGATAGCCACACAAAGATAATTCCACCTCTAATAACAAAAATAACAGGAAGCAACAATCACTGTTCCTTAATATCTCTTAAAATCAATGGACTCAATTCCCCAATAAAAAGACATAGGCTAACGGACTAGGTACATAAACAGGACCCAGCATTTTGCTGCATACAGGAAACCCACCTCAGTGACAAAGACAGACACTACCTTAGAGTAAAAGGCTGGAAAACAATTTTTCAAGCAAATAGTCCTAAGAAACAAGCTGGAGTAGCCATTCTAAAACCTCCAGCCTGAGAACACAAAGGGAGGGACTCATGGCTCCACCTGTATAGGTAGCTGAGGGTGGTGGCCTTGTCAGGCATCAGTGGAAGTGGAGGGCCTTGGTACCCAATAGTTTGGATTCTCTAGTGTTGGGGAATTTGAGAGCAGGGAAGGGAGAACTAGAGGATGGTGGGAGCACACCCTCATAGAAACTCCCACAATTATATGGATTAGATATGATAGAGACAGGCCACCAGAAGACTAGATTCCAGAATTCAAACAAAAAATATCTCGATACTAAAATTTGTTTTGAGAATTGTATATTACAGAATACACAGCCTTGGTGTATCTACTCATCAAGCAAGCTGAGCAGATCTGCTCGAACCTCTGAAGTCCTGGAATCTTAGCTGAATGCAGTGAAGACACAGATGTCAGAGGCTTATCAATTTACTCTTCCCCCCACCCCTCTTCTAATATCTCAATGCCAGTAATCAGCTTGAAGAAGTTAATGAAGAGTCGGCGCCCCTATTCCTTGGGCTTGGGGACTGAGGTGGTCAATACTGGGCTGTCTTTCTAGGGAAAAGTAGTGGTTTTGTTGGAGCAGGGAGGAATAGCTAGGATTTACTGCATAGCCATAGCCTATTGGTAGAAATTTGTATAATTGTTATTAAGCTAAAGTTATAATTTCTTAAATGGTACAAAATTTACTTTGATTTCAAATTTAAAGTTTTCATTGGTATAAGTTTCTTATTGATATAAAAGTGAGATTAATATTGTTACTCTCCTAGGCATTGTGCCTATATAACACATTTAGGAATGCAAGGCTTAGACCCAGTCCTTCTTTAACTTTTTAAAATTGAGATGGTTAACCTGTTAGTTAAGGGCCTATAGCAAATTCATGGCTCTCAGTTTATTGTTAGGGTGTTTTCTATATTTTATTTAGAAATAGCTGAGAGGAGTTAACATACAGCAGTCCAGATTGCCTTACATGGATAGTTGGTTTTCAAAATGTCAGAAGTCCACAGAACTGACGTTTCTGTATTATTATATATATTCTGTGTGTATGTGTGTGTGTGTGTGTGTGTGTGTGTATATATATATATTCTGTATTATTATAATACAGAAATGTAAACATTTCTGTATTAATGTTCATTTTGATTAGAGACCTGTCTGCTTCTGACAGCTTCCTGTCTTGGATTCTTAGAAGAAATTGAGCATCTTTGGAATTACTCCTGTTGTGGTGAGACAGTCACTAGGCAAGAACTGCCTCTTTTCATCTTCAGACAAATTACTGTCCTGAAAAGGACACACTTGCCGAATAGTCGACTGATTATATCTGACAAGACAGAGTAATCAGCCCTTAATAATTCTGCATCACTAGGTCTGTCAGATGATCCTGGGCCAGAAGGCTGAAGATCAGATGCTCCAACGTTGTGTAGTATAGGGACTGTCCAGGTGTTCAGCGGTCTCTATAAACTGGCTAAGTTTTAAAACCTATGCTTTGTGCTTCCCATCATTTCAGTTAATTCAGTCATTCTGAATTTCTGACGGGGTTGAAGACTTATAGTTGTAAGGGGCCCCCAAGGGGAGTCCCCACTCTCACCCAGAGTTGCTCGCACCCAAGGAAACACGGAGACTGGCTTGATGCAAAATAGCAATAGGTAGTTTACTGACAAGGGCCCTTAGATCGAAAACACATCCCATGCAAGGGAGGGATTTTGACACCCAGCTCTGACAGTTTAAAGTTTATATAGGGAACGGCACAGGGGGAAGGGGGAGAGCAGGAAACTTTGGTGCGGTCACATTTGATTGGATATTTTAAACATCAGCAATAGGTGTAAGTTATCATTTTGGCGGGCATAGCAAGCTTTTCCTGGTGGTCATGATGACTCGTATTTTTTTGTATTTTTGGCCATGAAATCTCAGACTTTCTGATAGGAGAATAAAAACACCAGATGGCCCATTTCTCATTTGGGCATGTTTAGACTTGACAAGGTTTGTCTTGGTTTTGTTCCTACATTCGTGGTCACCTTGCCCTAGGAGGAACTGGTTATTTTTTGTTTTGGCTGTTTTCAGCAAATTCTTGGTGGTCTGGGGGGTTCTGCTGAGGTATTTTGTTTTTTTTTTCCTCACATTCCCTACTTCTCTTATTAAAATTGATTTTAATCTTAAAACCACAGGGCAGTATCTTCAGGTTCTTTTCCTAAGATCTCATATGTCCGTCTTAATGTCAATATCTGGACAGCATTGACCCTGTCTTTTATAAAAGCAACTATCTTATTAAAGATACATGGTCCCACAGTCAACAGCAAGAGTAGAATTACAAGAGGACCTGCAAGGGAGGATATCAATGTGGTCAGCCAAGGGGATCTATTAAACCAGCCTTCAAACCAACTCTGCTGTATTTCTCTGTCTTTTTGTCTCTGATCTAGTCTTTCTCTAAGTTTGTTCATAGAGTCTCTAATTGCTCCTGAATGGTCTACATAAAAACAGCATTCTTCTTTCAAGGCAGTGCACAATCCTCCCTCTCTAAGTAGCAGCAAGTCTAACCCTCTTCTATTCTGCAATACAACTTCAGCAAGGGAGGTTAATGATTCTTCTAGTTTGGACACTGACTGTTTCAGGGCTCTTAAATCTACATCCATGGCGGCCCTTAATTCATGAAAATAGTGTGGGGTCTGAATCAGTGCAGCAGTCCCCGTTCCTACTCCTGCAGCCACTCCAAGTCCTAATATGACAGCTAGAGTTAAGGAAATGGGCTCTCTACGAAAGCGTCTAGAGGATCTAGGTTCGTGGTCAAAAGTGTCTGCAGGGTGGTAGTAGACCCGAGGGACTAGTTGAACAAGCACACAGTAATCTTTGGTTTCATCAAATACAGCAGTGGAAATACACGGGGATAGTCCAGACCCACAAGCCCACCACTTATCTATTTCTGGTACTAAATACTTATTTTCAGCAGTCTTTGGACTCTTAAGGATCTTATTACATAAATGTTTATAAGCAGTAGGGGGGTTCCCAAACAAAGTCCTTGTCCTGAAACTTCAGGGAGAGTGAGTCTATTTTCACTGTTTCACGTGCATGCCTCATGGTTGGTGGTAGTGTTAAAAGTCCCTGTTGTAGCGAGGCCTTCATAATAGGGGGGCCCTGAGGAGAGGCAGAGCCAGCATGACTTAGTCATCTCAGGTCGTGAGCTGTTTATTATAGTGAAAGCCCCTTGAATTAAACTTAACAGCCTTTGTTCAGTGTCTGGAATAACTGTGGTGGTGAAAGGGGAGCTGGCGAGGGAAAAACCTTCTGTGGGTGGTATGGGAGTTACCAGTACACCACGTGGAGGTGATCTCTGTTTAGGTAACACTTGGTTGGGACCTATCGGTAGGGCAGGGAGGCTTTCTATTTTTAGGCGAATGAGGAGGACAGATCCTACCCCTCCTCCATGTTTGTAAAAGACTAGGCCCCATCTCATACCATTATGCCACTTAGAAAAGCTAGTTGTCTTATCCTTTTCAGTAAATTCTATCTTTATGACATCTACAACACTTCAGGAGCATGGCTTCCCTTTATATAGTTCCATATCTGGGGCAAACCTGTTTGGTCCTGGATTTGCAAAAGAAAAAGTCACTCTGTCTCGGTTGGATGGTGTTCTCCACTGCCAATCTCCATCATTCGAGGTAACACAACTCCAAGCTCCACAAAAGAACTATTGGGGGCCATCACAATACTTGCCTCTATCAAACTCAGGACAGCTATAAAACCCATACCTGTATACCATGTTAGGGAGAGTACTTGCAACTACACGGTTGATCTGTCGGAAACAAAAGTATAAGATTGGCCACCAAGTGCCGGGGGGAGCAATTCGCTGTGCACTGGTTATGACAGTTCCAGTTCTTGTATCTATAAGTTGCCAGGTGAGTTGTTGGGGAGCGTGGGGATTATTTCCCATCACCAGAGAAATGCCTATTGCGAAGGCGCAGCTTAAGGGGATTATCAGTCTTTTCCAGAATCCACTCATCTTGGTTAACTTCAGGGGGAGCTCTTTTGATGTGTGAGGCATGGACCCAAGGGGGAATCCCGTCTACCTTAAGGCGGTTGGGGTTGTCAACAGTACCAGGTAAGGTCCTTTCCACCGTGGCTCGAGGTTCCCTGTACGGTGTCTCCGTATCAACACTGCATCTCCAATTTCAAACTTGTGGGGAACAGCCGTGTCTCCAGGGACATAGGTGTCTTTCAGTTGTTCCCAGATTTCTTTCTTGACTGTTTCTAGAGCTCTGAGATGGGCTAGGAGAGAAGATGGTGGGATAGAACCGTCATCAGAGCACCGCTTTCTAATGTCTCATATATTGGAGGAGGTGGCCAAACATGATTTCGAAGGGGGTCAATCCCAAAGGTCCTGGGGTGTTCCGTACCTGGAACAGTGCAAGGGGGAGAAAAGCTGTCCAATCACCCCTGCCGGTCTCTAAGGTCAATTTTGCTAAGGTCTCTTTTATGGTTCTATTCATTCTTTCTACCTGTCCTGAGCTCTGAGGTCTATACGAACAATGCAATTTCCAATCGAACCCCAGTTGTCTGGCCAGCCCTCGACTTACCTGTGAGACAAAAGCTGGCCCATTGTCTGACCCAATTACCATTGGTACTCCAAACCTGGGTAGAATTTCTTCCAGTATCTTCTTAGCCACCACATTGGCTGTTTCTTTCTTGGTAGGGAACGCCTCAACCCATCCTGAAAAGGTGTCTATAAAAACTACCAGATATTTATTCCCATATCGGGCAGGCTTAACCTCAGTGAAGTCCACCTCCCAATATGTCCCAGGTCGGTCTCCTCTCAGCCGTTTTCCTTCTAGGCCTCGGCTGAAGCCAGCATTGGTGAAAGCACAAGATTTACAACTTTTTACGATGTCTGTAGCCATTTGCCGTAGCCGTGGCATATGATAGGGAGATTTGTTGGCCAGCTTTATCATCTTTTTTTGGTCCTAAGTGGGTAAACTGATGTATGCCAGTCAAGTAAGTCCATGCCTCTTTCCCAGAGAGGACACCTCCTGTCCTCTTAATATTTTGCCAAGGTCTATGTCTTTCTCTACCTAATAGGATCATCGGTCCCTGTGCCGCTTCTTTTGCCATGTGATCTGCCAGTTGGTTTCCTTTTTCTATTGGGCCAGTCTCTTTTTGATGTCCCAAACAGTGTATGATAGCCACTTTGCGGGGCAAATGAATAGCTTCTAATAAGCTGAGAATCTCTTCTTTGTTTTTAATTTCTTTACCAGCAGATGTCACCAGTCCACGCTGTTATAAATTGCCCTATGCACATGGGCTGTGGCAAAAGCGTACCGGCTATCAGTGAAAATGTTAATAATTTTTCCTTCTAACAGTCTTAGAGCTTGTACTAGGGCGATAAGTTCTGCCTTCTGGGCCAATGTCTCTTCCGGCAAACTGCTAGCCCATATAACAGTCTTTCCATCTACCACCGCTGTCCCGGCCCGACGCTTACCTTCTACCATGAAGCTGCTTCCATCAGTGAACCATGTCGGTGCACCCGGCCATGGTTGGTCAGTCAGGTCGGGTTGGATTCCCACCTCTCCAGCCAGTATCTTTTCACACCGGTGAACTGGGGTTTCATCAGTATCAGGCAGCAAAGTAGCAGGGTTAAGGATAGCGGGTGGGGCAAAAGTTACCCGCTCAGTCAACAACAAGCTCTGATAGTGTATCACCTGGGCATTGGTCATCCAGCGGTCTGGTGGTTGTCTAATAATGCTTTCTAAGGCATGGGGGGCCACTACAGTCACATTTTGGCCCATAGTCAACTTATCAGCATCTTTCACCAGCACAGCCATTGCTGCTATTGCTTGCAGGCAAGAGGGCCATCCACTGGCCACTGGGTCTAACTTTTTAGATAGGTATGCCACTGGGCGTTTCCATGGCCCCAGAGTCTGAGTCAGAACTCCTCTAGCAATCCCCTTCCGCTCATCAATGTATAAAGTAAATGGCTTAGTCAAATCAGGCAATGCTAGGGCAGGCGCTTGTAATAAAGCCCTTTTCAGGCTGTCAAAGGCCTTCTGATGTCTTTAGTCCAGTTAAACTCTCCTTTTTCTTTAGTGAGAGGGTAAAACAGGGCTGCCAAGGTGGTGAACCCCAGTATCCACAGTCTACAGAACCCTGTTGTCCCCAGGAATTCTCTTACCTGGCTGGGGGTGGTTGGGGTCAGGATCTGCATCATGGTCTGCTTTCTGGCATCAGTCAGCCATCTCTGCCCATTTCTCAAGACGTATCCCAAATAAGTCACTTCTGTCTGGCACAATTGTGCTTTCTTGGCAGAAGCCTGATACCCCAACTCACCTAGCTCAGCCAGGATCTTCTGGGTTACTTGTTCACATTCTTCGTAGGTTTCTGCAGCCAATAAGAGGTCATCTACATATTGTAAGAGTGTCACCTGGGGATTCTTAGAGCGAAAAGCGGTAAGGTCTCCATGTAATGCCTCATCAAACAGGGTGGGAGAGTTTTTGAACCCCTGAGGCAGTCTTGTCCACATGAGCTGTCCAATTCTCCTGCTCTCCAGGTCCCACCATTCGAAAGCAAACAAAGGCTGGCTAACAGGATGTAATCTCAGGCAGAAAAAAGCTTCTTTTAAATCTAGAACAGTATACCAAGTCCGTTCAGGTAGTAGTGTACTGAGCAAATTATAGGGATTTGGCACTGTAGGGTGGATATCTTGTACTCTTTTATTAACTTCTCTGAGGTCTTGGATGGGGCAATAATCATTAGTCCCTGGTTTCTTTACTGGTAGGAGCGGAGTGTCCCATGGGGACCTGCAGGGGACTAGAATTCCCTGCTGTATCAGTCTTTCAATGTGTGGCCTTATGCCTTCTCTTGCCTCTTTGTTCATGGGGTACTGTGGAACCCCAATAGGTGTAGCTCCAGATTTGAGTTCTATGACTATGGGGGGGGGCGCTTGCTTTGCCATCCCTATCCCTCCTGTCTCAGCCCAAGATTGGGGAAATCGATCCAACCAGTCCTGTAGCCCTCTAGGGGGCGTTACTGTTTTTTGGAATAGCCGGTACTCTTCTCCTAGATGCAGGGACATTATTAAGGTTTGAGGTTTCTCTCCCCCCCACCCCCAGGTCAATTCTGTACCTGAGGGGGTAAAGGTGATTTGAGCTTTTAATTTTGTTAGCAAGTCTCTGCCCAGCAGGGGTGTAGGGCACTCAGGAATTACTAAGAATGAGTGAGACACTTGGTTCTTGCCAAGGTCCATCTTCCAGGTGGTCCAGGGATACTGTTTTTGTCCAGTGTCTCCAATTACCAGAGTTTGTCTTTTATTTTTCCCAAAGGTCTTTTTAATACTGAATATTCTGCTCTGGTATCAACTAGAAAAGTCATGGGGGTCCCCTCCACTTTCAAAGTTACCCTAGGCTCGGGGAGGGGGACTGAGCCCTGTCCCAAGGACAGTAGTCTCGTCTTGATTTTCTTAGGGCATTCTCGAGCCCAGTGGCCTTTTCCCTTGCAATAGGCACATTGGTCTCTTTCTAGTGTAGTTCGATCTATTTTCATGGGTCTCCTTGGGCCCAGCTTTGATCTGTCTCCCAGGTCCCCTAACTGTCTAACTTTAGTCTTTTTCTCTTTTCCTACAACTGCAGCCAGTATTCGTGTCAGATTCCTTTCCTGTCTCTGTTCCCTTCTATCCTCGTCTTCTCTCCTTTCTTTCTTCTCCCTCTCTCTTTCTTCCTCCGTCTCTATCTTATGATAAACTTTCTCTGCCTCTTTAACCACATCTCTGTCATATCATGTATTCTGTCCAAATGCTGCAGCTTCTTTCTAATATCTGGGGCAGACTGCCCAACAAAAGCCATTATGATGTTACCTCTCTGCCCCTCTGTCATAGGATCAAAAGGAGTGTATCTACGATATGCTTCCATGAGATGTTCTAAAAAGACAGCAGGGGCCTCTGTTGGTCCTTATTCAACCTCTCTTACCTTAGCCAAATTGTTGGGGTGTCTCGCTGCCCCTCTGAGACATGCCACTAGAACCCGGCAGTAGATGGTCAGCCTTTCTCTACCTGCAGCCGTGTTATGGTCCCACTGAGGTCGAGTGGGGGGGATGGCTTCATCAATCTCTGCTGGAGTTAGGTTCTACAAAAGCTGGCCAGCCGCGTTCTGGATATTTTTCCGGGCTTCCATAAGAATCCTCTCCCTCTTTTCAGTTGTAAAGAGCTCTCCTAAGAGCAGATTACAATCATCGCAGGTGGGCTGATGCGTAAACATCAGGGATTCCATCAGCCCTGTCAGAGGTGTAGGGTTATCTGAAAAACTAGGATGGTTACTTTTCCAATTGTAAATATCAGAAGAAGAAAAAGGCCAGTACTGTAACAACTGTAACTGATTAGGGCCGGTCGAGGGAGGTCCGGTGGCTCTGAGGGGCAGGGCCACTGTGGAGTCAGGACCCTCTGAGACTGAAATAGGCCCCCTCCTCCTCCTTGTCCCTGCTGAGGGCCCACTTGAAGCTATCTCCACCGGGGCAGGAGCTGGGGGTGCAGAGGGTGCAGGCATAGGCTGGGGTTGAGGAGAGTAAGGAGGGGGTATGGGATCCAGCCAGTCAGCAGGGGGGAGTGGCCACTCAGGGGCTCCTCTATTTCAGGGTATACTTTAGGAGGGAGTGAGGGTTTCGGGGGAGCGCTGGCCTCTTTGTCCGCCTGTGGTTTCTCTTTCTTCTCCACCGCTTTTCCTCTGACAGATAAAACCCAGAACTTGGGCGATGAGCAACCCACGGTTTCATCCATGGGAGCGGATAATGAAACAAGTCCTCCCACACTGTGATATAGGGCTGCTGGTCTGGATGAGATCCAGGTCCCTCCTGAAACACAATCGCCTTAACAGCTTGGATAGTTGTCAAGTTAAATGTTCCTTCCTGAGGCCATCCTACATCAAAAGTGGGCCACTCTGCAGAGCAGAATGTCTGCCAGCGTCCCTTCTTAATGATCACTGACAAATCCTGTCCTCTACCCGTAACGTCTGTCCAATGGTCAAGAGTCAAAGATAATGGAGTCATCACGGTCTGTCCCATCTCAGAATTCTCAAAACTTAACAGAGTAACAACACAAATACAAACACACAAAACTAACACAGTCAGGCACACTAGTCCGTGTCTGGTTTTATAAAACCAACCGAATGCAACTTCAGATGGGGAAGGATTCCACGTCTTCCCCCAGAGAAGGAGCACTCTGTCTCCTTCGTTCAGAAACAGGGCAGTCTGGCTTCCCAGACTCCCTTCCACCCTTGGAAAGTCTTCCAGGGTCACAGCTTGTAGGGTTCCAGGCACGTCTGCCCCCCACCCCCACGGCCAACTAAGACCTTACGGTCTATAGTGGCAGCTGCAAAATACAGAAGCAGCAAAAGCTGCCCAAAATACAGAAGCAGAAAAGACTGCTGCCTAAAAACTGAAACCAAAACAAAACACAGAAACAAACAGAAACAGCAAAGATAGCAGCGCTATACTCAGACACACTCCATTCACACAAACTTACCTCCAAGGGGTCTTCGGGAGTCCTGGGTGGGCACGCACTTCCCAGGTCAGGGAACCATATGTAAGGGGCCCCCAAGGGGAGTCCCCACTCTCACCCAGAGTTGCTCGCACCCAAGGAAACAGGGAGACCAGCTTGATGCAAAATAGCAAAAGGTAGTTTACTGACAAGGGCCCTTGGATCGAAAACACATCCCATGCAAGGGAGGGATTTTGACACCCAGCTCTGACAGTTTAAAGTTTATATAGGGAACGGCACAGGGGGAAGGGGGAGAGCAGGAAACTTTGGTGCGGTCACATTTGATTGGATATTTTAAACTTCAGCAATAGGTGTAAGTTATCATTTTGGCGGGCATAGCAAGCTTTTCCTGGTGGTCATGATGACTCGTATTTTTGGCCATGAAATCTCATAAAGGAGAATAAAACACCAGATGGCCCATTTCTCATTTGGGAATGTTTAGACTTGACAAGGTTTGTCTTGGTTTTGTTCCTACATTCGTGGTCACCTTGCCCTAGGAGGAACTGGTTATTTTTTGTTTTGGCTGTTTTCAGAAAATTGTTGGTGGTCTGGGGGGTTCTGCTGAAGTATTTTGATTTTTTTTTTCCTCACAATAGTCTCACAGCCAATCCCGGCTATTTACTTTGAGAGAAAAGATTTGAGAGGATGGCTTCCAGCTGACATTCATTCTAAAGCCAAGAAAAAAGCCAGGTTCAGAACTAAGTCTTTTAGTTAGGAGAGATGACAGAGGTTCTGGTTAGTCAACAAAATGATGGACTGGGTATTAGGTCTATCTTGTACCTTACTGATACAAATTGGTATAGTCATGCTCTAATTGTATTTTGAGATAAAAGTTTTATCTTAACAGGAAGGGTGATATGTAGGAGGAGCAATGGTGGGAGGAGTAAGGAGAGGAAGAGGAAGGAAAGGAGGAAGAGCTAGGAGAAAAGGGGGGGAGGAAAGAAGGGGGGACAAGGGGGGAGGGGAAATTGAGGAGGATGTTCTCCTGTCTCCGCCCCAGTCAAAGATAGTTGCTATATCTAGGTTGGGTATTGGGTTACACTTTTGATTGTATGGTTATCTTGTTACTGAGCATTACTGAACTTATAAAGCCTTTAACATTAAAAAATAAATAAATAAAAATAATAATAAAACTGTACTGCTCTATAGAAAGGGTGTCTTGAGCCGGGCAGTGGTGGTGCATGCCTTTAATCCCAGCACTTGTGAGGCAGAGGCAGGCGGATTTCTGAGTTCGAGGCCAGCCTGGTCTACACAGTGAGTTCCAGGACAGCCAGGGCTATACAGAGAAACCCTGTCTTAAAAAACAAAAAAAGAAAAGATAAAAAAAGAAAGGGTGTCTTGGTGCTAGGATATTAAAATAAAATAAAGACTAAGAATTAACCACACGATGAACCAATTCTAAAATGATCTCTTCATTTTTAATTTCTTGAAAGGCAAGTTCATAGCACACTCCAAGCAATGGTTTGAGAAAGAATATGTCAAGAAAGCAAAGTTTTAAATGATTGTTTCAAATGAGTTTCCTGGAATTTCTGTCCAGCCAATAATTAGTCATCATTTAAATCTCTGTGTGGAGTAGCAAACATCTCAGAAGTGGGATGAGTCACCTAAATTCACACTCCTCTGTAATGCAATTAAAAGCAGTATAACAGAAACAAAAATAAATAGTGTAGAAAGAACATATTTGGCAATTTAAAATAATGTTAAAATCTTTCAAATATAAATTACATTTACTCTTTATAACCAGACAGAAAGTTAGGCTGTTTAGTGGGTCCAATGTGACTTCAGGAACTGGGGTAATGAGGTGAGAGCAAGCCACCACTGGTCTTCAGAACAATGCTTGCCTTCGCCAGCAGTGTGGAGGCTGGCAGTGGCCAGACAGCTGAGTGAGCTGGTTAAACCATTCCGTGAGCTGTCTGGACGTTGTCTCCACTATATACCAGGTGTAGTTACTCTGCTCTATTTCTCTCCAAATGATCAGCAATCAATATATGAACAATTTTAGGGAAATTCAAACTGAAATGTTTCACTGCCTTCTTAAAATGTATCAGATACGATTCTTACATTCTGCCCTTCTAGATACTTTGTATTTTCATTATAAACCTAGATGAGTAACATCCCAACCATTTAACCTAAATGAAGAAAACCTGAAAGTTAAGTTTTGAAGCTTAGTTAAGAAATACACCTATGTCATCTTCCCTGGCCATAAGATGGAAATGGAGAACCCCACACATCCATGGTGTACCACAGAAGGCACTGCTTACATCTATTTCCACTGTCCACTGAAGCCAAATGCCCATTCCTAACACCCACTGGGGTCTCACAGTCAAAGAGCTGAGAAGGGCTAATTTAAACAGTAACATCTACCTAAAGACGCATGGGAAAGCAGGAGGCGAGTGGAGCACAGTGCAGCCATCCAGCCTCCCCTGCAGACACTTCAGTCCCCACCTCCCATGTTTGGAAACACTGCCTATGTGAAAATCCTCATCAAGACATTTCAGATCATGAGTTGTGTAAAATCCAGACTCCTTTGGCTACACATCTGTACCTGTTAAAGAATTATATTATCCTTTTTGTAAGATGAGAGGTAGTGACATTTTATTCTTTCAATGCCGAGTTAAAAATTGCACACATCTGGCACGTGGGTCACAAGTGAGAAGCACAGAAGTGGCACTGTCCACTCCTGCTTTGCTATGTCAGGTCACCCACATTCGTTGGCAATGGCAGCTGGCCGTCGCTGCTGTACTATTCCGCATACAGCACAGGTGGACTTCCATCATCTTTCAGAAATGAGGCTGCTTTCCTTCCATTCTTCTGAACATGATCTTCATTCATTTTCTCCAAAGCTTCTATCTACAGAACCAATCATGGAACCCACTCGTCAAGTTTTGACTTTTTATGAACATACCTGACCAAGGTGGCATTTTCCTCTCTAACCATTACTAATGATGCTGGCCTTGATTTACAATCAATCAATCTCAATCGCTCTCTCTCTCTCTCTCCTTCTCTTCCTCCTTCTTTCTTCTCCTCCCTCTCCCTACCCCCTGTGTTTGCATGTGACATGTGCACATATACCTGTTTGCTTTTCACTCGATTATATTACCAAGGTCAGCACTGAGTATCTCTATGAAGCCAGGAACTGGAATGTGATCATAAAACTCCCACTCCACAGTGTCAACCCCATCTGACTGAGCTGCAGCTCTCTGCACTTCCTGCCTGCTCTTAGGTTCCCCCAGAGCTTGGCCAAGCTCAAGTTTCACATGAGAATTTCAGAATACTCTAACTACTCTCTGCGTTGTGGGTAAAACGCTGGGGGAAATGTCTTTTTAAAAGACATCCTCTCTCTATGTAGCCCTGGATAGCCTGCAACGCTCTATGTAGATCAGGCTGGCCCCAAGCTCTCAAAGCTAAACCAGTCTTTGGAATTAAAGGGTGTGCCATCACAGCTAGCTGTTGCTTTTACATTTTAGTTTTTGTCCAATCCTAAGGTATCAAGAGATCTCTGAAGGAATCTGGCCTTCTGCCTCTTTGTTCCCATGGCTCGGTACTACAATGAAGGACTATCTGTTTGTGGCTACTAGCTTTCTACCTTCTGCTAAGGGCATGTGGGTCCCATGAGTTTCCATTTTTACATCACCCAGAGTGCTCCTCAGTCAACCTCCTCACATTCTTCAGGCTGAAAAAAATAAAACTAAGCTGGGAATATGTTGTTGTTCATCCTTTCTTTTTAGACCCCCGCCATGGAACACACTACGTAGACCATGCTGCCCTAAAACTCAGAGATCTTCCTGTCTCTGGCCTCCTGGGTGCTGAGATTAAAAAGATGGGCCATGCCCGGTTTTCTATTACTTATTTTAAGCAAACTGGCAACTCTGAAAAAAGTGTTTTGGTGTGTGTAGAGAAGGAAGATGTGTTCCTTTGGAGAGTGCAATGTGCAATCTGAGCTCTGGGCATGTCCCCAGGAACAGCAACAAGGCGAAGAGCTGTGTAGCACTCACCTCAGCTAAGAAATCAGCTTCATTGTCTGCTGAGATGTTCAGGCCAGAAACAGCATTGAACAGCTCCCGTTCATTAAGGGCTTCCTTTACCCCTCCTTTCTGGAAGAACTGACAATGGCATGCAAATGGTCAGAGACATCAGCAAAGTTCTCACAGACCAGCATGGACAAGGCACCAGTAAACTCCTTCACCATTTTGCAGGCATTTGGTTAACGGGCCCACGTTCTATTTGATACTGTCCATCTTTAGTACCTGCTCTGTTTCCTGGTATCTCTCTTTCACTTATAAACATGGTGCCTATGTTCAATTACTTCAGCATGGCATCATACAGACAGATGCTACATTCACTTAATCCCATGAATTATAATTTTTAAGCAGCCCACAGGTTACCTCCAGTACAAAGTTATTCTTTCCCTTATTTCTGCTGCTAGAAAATCCTGTCCCTTAGAAATGGGAAGTGAGAGTGACAGGCACTGTTCCTCCTCCTCTTAGAGCAACGTGGCAGGAAGCAGCAAACTCACCATTTTCCACTGTTGGTTTATACACTATGTATGCATTAGGTTAACTCACTACGGAAACAGCAGGAGTCAAACCAGAACCATAGTCTCTTAGAAACAGGCCACATGAGTCACAGACTCAAGAGTCCATGAAAGAATTTTGAAAATGTCCCTTTTATCTCCTTATCTGCAAGGTAGCTGGTAGCCCTTCCTTATTTCTACAAATATGGCTCTCTTAGGATTGAGGAAAACATCTGAACCTGTTAGGTCCTTTAAAAGATATTGCTTTGCACGCCTACCTGTGAAACATTTCTACAGTCCCGGAATAAGAACTCCAGGCCATGAGGATGGGTTGGTTCCACCGACTGGCTGACGTCAATCAACCAGACCTAGTAAACAGAAAGCACAGACTGATATGTGTAACTCAGTAACTCCCATCAGGAAATGTAACCTGAATAGTAACTAAATGTGCCACTTACCTTCCCAGCATGCCACAACATGTTATACTCGCTGAGGTCAGCGTGCACCAGGGTACATTCCTTATACAACTGCTGCATCAACTGGAAGAAAGGACGACAACATTTAGGAAATGATGGCACAATTGAATTTACCTCTACTAAATGAATTAAGTTACTGATTAAAATAAACACTTCAATAACTACTTTCCAAACAAACAAGTTAGAAACTTATTCCTTTCTTTGTCACAGTAATGAATTGGACCCAAGGACTCACACATGTTCTACAATTGAGTCACAGCCTCACTCAAACCCTTCCTCCTTGTTGCTATGAGTGTTGCTTAGGAGGATGAGGAATAGCAAGACACAGCAGAGAATTAGTGTGTGACATTCTGCTTTCTTGCTGGGACAACAAAATCAGCCCATGGGCCAGATTCCAAGTGCATCTGTTGCCTAGCAGGGGACCAAGGTAAGCCACTTCCCTCTGTAAAAGGATAAGTGTCTCACTAAGACCTCCATACACAATTCCTGCGAAAAATACTTGCTTCCAGTGATGGTGGAATAAGAATAGAGATGTTCTTGTTTGTAAGCTGGTGTCTTATTATGTAGTATAGTCTGGTATTGAACTCATCAACTTTTGCCTTATACTCTCAAGTGCTGGAATTCCCAGTGTGTGGCACATGCGGCTAACAGGCTTTTTAAATTAAGGAGCATTACACATTCAACATAGTGATAACCCCTAACCTTATACTTGAAACCATTTGTTTGCTCCCCCTAACAGAATCAAAGTTGACCACTTTGTCTCTTCCACAGTCACCCAAAGCAGCCAGAAAAGAGTTTCTTTTTCGTTGCTCTTCTTTTGGCAGTGGAAGGTGGTTTATCTCTAATGGTATCCTTTTATGTAAGTGTACGTATTCATGAATGTATACATGTGGGGTATACATGTGCATGCATATGGGAGCCAGAAGTCCATGTCTGGTGTCTTCCTCTACTGCTCTCCACCTTGTCTAGAGACAAGGTCTCTCTCCCCATAAACCTGGAGCTCATGGATTCAGCTAGACTACCTGGCCAGCAAGGCCCTGGCATCCTCCTGTTTTCTCCCCAGGGCTGTGATTGCAGACACACGCCATAACACCAGGTTTTTTAGAGGGACACTAGGAGTGCAAACTCAGCCTTGGGCTTGCACAGAAGTATACTGGCTTTAATAAAGTCCACTCCCTGAGCCCACATTTCCTGTTTGCATCAGAGCCCAGAAGTACTGTGATGAAACCAAGCCCCCTGAAGCCCAGGCCCCTCGATGATATGTTTTTATATTCACATGAACTGCTGTATAACACAAAGGCTCTGAGCACACTGTGTCCCATGCACACGGGCCTCTCCGGGGTTCACTGAGAACACTGCAAAGAAACAATGACAGCACCAGGGGCCTTTCCCTAAGTGGGAGACCTCAAATTTAATTCAGTCATCACTCCGAACACTCCTGACAGGAGCTTTCCAGTCTGAGCATCTGACTCAGTGACTACCTGTCACTCCAGTCTTCAGTTTCATCGTCATTCTGCCATAAGGATGCCAACCTACTTCCTCAACAGGAGCTGTAGGCCTTCTTTACTGTTAAGGAATTTCTAAGGACTCGACACAGAAGGATTCCATCTGCTAACCCTGACTAAAGCTCAGAGAAATGTAGTTTCATATTTTAAATCAGCAATGCTAAGAATGAAGCCTGCCCTTGCTCCATGAATGTCTTAAGTTGTCTAAAATCATTCAATACACAAAACACAAAACAACTCTGTTGAGATAGAGTGTCGCTCAAGAGTTCAAGCTGGCCTTGAACTTGAGGTCCGTCAGCTTTAGCTGCCCAAGCTGTAGGATTAGAGACAGGCAGCTTTAATTTTTTAAGAAACGATTTATTTTGACTTTGTATGTATGTGCATCAGATCCTCTCACCTGGAATTCCAGGTGGCTGTGACGCAGCTGCCATGGTGCACGGGACAGGAGCAGTTAATGCTCTTCCTTACTCACTACGCCAACTCTCCTTCCCTACCTCCCTTTCAGACCATGACTTCCTATATAGTCTACTTGACTGAAGCTTAGGATGTAGACAAGGCTGACTCAAACTTGTGGCTATCCTCCTGTCTCTGCCTTCTCAAGTACACAATTGTGTACCACCATGCCTGATATAAAGACACTTTAACGTCATTAACCCATTACAAGATTCTGTTTATCCTTTTACACCACCTTCAGAAGGTATGATTCTGAGATTTTTAAAAGGTTATTATCATTACTAAGACAGGCTCTTGTGCTATGTCCCCAGGTTGGCCTTGAACAGCTGGGCTTGAGGGCTGCAGCACAGCTGGACTTGAGGACTATAGCACACTACTCACAAGTCAGTGCACACATGCTACACAGGCACAGCTTACATCAAGAGTCTGATAGTAGGCGTCTTTCATTTCTTCATCACTAAGCTTCACTTCTTTTAATTTAGGAGCTGGAACCTGATCATGGCCAATGAAAGACATAACTAAAATGTGCTTCTTAAGCAGTACAACTGTTGGACAAGGAATTCCAGCCTTCTGCATTCTGTATAGAAAGAAATAATTAAGAATATAAAGATCAGAAGGAGAAAACATCCATTAATTCAACAAACACCTAACTAGGGCCTGCATTGAGCTGGTATTATATTCTACACAGAAGATGTGAAAACGAAAACAGGTAAGACAGCCCCTGGTTGGGACACTCGACAGTGCAGTGGCATCATGAGAAGGTTGGCAAAGGTACGATAGGTGCCTAGCATATACTATGATTCTCCAGAAAGACCATTTAACAGAGAACTTTCACACATATGATATGATGTCTAGGCAGATGGTGCCTTAAATATCAGTGAAGAAGGAAAATGGCTTTTCATTTATAAAGTAGCAATTCTGATTCAAAACATGGAAATGTTTACTGACAAAAAGCCTCATGAAGCATTAGAAGGTAAAAGCCTTTTGCTATTTCTGTAAGTCAGCTTAAAAGGCAGCATGGATCTTAGCCTGGCTAGCAGTCCTGGTACAAAGGGCAATTCCCAAAGTCACCTGCAGCAAGACCATTTTCTTTACCTTGTAAGATTGTGCATCTCTTTCTCTGCCCACATGCGGATGATCTTACGTGGATTTAGTTTACTGAAGCGATCTTTAAACCTGAAATCATCTTTAATGTACTTGTCACGGTTCTTAAACTCATTAAGGGTTGTTTTAAATACTTTGATGGCACATTCTGTTGGTATAGCTTTACCATCTTCCTTTTCATCCTCCAGGCTAAAGGGAGTAAGAAGAACTAAGTCAATACAGGCTGCCAGTGCATGGTAAGACTCTATCCCAATCAAGTATACCTACTTTGTCTCAAGGTTTTGTCTTTTTTATTTAATACCTTCAAGTATTGTATCTTAATAAATGTTCGGTTTTATGGAGTTCTAATATGTTTCCTAGAATGGCCTGAAATTCCTAGACCCAAATGATTCTCCTGCCTCAGCTCCCCAGGACATGGAACTATAGACAAACACTATTGCTCCTAGTTGGTTTTGTTTCTTTTAATACAAGTATAGTTTCATGACTATAGAATTAAGCTTGACAAATAATGGGAAAACATACTTCTTAAAACAAACTACTATGACCTTGGATGATTTAGGAACAAAACTTAAGAAAATCAACACAGAGAAACCCCTTTTAAAATATAATTCCTTCCTTCTTGGTAGATGTGTAAGGGTGAGTAAAAGGTGTAAGGACGCCCTATGAGTACATGAAGAGGCAGGAGGGAGCAGAAGCAGAGCATGAACGGACACTAGAAATCGCCAACCAGGATGTACAAGGTGAGAAGCACTGGAAACAGAGCAGGGTCAAAGGGGAGGACTTGAATCATAGTCATGAGAGACTTGGGCCCTGTCTAAGGAATCACTACAGTTAAGTCCTGGCTAGAGAGAGAAAATTAAAGGTGGAGATGAGAGACAGGGTGAGAAGACAGGCTGCAAAGAGCTGGGACATTTGTCCAGAGGCAGCAGCCATCATGAGGGCTTATCACATGACCATCATGTTAGAGTAGGAAGAGCAAGGGAGGCAGAGGAAGGGCTGACTCAAGAGGTTTGAATCGGTGATAACTGGGAAGAAAGGAAGGTGGATGGAACTCTAGTAACATTTGCCTCTAAATACCTGCAGGCATGCTAAGCTGGAAGAGAAAAGAAGTGCTTCCAGAAGACAGAATCTGAACTACACCAGCATTCTCTTTGTGTATTACATTCTCTTGGTTATTTCTCTATTCAATCTCAAAAGTTTACAGCCCTTTAGTAGGCTCTGTGGAACCCCTTTTGTGTGCTATGTGAGATCTAAGGCCTCTATCTACGGAGGGCACTTACCTTTCCATATCTGTTCCTGATTTTCTCTACAATGTCAGGCCCCTTTATACAACCCATAATTGGTTTCCTTGGAAGTCTAGCAGGTGTCTTCAACTCTCCATGCCAAGAACAACGGTAGCTTCCTAGATCTATTTTTCCCCTAGGCTCTCATCTCAGGAAATAACACCAACATTGGCTATGCTGGCTAAGAGTGCCCCATGTCCAATCCAACAGCAGAATCTGCTGACTGTACTTTCTAACCATAGCTTCTTATTCTTTACTTCACTGTCACCAAGACTAAAGCAACACAACAGTTCATTTAAACTGCCATGAAGACTTTTCCATGGTCCGAGGGACTGAACCCAGGACTCTCCATGCTATGTAAGTACTGAGCTACATCCCCAGCCAAGACCTTTTTTCTTTTTCTTTTTCTTTTTTACTATCATTCACTTTCCTTCTAGCAGCCCAAGTCATCTTTTGAAAATAAAAATCGCACCTTTGGTTCCCACTGTGCTTAAACAGCAGAGTCCTTTCAGGTTCACAAAGCTTCCTGTTCTAGCTCCTTCTGCTTCCCAGGCTCCTCTCTCTAGTCTACAGCAAAGCACAGCCTGATCTTCCAGGCACACTGGGTATGTCCTTCCTGCGTCACTTCACCAGACTTCCCTGCTCTACTCATCAAAACCGGAAGACTGTCACACTGAAACCTTGTACAGCACATATCTGGCGTTCTCTTTATTTACAACCTTGAAGGCAGCAGTGTTGGAGGCTGTACCGTGTTAGAGTGCAGTGGTGATGGGGACTGTGCCGTGTTAGAGCAGGGAGTTGAGCTCCCAACCACACCCAGCAGATGAAAGCTGCTCAAACATTGGCAAGTGGATGAGGCAGTTTTCAGGAAGAGATGAGAGGCTTTACAAAGAAATAGCCTCAATACTGTAACTATGTTATAGACAGACTAGGCGGACTTGAGATGAGCTTCCTGTCATTGGACAGTTTACCCACAGAGTAAATAAAACCCTATTTAAAAAAAAAAAATCAGAGATAGACAGTCCATGTACCTTAGGCAAATCACATATCCCTCTAATTTTCTGGGCTCTTTTTTTTTTTTTTTTTTTGGACAGGGATTCAGTTAGCCTAGGCTTGCCCCACATTTACTGTGTAGCTAAGGATGAGCTCAAAATCCTGTACCCCTTACCTCCATTCTGAGTGCGGAGATTATGGCATGCACCAACATACCCAGCTCCTTTTTTCCCTAATACAGGGTCTTACTGGTGCTCAAGTGAACTCTTCACTCACAGGAAGCTGCAGCCACCTATGTGCATCCTGCCCGACTTCCTATGCCGACTTAAGGAGGCCCCTCACCACATCTACCTACCGCGCTCCCTACGTCTCTAACATTTACTGTCAGGCAAAAGGACAGATCTGATGACGAGTACAAAATTATCAACAGAGCTGAAGCTTAGATTATAACCCTGACGCAGCCTCCCTCCCTCCATCCCCACCTCTCCCAGGGCAACTGTCACAGTGCTATCTTTCTAGAGTGATGACTAATCTTGGTTTTTAAATTCACTGTATTTGTAATCAGCTAAAACCCAAGCAGCGGGCATGCTATGAAGAATAATTCTCTTCCTTCTCTCCCTCCCCAGTCCTCCTCCTTCTCCACTTTTCTCTTCTTCCCCTTCTTCTTCTTCTTCTTTTTTTTTTTGGCCAGGACAGGGTCTCACAATGTAGCCCTGGCTCAAACTCAGAGATCTTCCTGCCTCTCCCTCCCAAGTGCTGAGATTAAAGATGTGTGCCACCACCGCCCGGCGAGGGATTATTCTTGATCATATTATTTTACGTATGAAGATCCACCCTAAATCTGGGCCAGACTTTCTGGTAACAGCCCACATAAAAGGACAAGGAAGGCATACTTGCCCTCACTCTTGCTGGCTCTTGCCCTCAATCCTGCTGCTGAAGTATCCCTTCACTGGTGTGAGAACCTACTTCTTCATGATTCCAATGCAAACTGAAGACCAGCAGCTCCCTAGGAATTCCCAGGAGCTCCAGAGACATCCAGCCTCCTGGAATGAACAATTATCAGATTCTATCCTTTCTATCAGGAGGCATCCACTGTTGGGAGTATCAGACCTCAGTTTGTGAGACACTCTAATAAATCATCCTCCTTTAGAATACATACATATGTATGTATATGTAACTCTATCATTTCTGCCCTTTTAAAGAATTCTTACTAAGCCAAGAGTGGTGACCCATGCCTTTAATCTAGACACTAAGAGGCATGCAGATTTCTGTGAGCTCGAGGCCAGCCTAATCTACAAAGTGAGTCCAGGACAACCAGGGCTGGTCACACTAAGAAACCCTGTCTTAAAAACCAAAAAAAAAAAAAAAAAAAAAGTAATAGTAATCTGACTAATACACATACAGAAATACCTATGTGGATAATCACCTACAGATCATGTGCTATGTACTTCTCCATTTTTGTTTTTTTGTTTGTTTGTTTGTTTTTGCTTACTTTAAAAAGAAAGTTGAGGTCTGACTGACTTCCTCATGATGTCTTTCCTGAATGTGTCTGGCAATCATCTTGCTCGTATCTCTTCCTACCCTACTGTGGTCTTTCTTTGTGTAATAACTGCATGCTTTTTCTCTGTTCGTCAGTGCTCTTGCTGCAGAGAACTGCCTCCTGTTATGGAAGAGCCTGACTGACTGTTGAGGTGACATACAAGACTGTGTGTACTTTTCCTTTTGTGTGTCTGTGTGAATGAGGGTCAGTAGACAACCAAGGGCATTGGTCCTGGCCTTCTACCTTGGGGCAGAGTCTCGTTGCCTGTGGTCAGGCAAGCTGACCTGTAGGCTTCCAGGACTTCTGTCTCCAGCCCCACTCTGCCATAGGAGCACTGGGAACGCTCACTCACATGTGCACAAGCACTTTAGTCTCTGAGCCAACTCTCCAGCCCCAAGAAAATATACTGTTAATTAAAAAAAAAAATTCAAAGGGAAAACTCATGAAACCCCAAGAAACATTATTTGTTACACTAGCCAGCTCGGCATTTGAAAGGGAGCAAAACCATCTCTCCATTCAGTGAAGCCTTCCACTATTTAACAAGGAAGGAAAAAACAAGGCACACAGTGTATCCACAGTGGTTCACTGAGAATTTAGCTTCAAGGGATGCCTGTAAAAGTCCATTTAAATTCAAGGATCTCTCTACATGTTCCCATGTCATTTAAAGCAGCATGGTTGGGGATGCAGAGATGGCTCAGAGATTAAGAGCACTTGCTGTGCCCCCCATTCCAGAAGACTGGGATTTGTTCCCAGCACCCATGTAGGACATTCACAAACACCTGTAACTCCAGCTCCAGGGAGGCAATGCCATCCAGTCTCTTATTGTCAATAGTACACACACGCACACACTAGCACACACATAGGTCAAAAGAAGGAACAGTACCGTCTAGAATACAGAATGGTCTACTAATACCTAAAAGTCCTTAACACATGTTAACTGGGGGGGAAGATCACTGCATCAGATAAGTAACACACATATACAAAACTTCTGAAAGACTGGACTCAGAATCGGTACTTACAGAAAATAAAACAAGTAAGTTCAGGTAACATGAAGACTTTTTTTTTTTTTTTTTTTGGTTTTTTGAGACGGGGTTTCTCTGTGCAGCCCTGGCTGTCCTGGAGCTCACTCTGTAGACCAGGCTGGCCTCAGAAATCCTCCTGCCTCTGCCTCCCAAGTGCTGGGATTAAAGGCGTGCGCCATCACTGCCCGGTAAGACTACTTCTCTAATACTTCCTTGTAAAGGTTAAGTCATGGACAATCTTTTGCTTTACAGTAATTTGCACATTAAGTCATAGATGTCTTATTTTAAGGAAGTGTGTATTGAAATGTATAAGGAAGAAATCAATGCTTACAAAGATTAATACCAGTAATTACAAACCATGATCTCACTGAGCTCCACAAAACTCGCATAGTGGGTATAGCTGGCTCCAGGTCAGGGGCTGAAAGAGGCCACGCCCTGCCACACACACCTCCTTCCTGTTTGGTTGTTTAGGTTTTGTGCTGGGATTGGACCTAGGGTTTTCTTTAGATGTGCTAAGCATGTACTCTACCAGAGCCACATCCCAAGGCCCAGCGCTGCCTTCTACCTTCTTCCTTAGAACTTAACAACCCAATCCAATATGATGTTTGTACATTACAGATATGTGTAAAAATGATAATTAAGAAAACTAAAGGCAAAGACATGATTATAAGAATGCTTATAAGTACAAAATAAATAAGAAGTAATGTCTAACCTTTCTATAGTAATGATCTCTAAATGACTCTACTTGCTACACAGCATTAAGTTTGATTATATGCAAACTCATCATCCTGAGGAGAAAGGTGTTCTCACACCATGGGACTGTTTTGTTTTTTCATTTACCTCCCTCCATATGCATGAAAGACAACAGATTCCTTTCCTGTACTAATACAGCCAGTGATTGTCTCCAACATTCCAGAGTTGACCATTTTATACATAAGTAAGCGTGTCTTAGGATCAACTGCTTTTTCCTGTAAGAGATAAAGTTCTATAAGTGAAATGGTCAACATGAAAGACTTTTTTTTTTTTTTTTGATTTTTCGAGACAGGATTTCTCTGTATAGCCCTGGCTGTCCTGGAACTCACTCTGTAGACCAGGCTGGCCTCGAACTCAGAAATCTGCCTGCCTCTACCTCCCAGGTTCTGGGATTAAAGGCGTGCACCACCACTACCCAGCAAGACTCTTTAAAGGCATATGCAAAGCAGGCTCTTTTATAAGAGCATGACCATGATGATACACTTCTTTCCTCGGGAGCCCCTGGATTTCAGCTCCAGTGTCATAAGGCTAAAAAGATGGGTTTGGTGACAGTCCCTAGTCTGGGCCATGAAGTCACTGTTTCTATAGCAGACAACCTCAAAGGCCAGAGCTTGTTGAGGAACAGCCCCAAAGGGACTTCAAGTGCTAACAGCAGACAGAGCCATAGTAACCCTTGTCGGAAGGTAAGGAAAGCCAATGAAGGCAATCCTAAGATGGCAGAGCAGAGTAGGTGAGATGTAGCATGTCTGATTGTGGACATAGGCAAAGACTGTGTAAAGGACTCAACCCCAATCTAATTCCTGGCCAGGCCCACCTGCAGCCTGCTATGGAAGTGTCTGAAGATTTGCTGTGCTTCCTCCACACTGAACTCAGGGAGAAACCAGCACCATGAGTCTCCATATGCAGAGTGGGAGGCTCTGATGTATTGGGAAAACTAGCCTCCCAAAGAGCATCTGCTCTGACCAAGGTTTCCCCTTCCCTCTCACAGCACTGCTGGCTTCCTAGCTTTGACTCCCCACTTTGTAGAAGATCTTGTGGGTCTGGAAAGGAATCTCTTCAAGGAAAGCAAAACCTTGAGTCCTGCACCCTACATTTACACTCATCCACTCTACCCCGTCCTCACAGGTAGGACACTAAGTAGACAAGGTTCAGAGACAATGACGGCTCCTGGGTGGCACTGTGCACAGTTCCAGTCCTGGAGGCCACAGATACAGTGTTCAGGACTCCTGTCCATTGGAACATTCCTCCTGGCCTCCAGTAACCCCCAATTTTGTCCCAAGATAATCAATTAGCCCCAGAGGAGAAAACTGAACGGGAAGCATCACCACAGCTCCCCTGCAGAGATAGAGCATGAGAAGGGACTAAAGGAGTTGGGGTCACATTACCTGCTGCCTCCTTCTGTGGCAGCAATGTGTTCCTCCCTCAGCCCCCACACTATTGCCAGAACTGTGGGTGGGACATAAGCCAAGATTACAGCCAATATGGACTGGGGCAGTGAATATGGTGCTAAGTGGTACAACTGGGATGCCAGGCAAGAGTGTACAGATGGTATATCTCTAGATTTAATGTAGACAAAGACCCACCCCTTCCCTAACCTCTGACCTTTCTTGATTGCCTTGCAACATGTTCTCTACCTAGCTAGGTACCCTCCACTGGGGACCCAGGTCTCTTTTCTACCTTTAATGAAGGTAGAAATTATACAACAACTCTGGAGATATTCTGAGGCTATAAGACAACAGCTTCTTCCTTCCAGTCCTGAGCCAATACCAACCTTGTGACATCTTTCCCTGAGTACCCTATGTTGGTCCCTATCACTGAGCCTTTAAATGAGGTTCTTTGGCTATAACTTCCACATTCTGTCCTTAAAAAAGAAACTGGAAGTTAAAACAAATCAAAATCCAAACATTGGCTTAATCAAAATCTTATTTTTACCAACTTTAGCCAAGTTTACATAACTTTCTCGGTAGTCTTACAGGTGTTTTAAAATGTTATTTTTTTTATTTATGTGTACATGTGCATGTGCTAAGGCAGTTTTGAGCTGCCTGATGTGGGTGCTGGTAATTGAACTCTGAGGCTCTACAAGAACAATACATGTTCTTTACATTACACTGAGCCATCTCTCTGGGCCACTTACAGCTTTTTTTTTTTTTTTTTTTTTGAGACAGGGTTTCTCTATGTATCTCTGGCTGTCCTGGAACTCACTCTGTAGACCAGGCTGGCCTCGAACTCAGAAATCCACCTGCCTCTGCCGTCCAAGTGCTGGGATTAAAGGCGTGCGCCACCACCGCCCGGCCTTATTTTCAAAATAGATTTTATCTTCATTAATGTAAAACACTAGAGACTATTAAGTTATAAGTGTCAGTGTAATGGCAAAACCTTTTTTTTTTTTTTAAATCTAGAACATCTGGGCTGGAGGGATGTGTGGGCAATTAAGAGCACTGGCTGCTCTTCCAATGGACTTGAGTTCAATTCCCAGCATCCACACATCAGTTCATAACTTTCTATAACTCCAGACCCAGGAAATCCAAGGGTACCAGGCAACCACATGGTACACAGACAAATGAAATGCCCATAAATATTAAACAAAACAGATCTTTAAACATCTGGAACATTCAACTAAACGCACAGTGTATGCTCTAAATTATTGTCATTAAAAGAAAACATTTTTTTGGGAAAAAAACCTTTATTCTAATTAATTCACAAATACTATCATTCAGATGGCTTAGGGAGGCCATATAACCACGGGCTCTACCACAAGTCCTTTCATCTCTGTGAACTTTTGTACAAAGATGGCATTATGAAGCAGTAATATTATTACTAAAAAAATTGCGGGGTGTAGTGACACATGCTGTTAGTCTCAGCACTTGGGAGATTAGAGGCATGTATACCTCTGAGTTCAAGGCCAGTTCCAGTTCCAGGACAGCCAGCGTTTAATTCATTATACTTTTATGTCCAGTTTTCAAACATTTCTTCGACTGCATTAGCCCAGAGAACAACTAATGGATTTTTTTTTTTTTTTGGTTATCACTAATCCAGGCTGGCCAGGAAATCACTGTTAAGTTCAGGCTACCCTCAAACTCATGGCAATACTGCTATGTTAGCCTGAAACTCCAACGTGCTGGGATTATAGACATGAGCCACCTGAGCTCAGTCTGAACTCCTTGACTAGTCTAGTCCCTGGCAACCAGATGGGACACTTTACTAAAACACTAGCAGGAGTTAACCTCATACAGGTTCTGGACATGTTAAAACTTTTTGAATCTCATGAAATCAAGGGTCACCAACTGTTTCTGCTAAGCCTATTAGGTTCCTTAAAGGTCCTGGTAGGTGATGTCAGGGTTTGAAGGCTCCACTGAAGCCATGTTTTAACAGCCACAGCACCAGCTACTGTGGTTGTCACCTGGGCCATCACATCTGGCTCCTGGGGTGCAACAGCAGGTGAGCCAGCTGTACATGATGGTTGCTGCTGGAGGCTGAGCTGTGAGTGCTGTCCTGGGTACCACTTTCATGGGAGGGGCCACACAGGAAGTGGGGCTTCCCTTCTACACCAAACCCTATGAGACTGGCAGTGCTACTTCTAGAATTGAAAACTCTGTAATATGTGCTTTAAATAACTGATTGACTGAATGTTAAATCAGAAAAAGCCTAAAAGCAACATCACTCTAGTAGCACTGATTTGGAAAGCCAATTTCAGGGGAATGAGTGGGGGTAATCACAAAGTTTTGTTTTATTCTTTGCCCCTCAAACACTGTTTGTAATATGAATTTTTCAACCAAAGTGGAGGAGGTGCTAAGAATGCTTACAGCGGTAGAATGTTCCTTCTTCTCATGGAGACGGGCGCTTCGACGCTCTTCTGAGTAGGCATGTTGTTTTAAAGCATTAAAAACGTGGTTGGATAGTTTTAAATCCATTCCAATTCCATCCCCTACTTGAAAGCCAGGTGCAAACTGACAAAAACAAAAAAATCAGGAGTTAACTGTTTTACATGGCCATGGTGTTGGAAACAACGGTGAGAAGTTAAGTCTTGCAGCAGATTTCATATTCAACAGATGACCTCACACAGAAACAATCCACAGGCCCAGGGAGCAGGGATCCCAAACACAGAGGAGCAACGCAAAGAAACTGCAGCCCAAAGGTTGGCATATCCTATACAGAGAAACACCTCACTATATCTAAAGTGAATGTCTCTCAGCAATTGCTCTGTACCATATTTTTATGCCAAAGAACACCATTTTATAAAGCCTACTCGAAACCTTAATGAAAAAAACCACAATTCCATAAACTATTTTTGAAGATTAAGTTGCTACAGTAAACTGTACTATCACCTCTATGGCAATTATAGTCCACTTGGGTAGCTGCTAGACACCCTGTGAATATTTAAATTTGAGTTGCTTACCATGTCAGAAGACAGGGACAGGCAGCCTTCCTCATCAGAATACAACACAACCACATCCAATGACATATTTACTAGACAGCATTTGTGTGCTAAGGTCTGCATTCTTACTGACCAAAGTATTTATGAAAGACAATGCTTTAAAAAGATTTATTTATTTATTTGGGACTGGAGAAATGGCTTCCCAGTTAGGAACACTTGTTGTTCCAGAGACTCTGAGTCAGTTCCTAGCACCCATGCAAATAGGTTCACAGTAACCTTTGACTCAGTGCCAGGGGATCCAACATCCTCCTTCTTGGTCCTCCACAGGCACTTGAACACCTGTCCGTCTGTCTCTCTCTCTCACACACACATAAAGTTAAAAAAAAAATTTTTAAACTTTGTGTATGTGAGAGTGTTTTGCCTATATGAATGTACCACGTGCATGCCTGTGCCCATGGAAACCAAAAGAGTATCATATCCTCTGGAACTAGAGTTAAGGATGGTTGTGGGGTGCTGGGAAACAAATCCAAGTCCTCTGCAGGAGCAGCAAGTATTATAAACTGCTGAGCTATCTCGACAGTACCCAAGACTTTTTGGTTTTAAGATTTATTCTTAACTGTATGTGGGTACATATGCACAAGCACATGTGAATGCCCATGGAGGCCAGGCATCAGATCTCTTGGAGCTGAAGTATATAGATGGCTGTGAACCACCTGATATGGATGTTGGGAGTCAAACTTAGGTCCTCTGGAAGAATAAGTATAAGTATTTCTTCTTCTAGTTCTTTTAGTTCTTTTCCTGCCTCCATCACTGTGTCTTGTAAATAACACTCTTCTGTAAAAAAAAAAAAAAAAAAAAAATGTACTAGGGGCTGGAAAGATGGCTCGGTGGTTAAGAGCACTGATTACTCTTCCAGAGATCCTGAGTTCAATTCCAGCCAATCACATGGTGGCTCACAACCATCTGTAATGGGAACTGATGCTCTTTTCTGGTGTGTCTGAGGATAGCGACAGTGTACTCTTAGAATGAATAAAGACATCTTTAAAATATATATATAATGTACTAGAACCAAGAATTCACTCTTTCTTTCTTTCTTTCTTTCTTTTTTTTTTTTTTTAAAGATACAGTGTACCCAGGCTAGCCTTGAAATCACTATGAAGCCAAGGATGACGATGAATTCCTGATCCTCCTTCCTCTACCTCCCAAGTGTGGATTTTAGGCATATGCCACCCATGCCCGGCTTTATTTCTTAATTTTAGATCTTGTAAATCAAATTAGTTTTGAAACTTTCATCACATGTTTTACTCCACATTCTGCGCTCTCCTTTGCAGAATGGATTTGACACTTATGTGGGGTTTACCCCATAGCACCGTGCTCTCTTTTGCACACTGGGTTTGGGACTTGGGCTGTCATCTAGACCATCTCTGTGGTCTGAAGTGGTGGCCACAGTACAGAGGAGACACAAAAAGGAGCATGAGTTTAAGGCCAGCCTGAACTATGGTGTGAGACCATATGAAATAAATAAAAGAAAATAAAGCTTTAGAAATGTACTGTACTATATCCAGAATGCTGCTGGCTTGTTTTTGTGTTCACTATGTATCCCTGGTTGGCCTGTAACTCACTATGTACACCATATGTCTCTGCCTCCCAATACTGGGATTAAAGGCATGGCACCACCATACCTAGACTGGAATGCTATTTTTAAAATGTATTTTTAAACTCTTGATTGAGAGAGAATACTATCTATAACTTACATTTTCCATTCTTGCTGTGTTTTTTCTTCCACATACTACTTCATCATGCTTAGTGGTGATATCTTTTCCTTTTCCAATAAAACCCTTTTTGGGAGTAGGAACTGGCTTTGCTAAAGGCAATTGAGAAAAGCCAAGAATATAAGAACAGCAATAGTAAAGTTTTGGATTCAGCAAGACACTGGAGAGACACTTGACTCTAATAGTGTGAACTATCAAATGAGATCCAGATATAAACAAGAATTTAAACAACTTCACTGGAGACATTACTGTTAAGTATTCCCCCTTCCCAACTGTGCCCTAGAAACAAGCAGCACCTGGTCTGTAGGGATCGTCTCGAGTGTCCTGCCAGTCAACCTCATCTTCAGAGCTGTCACTGTCTTCAAAAGGATGAACCTTCCGATAGTTTTCAAATGAAATGGAAACTTAAAGGTAAAAATGGTTGATGGTTTATTTAGGAGTGTACAGAGGCATTTCCTACCACCCAGTGGAAATGTCACAATGAGATCTGGTACCTTTGCTATCACCGTTGAACTTCTTTTCTTCACGCCTAAGCTGTGCATCATATTCTCTGTCAAATTCCATCTGTAGCATCTGAGCCAGCATTAGGTCGCTGGAAGTGTCAATGTTATCTCCAGAAATGAATGGTCCTTCAGCAACACTGTTCAAAACAAGGTGACATAAGCTGATCTGATTTGCTATGCAAACAGCTACTGACTGGGAGAGAAGAAAGCATCTTTGAAATGTTAAAATCCCACTGAAGAAGAGGCAAAAATCTACCAACACATTTACCGTCTTCTGTCCAGCCAGCCCCACAGCCAATTCCAAGAGCTGCAGTTAGGAATGAGAGTTGGGAGAGAGACCTACAGACTCTGTCAGGGAATCCATACAGAAACCCAGAATGCTTATTGTCTATAACGTAGCCAAAGTAGAAAAATAATAATAATAATAATAATAATAATAATGAAGAAACAGACAACAAACACTAGAAAACAATACCTCAGTAGTTCAACTGTTGTATTAACAAGAACAAAACCCAGACAAACAGTGATTTGTCTAACATAATATAAACTCAGAATCTCTTATCTGAATTGCTTGGGACCAAAAGTACTTATATTTTTGAAGTTTTCAGACCCAAAGTCTGAAATAACTGATGTCTTAAGTATTCTTGATCTGAAAAATTATAATATGAAATACAAAGTCTGAAAATTTCGGAGTGCTTTTTAGAGTGTCCAAAACTTTAGGGACTATTTGCTCTGTACTGAAAAACAGGATGAATTCGGTATAGTGCACTTTCTTTTGCATTGCTGAGTGTGTACTCTTACTCTTATGAAACGACAGTCCCCAGACAGACTCTAAAGCTGTGCTACAGCAAACGCTGTATGTGTCACGTACACGGCTTCAGGGAAAGCAGCTGCTTCTTCTTCCAACTGCAGCTCTTTAGCCAACTCCTCACTCATCACCTCAGTCAGTGAACAGGATGCTGTGTTTTGAGGGGTAGCCCACGGGCACTGTTTAAACAAAAGAGAAAAGCTTTATAATATTATCTAAGTAGTTGAAAACAAGGTTATCTTTTGAGAATTAAACTAGTTAAAACTATCCAAATGAGTGATTCACTATTTACAAAATTCACCTTAACAGAAAGCATCCTTTATTGTTAATTGCATTTTCACTTGCTTACTTTGTGTGCAAGCTCCACAATGCAAGTTAGGTCAAAGGACACCTCCTGGGAGTTGAGTCTCTCCTTCTACCATGTGAGTCCCAGGAATTGGAGTGAAATCAGACTGCCAGGTCTGGCAATGGATGCCTTTACCAATAACCCATGTGAACACCTCCCAATGCAAATTCTATTGAGGGCAAATGTAAACTGAGACAAGCACCTGGCCTTTTGGTGGGTGTGTTCTCAAAGTTGAAAAAGTACTAGGCTATTACAGAGCAACACCCAGGAGGCAAGCAGCTCAAGTACAACTAACTCTCTTTGTTCTAATCGATTTTTCATAAAACCTTTCTGCTTGTGATTTAGCTTCCTTAGTAGATTTTCTTACGGGAATAGACTGTATCAGCAGCCGTGATTCACTCCTGTAATTCCAGTGTTTAGGAGGCTGAGGGAAGAGGATTGCTGTGGGTTTGAGGCCAGTCTGCCCTACAAAGCAAGGATGTCTCAGAAAGGAAAAAGAAATTAATTTTACCAACTAATACAATTCTAATCCTACACAAGAGTTATGCCTAATTCCAACATAAGCATAAGGACATGGCTCATTATAAAAGTGTTAATCCTCCTTAAGATGTCTGAGTATATGCTAAAATAGAACCAAGAAAAAGCCACAAAATACGTACTGCCCACTTAAGGATCTGAGAATCAGACTTGACAAAGTATGATTACGAAAGAGTAATGTTCCTGAGAGGCTTCCTCAGCACTGGCCTCCCTTAGTGACAAGGGAAACTGTCTCAGCTTTCCTGAGACACAGATTCTAGACTATTTCACACTTTTCTAAAACATCCAATTCACCATTTTCTCCTTGTTTTGATTCCATTTTCCACGATACAGCGTTTTTACCAAAATGTAGATTTTACTAGTTACATTCCCTTAGTTAAACTTGGTGTTACTTTCACTGTCTGAGCTCATTCCTTAATGAATGCGTACTACAGAATTAACAAGCATCACTATCTATATTAGCCACAAAACTATCTAACCAAGGTGAGACAGCAAAGGTACATGAGACTCTGAGACAACTGGACAGGGGAACCACCCATGCTCAGGTTACAGAGCACTGTGGAGAGGGTCAGAACTAACTTGGGCAGGCTGCCAGGATGAAACCTGAGGGTGATCAACAATTATTTCATGCCTAAGGGAAATAGATCCAGTTTTGTCTGGACTCAGCCTAAGACAGAAGAGATGATCATGGACTCTTACACACACCTACAATAGCCATTGCAGAGCTGGTCTATCCTCATGGAAGGCCACACCTAGAGAGAAGAGACTTCTTGAAAGTTGACTGAAGCTCTCTGTAATGTGCAGAACATGGCTTTCTTTGGCCTTCTGCTCTTTAACCAGAAATGCTTGGTTGGGGGGGGGGTGGTGAGAGATGGTTCAGCAGTTAAGAGTAACTGGATGCTCTTCCAGAGGATCCAGGTTTAATTCCCATATTCACAAGGAAGATCACAGTTGTCTGTAATTTCATTTCCAGGAGATTCAACACCCTCATATAAACATACATGTGAAGTAAAAAATACATTAATTAAAAGAAGTTCTTGGTCTGATCAGTTCCAAAGTCCAAGCTCTAAAAGCAGATGACTGTATTCTCCCAGTCACAATTCTCACCACAATGCCAATAAGGTTAAGAGCAGCCTCCTGTCTCCTCCCCCCTACCCCCTTTGTTTTGCAGTGGTGGAGACTGAATCCAAGGACCATTCTAGGTAACTGCCATTCCAGCATGAGCTACATTCCCAGCCCAACAGATAACATTTCTGGTATTTCTTATATTTAAGCCATATTTAAATAATGCCACAACTGAGTGTCTACATTATTTCTTTATTGGTTGGTTGGTCTTCTCAGATCTCAAAGAAATCCAGATTGGTTTCACTCAGTACCTGTGGCCTCTCCCAGCACTTCTCAGCCCCACTCCTTAATCTACCTCTTTGGCCCAATGGCTGGGCTTCCCTGCTCCAGCTTCTGATTGCTATACAATCCAACCATTCTGGCCAGGTGATTTCCTGGTCTCTTGGTTTGTGACTCTTTTCTTGATTTGCTTGCCTCTCCCTTCTCTTGCTTCTTTCTCTTTTTCCCCACCCTTGGCCAAGACCAGCATGAACCCTTCCAGATACCTCAAGCTGTACTTTCCCTCAGATAACAAAACCCTTCTCCTCGACCATCTCTTGGATCCTCATTCAAATTAGGTCTCTGTTTCGTAGTTCTAGTTGTCCTGAAACTATGTGGACCAGTCTGCCTCTCACATGCTGGGATTAAGGGCATGAGTCACTACATCTGGCCATATGATCTACATTTTAAAGGCTTAGAAACTGAGACAAAGGAAAGCTCCATTAGGGCAGCTTCAGAACTAAAGTTTATCATCAGCCAGGACAGAGCATGAGCCCTCTCATCCTTAGGACTCAGCTCAGAGCTTCAGACACAGGAACATTCAAGTAATTACTGCATGATACATGCCACAGGAAGCAATGCAAAGATAACCAAATGTAGTCTGAAGCTGCAGGGGTCTGGTGCCTTTCTGCATTTCAAATTGCTCAAGTCCCTTCCTCCATCTTGCCTGTCTATTTCTGAGGCTCAGAGTCTACTGTTATTACCAGATTCTAAAGACATTAACTATTAGCTGATACACTCCTCAGAAGAGCCAACAATGTCAGGCAGGAATTTTGTTACTTTGAAGTAGTGGTTTCTCTATTCCCCAAAGATAAGTCCAAAACCATCAATATAAGCAGCACATAGAACTGCACACTCACAGTGACCGTGTCCTGTGGAACCTCACACTCTACAGCTATACTTCCCCTATCTATGCCAACCATTCAACTGGGCCACCTCCCACTGAAGCCACCTCCCACTGAGGCAACTTCCTTGAATTGGGTAAGTTACAATTTCAGGCTCCCACAGTTTAAAATTAAATTGAAACATTTAAAAATAGCTAGTAAAAGCCTTCCACAAAACTCTCCTAAACTCTCTGAGGGACAGCTTTGGGGAAGGGAACATTCGACAAAAGTCTCATCTGCTGAAAGGGGCTCAGAACATGTACCAGAGACTTCTCCTATGAGCTAGCACCAGGGGTATGTAGTGGAGAGTGCTGTCAATCTCTTGAGACTCTTCACTGAGGAGTTAAGAGGCAGTGGGCCAGTGAGATGGCCCAGCTGATAAGACACCTGTGGAGCAAGCATGACAACCTAAATTCAATCCCCAGAACCCAAGTAAAGCTGGAAGGAGAGAACCAAGTCCACAAAGTTGTCCTCTGACCCCCAAATGCAAACCACGGCACGTGTGCACCACCCCTAGCATCATACATGCACACAATAACAAGAAACTTTTCAAAAATGTAAAGTGGCCATAAACCTAAGACAATAGGAAATCTCGGACTCCTGTCCCATTGGTGACTCGTACAGCTCTGTTCATCAACATATTTATGCATAACATTGAGCTCATCTGAGAAACAGGACCAATCCTTACTGAGTGCATCTGAGGTCAACTGTGGCTGTTAATATACTCAGACTAATAAATGCCTAGATTTGAGTCACTCCTCTGGGTGTGTCTATCAGGGTTTTCCAGAGACAACTAGACTTAAGTGTTCTGTTCCGCTTCCTTCCAGATCCTCAGCTCTGACTTCCATGACATGCTGTCTCACACAGGCCCAAAAACACAGTCAAGTGACCATGATCTGAACACTCTGAAACCATATGCCAAAATCTTTCACCTTTTAAATGGTCCTCTCAAGTATTTTGGGTCTAGCTACATAAACCTAACTAACAGTGTACCTGGCAGACCCACAGCCAAGTTCCTAAATCCTTACCCCTGGGATGGTCCCATCAATTAATCTGATGAGGTTCTACCACTGAGTTCTGCTCCTCAAGGTTCTTCATCATGGCCACATTTATCAGTCTCTAGCTAGTGCAGGTTGAAGGGGAATCAGCCTTCTTTCCTTTGGTCTGTTCCTAGCTGCTTATCCCACATTATAGAAAGGTTTTTACTGATGGTATCTGTAGGAACAGACTCATGACAGTGGTCTTGAAACTTCACCTCCCACCTGCCTTCAGTCCTCCCACCTCAGCTGACGTAGTTCTGGGATTACAGGTATGTACCACTAAATACTGATAGTTTTATGACAAGGCTCTCACTAGGTAGCCCATGTTGGCATTGAACTCCTGATTTTCTTACATTCAGCCTTGGAACTACAGGCACATAATACCATGCTTGGCAATATGTTAAAACTAAAGTCCATACTTTATTAATATTTCTTTAAGCTTTCCCCTAATACCTTCTTCTGATGTAGAATTACGACCAGAACACCACATTAGATTTGTCATGTCTCCTTAGGCTCTCCTTGGTTTTGAGTTTCTCAGACTCTTTGGTGTCCACAGCAGTCCCATGGATTCATTTCTACAACTCGCTGTCAGAGCTAGAGACTTCCCAACTTCTGCTGCTGGTTTGACAGTTCTCCACTATCTTGGTCTATGACCTATAACTTTTTGTCTGTAATGGCAGTGTGGCATTCTGTCACTTGTACCCTGGAAGAGCAGGTCACTGGGACCCTATCTGGAGAACTGTGAGGTCAAATTTTTTCAGCAAACTAAGACATGCTTTTTCTTTGTAACTTGTATTCTCTCAAGTATAATAGGGTTTTCCAGAGTTTACATCAGATCTGATGACATCATCATCCTGTGGGCTGACTGAATGTGTAACTGCACTCTCATGCTAACTCTATTGTATTTCTCTCTACTGTGTCCATCTTCAATTATATTTGCTATCTATCTATCTATCTATCTATCTATCTATCTATCTATCTATCTGTGGGACAGATTTTTCCAATATCCTTCAATCAAAAAAAACCAACAAATAAATAGAAAAGTAAGCTCCCTTCTATTAAAGTATGCACTAGTGACTCCTTAAAGTGTGAACAGTCTGTCCTCAGGGCCTCTGCGTCTCCTCCCCAGGCATTCACTGTGGGTCTCCATGCTTAGAGAAGGAAATGGTTATGTGAAGCTGGTTTTGGTAGTCTGTCTACCAAAAAACTCCAGGAACATACTTTTTGATAAATGAAGAAAATGGGCTTTTACAGTTCTGGTGATATATACTTAGAGGAGAGGGTAATGGACAATGCCTATCTGGTATTATTTCTTTAGGAAGTGAAGCATGTTCTCAGGGTACAGTGTTTTCAATGACATTTTCCTCTAACTTCTTCTGGAGAAACTCAAAGAACCTGGCTTGTACTTTTGTCCTTTTATGTATTCACCTTGACCTCATCAACAAAGTCAGAGTCTCACACACAAAGTTTATCCATGTTATGGCATATTTACCAGTACATTTAACTCTTTCTACAGGTTTATAAACTTATAAAACCAACTTTTAAAAAACTGAACAGTTCGCCGGGCAGTGGTGGCGCATGCCTTTAATCCCAGCACCTGGGAGGCAGAGGCAGGCGGATTTCTGAGTTCGAGAGTTTGAGGCTAGCCTGGTCTACAGAGTGAGTTCAAGACAGCCAAGGCTATTCAGAGAAACCCTGTCTCCAAAAACCAAAAACAACAACAACAACAGAAACCTGAACAGTTGAGCCTAGCAGTGGTGGTGCATGTAGAGAGGCAGAGGCAGGTGGTCCATTAAGATTAATAATTGAATAAACGAAACATTATTGTGTGTTAGCATGCAAAAAACTATTACGAGGTTTTAGAAGCCTGGATCCCCTTCACGACCGTAAACCTCAGGGATACAAATCCCAAAGGAAGCACTATTGCTTTCAGCAAGTGTTACCGGTCTTTTCATCTTAACCAGTATAACATGAAAAAGAGGAGGCTCAAAATCAGACGTGAACAGAAAAGGATCGTACGAGTCTGGCATTCGAGAGGTACGGAGAAACCAAGTCTATGGCAGAACACAAAAACTCATAACCATTTTACTGTATTACTGTCCACTTTAGTATAATTAGCTAGAGCGGGGAAGGTGTACCTAGATTTTTATCTTTAACATTTCAAAAAGCAAGACATTACCGAACTGGGATAACCGCACTCGTCTGAAAGCGACAGTTTCCTAAAGCAATTTTCTGTCTAAGCTTTCTCCGGGTTGGGCTCACTCACTTGGCTACTGAAAAACAAGAGCCAGCTGTTTTCCCTCAAACCTCGGCGTCCATGTGGGACGTTCCGCTCCGGTCTAGAAACAAATGGAGAAGACAAGGCGCAGATCCAGTCGAATCCCCGACCACCGGGGCGGCCTGAGCGAAGACGTCAGGGTCCCGCCCCAGGCTCCCCCGACTCACGTCTCCTGACTTCAGACCAGCATTTGGCGTGAGCTGGCTCACTTGCCGTGACCACCGCTCACCTTACTGGGTCCCCAAGCTGCTGCGGGCCCGGGCTCAGGTGAAGACACTCCGACCAGATCCATTCGGGAAGGAAGGCAGAGACGAGAACGGAGCTGAGAGGTGACAGGAGGGAGAGCAGGCTCCGCCGAGGACACGGGCGGGGAACGGGCAACCCGCTGCCGGTGCCGGAGGTGAGGTGACAGATGGCGGCGGCGGCGGCCGCGTCCGGAACTGGACCGCTTCTCTTCCGCCCTCTAAGCTAGGGCTCTCACTTTTGATTGGCTGCTTGTATCCCGGGAGGGCTGTACTTCCGGTCTTTACGCCTCGGGCTCAAAGTTCGTCTGGCAAGGGTTGGAGTTGACCGGCTCCTGGCACGACAGGGCGGGGTTTGGCTTCCTCTCAGCTGGTACTCCCTGTGCGGGCACCTCCTTCCGGTTCCTTCCTCCCAGTTACCGAATCTAATTAATCCGATCAGTAGGGCCTCCGAATGCTCAAGCCAGGCAGTCTCTGATCATTATTTCCCGGGGTAATTCGAAACCGGATCGGATTTCGGAGAGGGTGGAACTGGCAGGTTTAAAGAGGGGAAAGTGATACAGATTGCAGTTGTTGCTAGTGTCATTTAAGGGCAAGTGTGGAATGAGAGAAACTACTGAATATGTGGCATAATACTGAGCAAAAAAATAAGACCGCACAATAAAATTTGTGATTCTCTATTTTGTTGAGAAATTCATAAAGTGACGAAAAAAGCATTATACATCACTATATCCAAGCACTGGTCAGGGTTTTAATCTCAAAAGTGATGTTGAGGAGAAGATTCTATCCTTACCTGAAAATGAAACAGGCACATAGAATAAAGTAACTCAATTTGGAAATTAAATGACCCCCTCCAACTGGCCGCCTAGCATTTTATCACATGAGCTTTGTGGGGGTAGTTCAGATTCAAATCACAAGAGCTAAGATAGAAAGACCTCAAAGCTGGTTGTTACGACAAAAAAGAAATAGCAAGAACTGAGACACCGTTAAAATGAGAGTATAATGCTTCTAGTTTGCATACCCAAAAAATATTTCTGACAGTTGTCTTATGGGTGATTGCAGTGAATAAGGCTAACCTGACAGTTGGGTAGGGAAGGTTGTGGAGACTTGCCTTGACACGTCTTTTGAATGTGTTGCCATCTGTCTAATTTCAAGTCTTAGCTACTTTAACATATTTCTGTCAGGGGACTGCATATTCCAACTCTGATCTTTCTCCTATTTCCAAGATTTTAGTTTTGGGTTGGGGTACAGATGTCGGTAGTGTATTGCTTAAGAGTTTTAAAGATAAGCAAATGCAGTATATTCTTGAATAAAAGGAAGCTACAGTGAGGTGGAAGTAAGATGGAGGGAGGCTGGGATGCTTACCAAACCAGCCCGGCCTTGAATAGGGAACCAGATGGATCTTGAATCGATCAGCATGAGGACAGTACTTAGAGTAGGGTGGGGAATTGTGCAGTCACCAGCTGCCACAGTCTTCAGAAAACATTCAGGTTGTATCTTTGAGGCTGTAGGTGAAGCTCATGGAGCTTGGAGATCTCGGGGACATGGTCAGGGGCTGACACTAAGGATGGCTTGAGAGCTACGCTGAAGAGGATGAAGAACACCACCCGCCCCCATTCTCTGCTCCAGACATTAGTGACCAGTGAATCACCTTACAGAACACTCAGAAGTACTTGAGGCATGGAAATAGACGAGGAGATTTGAGTTATTGTAAATGGAACTCCTATTTAGGACAGGTTTGTAGGCTGACTAAGTGCCTCTGTATCAGTAGTTAACGTGTTTGCCTGATGTTATCAACTACATACTCCTAAAATGTCAGGCAGACTCTTAAAATGTGTACAATCTTTGGCCAAATGAGCTGGTGCACACCTTTGATCCCAGCACTCCAGAGGCAGAGGCAGAGGCAGAGGCAGAGGCAGATGAATCTCTGAGTTGGAAGCTAGCTTTGTCTACATATCAAGTATCAGGCCAGTGGAGGCTACATAGTGAGACCCTGTCTTAAATAAACAATCACATATTTACAAATCTGAATACAATGTGTGGGTGTTGCTTACTGCACCAATTGGTCTTGGCTCCACAGAGGTTATGCCAGCTCTAATGGAGTGTATCTACTGTGCAACAGCTCAAAAACTCAGCACATTTATTGTGCACAACATAGTCTAGGTAGGAGGCCTTTGTGCTGGAGCAGTCTCCAGTTGCTGTCATTTGGTAGGAGGAAGCTTCAATCGTTAGTTTTTGCATGTACTCATTAATTGTTTGAAAACACTCTTACTTGGACCCCAGGAAGGATTTACCATTTACCAGTTCCAAGCCTGGCCCATAAAGGGAAGGCAGTGGTATTCCCATGGGTCCTAGGTCTTCAGTCCTTGACGTGGATGCACCCATGTCAATTACACACATTCACTTAGAACTTCATTAATTCTTTATGCATTCATTCAAGCTTTCCTCTGCTCCCCACAGGTATGGTGTACCAGTGACAGCATTTAGACCTATCAGATTTATCAGGGAGTCTTTGAATGGAGTCATGGCTGCTTTGCTATGGAGTGAAGGAAGCATGGCATTTAAGGGCTTTGCTGCAGCTGGGCAGTGGTGGCACATGCCTTTAATCCCAGCACTTGGGAGGCAGAGGCAGGAGGATTTCTGAGTTCAAGGCCAGCCTGGTCTACACAGTGAGTTCCAGGACAGCCCGAGCTTTAAAGAGAAACCCTGTCTCGAAAAAAAAAAAAAAAAAAAAAAAAAGGGCTTTGCTGCAGCTTGTGCCCCCTCTCTACTGAAGAGCCCAATAGTGCTCAGCTGAGACAAAACACTTGACAGGTTTGCAGTGTCAGAATTTGGGATTAGCACATTCTTTGGCCTACAAAGAAAACAGAAGGCTCCTTGGTTTTTAATGCTGGAATGAATTTGTATCTGTTTTGCATTTAGTTTTTGAAAGACAGTTGCTGATACATACCTTACAATGTATGTATATATGTATAAGTATATGAATGAATGCACGATCCTGTGACTTCTTAAGTTATGTTGCTTCCTAAAGCCTGTAATCTCCCACAAGGTTTAAAAATTAGGCAAAGCTTGAAATTTTTAGTAGTGTTTAAAAACTAAGTAACAAACATATCTGAGCTAGTTTACTTACTTCTCTTGTCTTACAGAGTTTCCTTTTGCAAATGAAGTTATGAGGTGGTTTTGTGAGGTACCTGAGTGAGAGATTGAAGATAAGAAATCCTACATTAGCAAGCCAAGCTTACTTGCTGTGTGGAAAACCCACTTTATACTCTGGGTGCTATTGTGGCCTTGTCAGTTGTGTTGAAGTTTCCTGTCAGTCACCAGGGGTCCTCTGTCTCTTACCTTTCACAGCTGGAACTACAGTGGGTGGCCATGCCCACCTGGCATTTACGTAGTTTCTCATGCCTGCACAGGGAGTACTTCAACTGCTGCACCCTCTCTCCAGCCCTGCAGTATTTTCTTTAATAAACATTTCCTGTGTCTGTTCTGTTTTACCCTCCTACCCTCAGCTTGGCACACTGTTTCCATTGCCGCAGCACCCAGAGAACAAGAAGAATGAGGTGAGGGTGCTCCTGGACCTGTTGTCCTTATCCCCCTCACCCAAACAGGTTTCTCTGTGTAGCACTGGCTGTCCTGGAACTCACTCTGTAGACCAGGCTGGCCTCAAACTCAGAGATCCTCCTGCTTCTGCCTCCTGGGTGCCAGGCATGTACCATCATTGTCTTGCTGGGCTCTGACTTTTTTTTGTTGTCAATTTAACATGTTTTAAAAAAATTATACATTTATTTGTTTGTTTATTGTGGTGGGCCACTCACATGCCATGACAGTTATGTGTATGTAGGGCCAGGCTTGGTGGCAAGTGCCTTTACCTGCTGAGCTATCTCAAGGACCCTTGATTGTTTGTTTGTGTGTGTGTGTGTGTGTGTGTGTGTGTGTGTGTGTGTATTCCTTTCACCTAGACTCAAAATTACACACAGTCCTTTTTAAAATGCAAACAGTATTGAAAGTGGGAAAAGTATATATAATGACAATCTTGGAATTCTGATTTCTTCAAAAAACATAGAAATATTATAAAAGTATGTTTTCGTTTTAATCACAAGTGTGGGATATGGAGCTGCTTCAGATTGTCCACAGCACCTGACTATGACTCTGGCAGGGGCATGACTTTACCAGCAGCAGATAGTTTCTGTGACTGTGTGAAGTTTGGAATTCTGTGGACTTTTCAGAGGATATATAAATGCTATGGCCCCAGTAGAAGTGGGTTGGTGGTTGGTTGCTATTGCTCATGGTTTGTTAAATATCCATGGGCAAAGAAGAACTTAGATATCCTGATTGTGAAGAATAAACTTGCCCCAAGAAACTTGATGCCCCTGATAGGCAGGAAGTAATCTAAAAAACATCACCCCCTTCCTTTCTGTCCTTTTTTTTTCTCTCCTATCTAGTGTTAGAGGCTGAAGGGGTAGAAAGGGGGTGGAGAAGGATGGAAGGAAAAAGAACCACAAAGTGGCCAAAGACCAGTACCAAGTGTGTTTGTAGAGAAGATTAGCTAAAAGGAGGGGAGAGCAGGCAACAGGACTCACTAGGCTGTGGCTGGGAAGGAAGGGGAGAGAAGGAGGCTCCCAAGCACAGGCCTTGTTTCCTCTCTGCTTCTGTATATACTCTGCACTGTCAACCCACTCAGCCAGGAAGAACTGGCCCAAATAAATCTTTAAGCTGCTTTTCCCAGTGGTTTGCTACACAGAGGAACAAGCTAACTAACATTGGTGACTGTATACTTATATATCAACCACACCAATAAGGAATGCAAAACCAAATCAGAAGTGTTTAAATAAAGCATGAACCTGCAATTTCTCCTTAGTGATATCCCGTCCCCAGAGGCATTATTGTTGAGTGTCTGGCTCAGTGTACTTGAAGCTTGGTTGATTCTAGGCTTTCCTTTTATTATTTATTATTTCTTTTTTCCAGTGCTAGTACATTTTTAAATTGTGTGTCAATAAACAATTCTTGCATAATTGAGATCAGTGTTTGTATGATTTTGTGGTGATTCCCAGACCCCAGCACCAACAAAAACAATGAAAAGGAGAAAGGTTTGTTCTGGCTCACAATTCAGGGGTCCTGGTGGGGACAACCGGAGCATGGAGTGGTTGGCCACATCACATCCACAGTCAGAAACAGACAGCTATGAATGTACATTTCTCCTCGTATACAGTCCCAGACCTCAGTGAGAGAATGGTGCCTTCATATGAGGTGGCTCTTCCCACTTCTGTAAAAGTAACTTTTATTCACCTGCTTTCTGCTAACCCACACCTAGTCCCGGAAACTTCTAGTCTCCATACAATCTTATCTAGTCCTAGAATGTTGTCAGCCTCTGAGACTTACTGCTGAACAAGTTCACCCTTTCTAGCTCTTTCTGAGCTCTGGCTGGCTGATCAACTCAGGTGTTCTGGCTCAAACTCTTCTCCACGCTGACTGATTCACACTGGCTTTTTTCATCTTCTGACTGACTTTGCTTGGTCTCATACTAACTTTAGTAATCTAATCTCCTGGTTCCTTCTTATTCTCTGGCTCAGTCTATCTTCACCCGTGTCTAGCTTGATCTTTCTCTGCAACCTGGCTATAACTATCCCAGTAAAACTGACTCTTTCCTCTGACTGCACTGCCTCCTCAAGTAACTTCTCTTTCTGTTCTTGTGAGTGTTGGGCATGTCCTATTCTGTCAAGTCTTTCTCTGATTTGACACTTTGTCTACCACTCAATTAGACATCACTTTCAAATATGGGGGCTCCTTCTATAACTAGTTTTACTTTCATAGTTTGTGGTTAGAGGTGTGTATTAAGGTGGTATCTGTATTTCAGCCAGAGGGATCAAAGCTGTGTGCTAAGGCTCAGCCACACCACAACTAGAAACAGGCTTTTCCACTAAACAGTACAATCTTGGGGTTCATAATGTGATCAAATATTCTGCAACACACTTAAGTTAATATAATCAAAATAATCCCCACAGACATGCCCACAGACCCATCTCCCAAGTAACTCTAGATTCTGTCAAGTTGACAGTACTACATTTTTACACATTTTTAATATGATATTAAACCTCATACAATATGAATAAAACTTTAAAGTTTTTTTTTTTTTTTTTTGGTTTTTCAAGACAGGGTTTCTCTGTGTAGTCCTGGCTGTCCTGGAACTCACTCTGTAGACCAGGCTGGCCTCGAACTCAGAAATCTGCTTGCCTCTGCCTCCCAAGTGCTGGGATTAAAGGCATGCGCCACCACTGCCTAGCTAAAGATGTTTCATTTATTGCTTGGAATTTTAATGCTTGCGAGTGTATTTGATTCTGTCCACCAATGCTCTCCCACTCCTCCCAGGTACCTACTCTGTCCCTGCTCAGACTTTCATATCCTTTCTGTCTTCTTTACTCTGTAATCCTGATTCCACTTGGTGCTGCCTGCTGCTGCATTGTCTGATTCCCGTGTTGGCCTGATCTTGTGTAGGTTGTATGTTGGTAACCATAGCGGCAGTGAGCTCATGGGTGTAGATACTGTGTCGTGTCCGGAAGCCGGCGTTTCATCATACTTCTCCCTGCTCATCCTTACATCCTTTCCACCCTATCTCCTTCAATGTTCCTTAGCCTGGACAATTTTAGGTAGGAGCTAACCTGATAAACCCATTGCTTTGGTGTACAAAGGTTGGGAAAAGATAAAACAAAGAAGAAATATCAGAACTTTACCAAGGCCAGTATTGGCTGCATAGATTTTCACACACTTTTTTTTTTCTTTTTGAGACAGGGTCTGACTGTGTAGCCAGGGCTAGACTGGAACATGCTGTGTGGACTAGGCAGGTCTTGAACTCACAGAAATCTGACTGCTTCTGTCTGCCAAGTGCTGAGACTAAAGGCCATGCACCACCACACCCTTAAAAAGGAAATATTTTGTTAAGTCTTTTGAAATGTTGAGGGAATTTAAAAATTTTATCCATACTTCTTCACATTTCATCCTGTTTGAAGATTTCGATCTACACTGGGCTCAATTGGAAAGCACCTCTTATGAAAGCATGAGGACCTGAATAATGGTCCCCAACACTGCAGTAAAAAGTGGGTGTGTGGTGGCTTCGGTAAAGCCCACAGCATTTTCATCCACTCATTCAGTAATAGCTATGGCTATTTTTCTTCAAACCATAAAGGAAGGCTATGTGACATTTTTCTGTAATGTGCTTACTTTCTCTCTCTCTTTTTTTTTTTTCTTTTTTTTTTTTTTGGTTTTTCAAGACAGGGTTTCTCTGTGTAGTCCTGGCTGTCCTGGAACTCACTCTGTAGACCTTGGCCTCGAACTCTCGAACTCAGAAATCCGCCTGCATCTGCCTCCCAAGTGCTGGGATTAAAGGCGTTCGCCACCACTGCCCGACGAGGTGCTTACTTTCTCTTCCACCATTTCCTACCACTGACAGGCAGGGAGGACCTGGGTCCGGCCGGCAGCAACGCAGGGGAGCCCTTGAGGGCGTGGCCCCTTTAAGGAGGCGGGCGCCCGGGAGAGCGGCCTGCTGATTGGCGGAGCGGAGCCTCGTGGCAGAGCGGCGAAGACTGAGGCGGCTGGCTGGGCTCTGCAGCCTGTCCCCGGGAAACCGGAAGAGCTGAGAGATGAACGTGAGGCGGTCCCTGCTCGGCCTCACCTTTTGCACCTGTTACCTGGCTTCTCACCTCACCAACAAGGTGAGCAGGCGGGCGGGCGCGACTGCACGTGGGCTGCGAGCTTGCGGTGCCAGAAGTTGCCCGGTGCTGGCTGGTCTCCATGGGAATGTCAAGGAAACAGACTCTGAGAGGAAGCACTCTGAGTCCACTTCCCGGAACTTTGTCTTGGACTGGAAGGACCATCTTCTACAGGAGGCTGGGGACGTAGCCTGGCGGCGTGCACAAAGCCCAGGGCTCCATCTACTGCACTCCTAAACTCTCAGTCCTTGGGAGATGGAAGTAGTAGGATCCAGGGTTAAAGGTCACCCTCAGCTACATCCAGAGTTTGAGGCCAGCTTGGGATACTTGAAACTGTGTCTCAAGTAAATTAATACGAATATACGCAAATAAACAGAAAGCAAGCAGTTGCTCCTTTGTTTCTTCCCCAGGACCCAAAGTTCCAGAGTAGTGGAAAGATGAATCCCTTACCTCACTGATTAAGTCTTTATCTCCATTCCAGGCATTTTCAATATACCTGAGGTTTTTTGTTTGTTTGTTTGTTTTTGTGGTTTAAAATCTTGGTGAGGCAGAAACTGCCATATTTTGATAGGAGTGGGAAGTTGCTTTGAGTTTAAGATTTATTTTTATTTTATGTGTATGGTTGTTTTTGCTAGTTGTATGTCTATGCAGCATGTGTGTGCAGTGTCTGCAAAGACCAGAAGGCATTAGTTTCTCTGGAACTGGAGATACAGATGGTTGTGAGCCATCATGTGTTAAGATCCTCTGGAAGAGCAGCCAGTCTCTTAACTGTAGAGCAATCTCTCCAGCCTGTCTCCGGTGGGTGGTGTGGTTGTGGGTCTACCTATTGTGGGGCACGTGTGGAGGTCAGAGGACACCTTGCAGGAGTCGGTTCAGATCTCAGATCGTCAGGTTTTACTTGATGAGCTTGTTCCATCAGCCCTATTTCTCTCTAAGACCGGGCCTTGGTGTGTAATCCAGGCTGGCTTGGAATCTTCCTTCTGCCTCCTGCTGGGAATGCTGGGATTACAGTCAAGTACCACTACACATAGCTCAGTGACATTATTAGAACTAACATTAAATTTTGTCATAGATTTTTAAAAATATCTATTTTACTTTTAATTACATAGACATGTGTGTGGTTATGTGCATCTGAGTACAGCTGTCCAACCGATGTGGATGCAGAGAATCTAACCTTGGTCTTTTTCAAGTTGGCAGTTTTAACCTCTGAGCCATTTGCCAGTCCGTAGATTTCTTTTGTTTTGTTTGGCGGTACTAGGGGACTGACCCCAGAACCTCATGATAGGCTTATGCCCAGTCATTGACCGGCGTCCCCATCCCTGCTTGGGCTTCAGCTTCTTAGAACTCCATCCATCTGTAGACCAAAGCTAAGCACACAATAAATTGAGTAAACATTTGGTGTCACAGTGAAGGTTAGTATGGGTGTTCCAAGACATGCCCAGGTCTCAGTGTAGCCTTCTCCAGTTCAGAATAAAAGCATCAGGGGAAGGTAGGGTGGGGCATACTGAGGATGTCAGTGGAAGTACTTCAGGGAAAACCCTAAATGTGGACTGCAGCAAGACAATCACCCATCATTGTGATAGTTAGGAGCTTGTTCATGGAGAGCTTTGGATAGGCAGAGGAGGATGCTTCCATGAACTTCCTCAATACAAGTGACTGTTTTGTTTATTTAACCCCACTCCCTTCCTGTTCCTACCTGCCTCTCTTTTTCTTTCTTTTGAGAAAAGGTCTCAGAGTGTAGTTCCAGCTGGCCTGGAACTAGCTTTGTAGACCAGGCTGGCCTTGAACTAACAGAGATGCCTCTGCCTCTGCCTCCCAAGCACTGGTGTTGAAGGTGTGTGCCATCGCACCTGGCTTAACTCTGCCTTTTTTTTTTTTTTTTTTTTTTTTTTTGGACAATGTGGAGAATTAACAGAGTTCTTTTCTAAAGTATTTAATGGCTTTAGACAAGAGTGAATGAATAAATAAATACATAATAAATAAATAAGCTTAAAATGTTCATAATACAAAAAGATGTCTTCAAAGACAAAATACAATTCCTCCATTATAAAGCTCTATAAATTTGATTAAAAGACTTACTAGAAAGGCTGGGGAGAGACTCAGGTAAACATGATTGCCTCTGAAGTATGAGGACCTGCATTCAGATCCCCTGAAGCCACTTAAAAGCCTGACGTAATAGTGTGTGTCTGTACTCCTATGGCAAAATGAGGAGCAGAGAGGTGCTGTCCGGGAGCTCCTGGGTTAGCTGGCCTGGCCCATGCAATGGTGGATAACAAGAGCATATCACAAGCAAGGTGGAGGCAAACTAACGCCTCCACACGAAGCTGTGCCTGCTCCCACACTCATTCAGATGGATGTGTGCACATACATTATATCAATGGATTTTACACAACGAATTTAAAAAGAAAGAGTTACTATAAGTACAAATTAAATTAGAATTTGGTTGCACATACCTGTAATTCTGACACTTAGGAGGCCAAGGGCAAAGGATAACTGGGAGCCTGGGTTTCATAGCAAGTTTTAGGCCAGCCTGGGCTACAGACAAGATCCTGTCTTAACAACAAACAAGCAAACAGTAACAAAACAAAAATATAAACTTACTTCAGCTGAGTTGCTCTTCAGTATAACTTTTGCTAGTCATGATTTCGGGGAATGAAGCCCTTAAGATATTTGACATACTCATAATCTTCAATAGGAATATTACATGCTTTATCAATTCTCTGTCATTCAGAATGTCCATTAATCTGGTATTTGTTTTTCAGTATGTCCTGTCTGTCCTGAAATTTACCTACCCTACATTATTCCAAGGGTGAGTATCTTTTTTTTCCTCAGATTTTGTTCTTTAAAATTTGTTTGTTTCTGTGTATATGTATATGACATATGAATGAAGGGCCCATAGAGGCCAGAAGAGGGCATTGTAGCTGGAGTTACAGGCACTTGTGAGCTGTCTCACATGCAAGGCTGCTGGGAACTGAACTCTGGTTCTCTGCAGGAGCCGCGTGTGCTCTTAACTATTGAGCCATCTCTCTAGCTTCCAGAGCAAATATCTTTAGCAGCCTTCATATGCATTTGTAGGAAATGTTCAAACAGTGCCTCAAAATGTTCTCTGAAAGTTTTAGTAACTACACAGTCTTATCATCAACAGGAGATACTATAGTTCATCCATTTTGTTAGTATGCGTTAAATCATGTCTCACTTAGGAAGCATAAAAGCACCACACATTTTCGTTTTTGAACTGATCAAACTGAATGACTTCTTGGATATTCTTGCTTAAATTTGACAAAAAAAAATTTATTTAGCTAGCTTGCTTGCCTTCCTTCCTTCCTTCCTTCCTTCCTTCCTTCCTTCCTTCCTTCCTTCCTTCCTTCTTTCCTCCCTCCCTCCCTCCCTCCCTCCCTTCCTCCCTTCCTTCTTTCTTTTCTTTCTTTTTCCGTCTTGAGACAGGGTCTCTCTACATAGTTCTGGCTGTCCTGGAGCAGGCTGGCTTCAAACTTACAGAGATCTGCCTGCCATTGTCTCTTGAGTGCTTGGATTAAAGGCATGTGCCACCACTGCCTGGCAATATATCACTTTAAAAAATACTTTACCCTTTTTTAAAAAAATATTTGATTTGTTTTATATGTATTAATGCTTTGCCTGTATGTATGTATGTATGTATGTATGTATGTATGTATGTATATGTATGTACACTATGTACTTGGTGCCCCCAGAGTTCAGAAGAGGGTGTTGGATCTCCTGGAGCTAGAGTTAGAGCCTGTTGTGAGTTGCCGTGTGGGTGCTGGGAACTGAGCTGCAGAAGATTGGTCAGTGCTCCTGGCTGCTGAGCTATTTCTCCACCCTCAGTTTATCTTTTAACTCTGTATGCATATCCAAACTATGACTCCTTTTTTTCCCTTTCTGCAAATTTCATAAGCAAATAATAATTCACAGTGTAGCTAATTCCTAAAAGCAGGTGGTTTTCTTGTGCTTCTCTGTTCAGACCTCTTTTTGGTGAATTTTCTTTTTTTTTCTTTTTTTTTTTTTTTGGTTTGGTTTTTCGAGACAGGGTTTCTCTGTGTAGCCCTGGCTGTCCTGGAACTCACTCTGTAGACCAGGCTGGCCTCGAGCTCAGAAATCCGCCTGCCTCTACCTCCCAAGTGCTGGGATTAAAGGCGTGCGCCACCACCGCCTGGCTTGGTGAATTTTCTTTTTTGTGCCTTTTACCCACTTATTTTCACTGCAAGTTTAGCATTTTTCTTATTTATTTGATGCATTTGGTCTTAGTACTGGGGATTGAGCATAGGATCCGAACCTGCTAAGGATTTGCTGTACTGCTTAGCTATATCACCTGCCCTTAAAAAAATTGCTTTTAAGACAAAAGCTGGATTTTAACTCACTCTGTAGCCCAGGCACGCTTTGAATTTGTGATCTTCTTGCCTCAGCCTTCCCAGTAGCTGGGATCACAGGCCTCAACCTTCCCAGTAGCTGGGATCACAGGCTTCAGCCCCCAGGCCTGGGATCACAGGCCTCAGCCCCCAGGCCTGACTTCAGTATGTTTTTTACATTTTAAGGATATAACCATTAGGGGCTGGAGAAGTAAAATGGCTAAGGGTGTTTGTGAGGACCAGAATTTGGCTCCCAGCATCCATGTCAGATAACTTGAGACTATTTGTAACTTCAGGTCCAGGGATTCTGATGCTCTCTCTGGCCCCTCTTTAGTACCACACTTGCCCCAAATAAAAGAAAAGGGAACTGACACATTACAACTACGTTTATTGGAACTTTTTTTGTAATTTTTTGTTTTTGTTTTTGTTTTTCAAGACAGGTTTTTTCTGTGTAGCCCTGGCTGTCCTGGAACTCTCTCGGTAGACCAGGCTGGCCTGGAACTCAGAAATCTGCTTGCCTCTGCCTCCCAAGTGCTGGGATTAAAGGTGTGCGCCACCACCACCTGGCTGTAATTTGTTTTTAATTCTTTAAAATTACCTTTTAATTTCTTAGCTTATAGAAGGAAGCACCTATGCTTGAAAGTGATGTCTAACTGAGTGGCAGACAAAGTGATGAATCAGAGAAATTTGACAGAATAGGATATGTCCAACTCTCACTTAAGAGAGCAGGAGACAGAGACAGAGACAGAGACAGAGACAGACAGAGAGAGAGAGAGAGAGAGAGAGAGAGAGAGAGAGAGAGTTTTACCATGACAGTTATAGACAGGTTGCAGAGAGAGAACAAGCTAGGCATGAAGACAGAACAAGCCAGAGAATGAGAAGAAGCCAGAAGATTAGAACAGATTGCCAAAGTTACTAGGAGGTGGAACAGAGCAATTCAGTCAGAGGCCAAGAGAAGCCAGATTAAATCAGTGAGCTTGAAGAGGAGTTTTGTGCCAGAGCAGCTGAGTTGAACCAGCCAGCTAGAGTTCACAAAAAACCAAGAAAGTGTGAGCTTATTCAGCAGTAAGTCTCAGAGGCTGAAAACATTCTAGGCCTAGATATGATTGTGGAGGCTAGAAGCTTCCAGGACTAGGCCTAGGTTAGCAGATAGAAACAGTAAGCCTCTGAGATAACAATACAGGAGAATAAAAATTACACTTACAGTTACCCAATTTGTAATATGCTCATTGATTGTGTAATCTTTTTGCCTTTGGATCCTTAAAGCAATGTATAGTTAGTCTTCTATGGTCTTTTTTGGAGTATTCTTTTATTAATTTTTTAGGGAGAAGAGCTGTTGACTTTTTTTAAGGCATTATGCCATTTATATATGTATAGAACACATCCTGATGCTTCTCTTTAGAAGTGTTTGGGGGATGGAGAAATGGCTCCATGGTCAAGAGCACTAGCTGCTCTCATGGAAGACCTGAGCACCCACATGATGTCTCATAACTGTCTATAATTCCAATTCCAGAGGATCTGACACCCACTCCTTGCTTCCACAGGTACTGCACACACGTGGTACACAGACATGAAGACAAAAACACCTGCGCACATAAAATTAAATAGATATATTTTCAAAAAGTCTCCAAGCACTACTACATGTCTCTTTGGGGGAAACTGACCAGGTTTACACCTCTGTTCTAGAGCAGGTGGATTCAGGAGGCCTGCTCTGTTGGCCTGTGAACACGTGGACCAGTGAAACACTAGGACTTACTACTGACCAGTTGTCTTCTAATGCATTAGGGGATGGGGTGGGTACATTATAGAGAATGTGGACAGTGTGTACAAATTCCAAGAAGAGGAATTGGCCTGGCCCATTTTAAGGTTGCATGTTGTATGCTTTGGGAATCCCCAAGGGAGGGAGAGAGAGTTTATCCTGGGGACGGGCTAGCTTAAGTCAGAGGCTTTGAATTGCATATAAGAGACTTTGTCCTGGAGGCCAGGGGTTCTTGGTATAATATCACAACACATGGGTGTGTTACAGTCACTTCTGAGGTGAGGTCTCTCATGTCATTTGTGACTAAACGTAAGGTCTTAAACGTATGGATGAATCATGTAAAATATAAAAGTGGCTAAACAGAGTGTCCTGAGAGGGCAGATTGCTGTCAGATGTGACCCCTGGACATGGGTGTGAACATGGCCATGATCACAGTAATTGGGACTTCCATATGCGGCCAGTGGGACATAGAAAGGACACCATTAGAAACTGTCAGGGAGAGATTAGCTACATGAGGACTGAGGGATCTTAGAACCCATGGCGAATCTTTGAGGTACATGGGTGGCTTAGAAACCTGTGGCTCCTTCATGACAGTGTTCCGTAAAGGGATCAGGGTGATTCCTGCACTCACCCTGGTAGCTCTGGGAGCTGAATATTACTTGGATAAGAAACATCACTAAAGAGAATACTCGAAACTGTCACTCCTCTGTCACCTCCAAGAGATGGCCTTGAGTTCACAATCCCTTGACCCCTTTTAAGGTTTATTTTTATACGTGTGTGTGTTTCTGTCGTGTGTGCTGAGCCATCTCTTCACTTCCTCACAGTCCTCTTGATTCAGCCCCTCAAGTGTTGGGATTAGGAAATGTTGGGATTAGTAGGAGAGGAAGGGTGTTGCTAACCTACACTCTCTCCTATTGTATATAAGAACACATATACATATACTGTAGCTAAGAGCACAGTGTTCCTAGTGAGCTTCATGGCCCTAGGGTGCGGGTAGTATATCTACATGGCTGGGAAGAGGCTGAGGGCTGAAGAAGAATCAACAATTTGTAAAATACGTGGCATGATTTAATTAGCAGCTTAGAAAAAAAATTGCTACAAGATAGAGAATGAATGGTGTCGACAACCCTGGGGACTCATTTTAGAACTAAGCTAAGGACCAGCTGCAAAAAAGACCAAATGACAACAGCAGCTAGGGCGGTGGCTTTGGATGCAGATACTATGGGGCTAAATACAATCACGAGGACTTTGCCAAGTAGCTGAGGAAGGGCTAGGAAGGATGGTTGAGACCATGTCTCAGTTGGCTGTAAGGACAGTAGGACCATGCTCATGGTTGGCCATGTCTAAAGTGGCATTTTGCATATGACATAATCGGGAGCTTATGGGGTTTCAGGGTAGATCTAGGTAAGAATGAGGATCTGGAAGTCACCCATCTGGGCTATGAATCAGGTTGTTCAGGAGATGTCTAGAAGTGGAACAGGTGAGTAAGAATGTCAGCTTACTGGAGAGCTGGAGTCATCTGAGGGAAAATGGGAGAGAAGAGGGGAAGGGTTGGAAGTATGTATTAGTTATGTCAGCAGGTCTGTCATGACTGGATAGAGCTGGACTCTGTAGGCCTGGAGTTACTCATCTTGACATTCATCCTTTCCAGGTGGCAGACGTTCATTGGTGGACTTTTGCTTCATATGTCGTGGAAACTGGGCTGGGTGGAGATCCACAGCAGTCTAAGGTACAACAGGGTCTGTGTAACTGACTCGTGGTTCATGCACACTTGCTTTAAATAAAAAATGTATTGAATTGCACCAGGAAACCAACCTAAAGGTTCAGTGATTTTATAATGAGACAAATCTTGAATACTGTGAGTCATATGATATGAAATTACTAGAGTCATACACATTTCAGTACCATATTAGTTTGCCTTTATATTAGGTCTATGGATAGCTTACTGGAGCAGCTTTAAATATTCTTAGAAATTTTATTAAATTATTTGCTATTTATAGAAGAGTTAAAAATAGTTCAAATGTATTAGTTACTTTTCTTTTGCTGTGATAAAATACCAGGACCAAAACAACATATAGAAGGAAGGGTTTGTGGTGGGTTTACAGTTCCACAGGGTCAGGGTCCATGATGAGTGAGCAGAGGCTTGATGCCAGGAATAGCTGAGAGCTCACATCTTGGTCTGCAAGCAGAAGGCAGAGAGAATGCACGGAAAACAATACATGACTCTTTCAATTTTTAAATTCTTTTTTTTTTTTTTTCGTGGTTTTTCGAGACAGGGTTTCTCTGTGTAGCCCTGGCTGTCCTGGAACTCACTCTGTAGACCATACTGGCCTCCAACTCAGAAATCCACCTGCCTCTGCCTCCCAAGTGCTGAGATTAAAGGCGTGCGCCACCACTGCCCGGCCAATTTTTAAATTCTTTTTTATTTAAAATTATTTCTTTCATTGTTTCGAGATTATAATTTAGTTATAACGTTTACCTCCTTGCTTTCTTCCCTCCAACCTCTTCATACACCCAGAAGGAGCTGGCAGACAATTGAGTTGGTAAAGTTCTTGCTTGCCTGTAAGCCCAGCACTGGTGTGTGTGTGTGTGTGTGTGTGTGTGTGTGTGTGTGTATGTGTGTGTGTATAATGGGGGCACAGAGAAAAGGTGGAACTCACTGGTCAGCCAGTCTAGCAGAATCAGTGAAATCCAGCGTTGGTGACAGAGCCTGTCTCAAAAAAATAAGGTGCAGAACAATTGATGACAACATCTAAGGTTGACCTCTGGCCTCCACATGATCATGTACAACATGAGCACACACACAACCATGTACACATGTACACACACAAGATAGAAAGGGATGTGCTGAAGTCCTTTCACCTGTATAGCAAGTACTGACTTTACAGTGGTGGGCTGTTGTGTTTTAGGCAATGTCAGTGGTCAGCTGTCTCGGCTCTTTATTTTCATGTTTGGAAGTTACTTTATGTCCACTAGATGTCAGTAGAATACAGAATTTTTGAGAATTCCATTTGAGGAGCCCTCCAGGCACCCATAACAAAACACTGCACTGTTTGCAGGAAGCAGATGTTCTCTCAACAAGGCATGCTCTAAAAACAAGTGATTTAATTTAATTAGGCTTCATCTCAATAACAATGGTCTTATCACATATATATATATATATATATATATATATATATATATATATATATATATGCCAGCGGTGGGATGCATGTGCAAATGGAAAACAGACTTGTGATTCAAGTGAGATACGCTGTCTGGGCTTCCCATGACTTAAGGGGCATGACAGATTTCAAACTAGACCCCTTGGCAAGAGGTACTTCAAAGTGATGGTACCTGCAATCCCTCCAGTCAGGAGTTGGTCCTCTACTGTCATGCAAATGTGTGCAGCAACTGTGCACATGAACTCTCTTCACTGGCTCAGCAGTCCCCAGGGCCTCTGCCAGAACCACCAGAGACTTTAATTCTATTTTGTTTCCTTTGTGGGCAAATAAGGTAATGAAAGAATTAACCCACAGTAAGAAGTCCAGATGCCATCAGCTGATGAATTAGAAGAGCCTTCTCTATTCCTAATGTTCAGGCCCTTTGTTCTTTGTTTGTTTGTTTTTTGTTTTGTTTTTAGGCTCTTGGTTCTTAAACTCAGTGTTAGGCCTTTAAAGGTCAGTGTGGTTCCTCTACAAAGTGATTTTGCAAACTTCAGGGTCTATATCTTTGAACAGCACTCTGGGCACTTACCCTGAATATTATGAAACCATCACAAATCTGAGAAAACAATGTATTCAACTGTACTCATACAGCATTGGGATAGTAAACAGTGCAAGATTGACAAAAATATCCAATCATACAACATTCACACAATTGTTCAGTTATTATTAAGGCATGCCAGTGGTCATTAATTTAGTTGTCAGTAGGTTGGCTATGGCTTTTTGCCATGGGAAATGTGAAGTGGAGATTACGAGACAATATGTGTGTGCAACAAGACCCTGCTGTTGCTGAAGTGTTACCATGTGTAACGCTGGGCCCTGTGAGGAGCCTGCCAGGTCTGACTGCATTCTGGTGTGTCCTGGGTTGTAATTGCTGGGCTTTGTTTTGTTTTCTGGTTTTTGAGACAGGGTTTCTCTGTGTAGCCCTTGTTAGACTTTGGCTCGCAGATTAGAACAGACAACACCAGACCAAACGGTTCCAAAGAGGAGAGGGTTTATTCAGGGCAGAGGGCAAAGGTGGGGAGAGAAACGGGAGAAGATGGTAGAGAAAGA